>NC_139386.1:55997500-56420000 GCF_054392235.1 Sus scrofa
CATAACTTGGCTATTGTAAATAATGCTTTGGTGAACATTGAGCACATATATCCTTCTGAATTAGTGTTTTCGTATTCTTCAGATAAATACCCAAAAGTGGAATAGCTGGATTATATGGTAATTCTATTTCCAATTTTTTGAGGACTGTCCAAATTGTTTTCCATAGTGGTTACACCAATTTACCTTCTCATCAACAGTGCACAAGTGTTCTCTTTTATCACATCTTCTTCAATGCTTGTTTATTCCTTGTCTTTTTGATAACAGCCATTCTAAAGGTTGTGTGGTGATACTTCATGGTGGTTTCGATTTTCATTTTCCTAATAATTAGTGATGCTGAACATTTTTTATTGTGCCTATTGGCTGTATTCTTTGACAAAATGTCTATTCAGAATTTCTGCCCATTTTTTAACCAGGTGGTCCATTTTTTTGTTGTGATTGAGTTAGATAAGTTCTTTACATATTTTGGATATAAACCCCTTATTGGATATGACTTGTAAATATTTTCTACCATTTGGTAGCTTGTCTTTTTGTTTTGCTTTCCTTGCAAAATCTTTTTAGTTTGAGGCCAGATTCATGGGTATCTCTGTGGCTGGAGGGATGGGGTCTCAGTCTTTCTCTGTTGCCCAGTTCCTTGGGACTGCAGGACCTGCTGTGACTGGGAGACCAGAGTTGTGTGCACTGCTTCCCCTGTTGTGGCATAGCAGGGATCAGAACTCATGCCCTGTAAGCCCAGGTGCTTACTTCTATTCCAGTGGAGAAGTTATTAGCCAGTAGGTGAGAAATGTGAAAGGCATCAAAGTCAGAGAATTGGGCATAAAACAACCAAGAATCATTTTAAGGACACATAGTTACTAACTAGTGTGGGATAGCAGTTCAGAGGGTTTCAGGTCTTAGGAATGAGAAGGCTTGGGTTCTCCATCTCTAATCTTAACTAGGTGGGTGATTGTGGAAAGTCACTGAAGCATTTTGTCATTCCATCTCTTTCTCTGTAGAGTGGACTTAGCTAGTTTCTAAAATCCTTTCCAACCTTAAACACCTACATTTCCTCATGAAAATATCACCACCTGGAGAGTGTTACAGAGCATGTGAGGCTATTCATCATTTCCATTTCAATTTAAGATGTGATGAATGTCTTTTTTCTCTGTTTCTTTGGCATCGAATATATATGTGCTTTTAACATAGGACATAGCCACATTATAGTATAATTGTTTATGAGGTGATATTAAAAATATTTAATAACCATTTTGGCATAGGCACTAACATCAAATGAGTGACATAGTTGTAAGCAGGTAGAAAGGTCTCCTGGCGCACTCTAGCCAAGTCAGTTCTGATTGCTTGAATGTCCAGCTCTCCTCTAGATGATGAGTGTGGTCAAGGTTGGGACTGTGTTTTTCTAATTTTGGATTCCAAGTCCTAATGCTTACCTCCAAGTAGGCACTCAGTCTACATTTATTAGCTGGACAAATAATTTCCAGTATCTCTGTGGTGTTTCACAGGCTCCTATGCTCAAAGAATGTAGCTGCATTGCACGAGCTTGTAACAAGGTGAAAGGATGCCCTAATAGCACTGCTTTTAGAAGAAAGCTATCAACTTTGGGGGCAAGCAGTCACAGAAATACCTAGGATACTGATGACTCATTAATTTCCAATGATCTTTTATTCCTTCTTTTTAGAATCAACTCTATCCTAAAATTTGAACTACTTAAATTTCATAATTTTTTTTATCAAAAATGTATTTCAAGGGCAAAACCCCCCCCCAAAACCAAAAAACAAAACCCCAAAAAACCCCAAAAAACAACCTCATTACTTCTTCAAACTTACTTTATAAGCTGTGGCATTTTCTAGTTACAATAAAAAAGAATGCCAATGTAGGTTTAAGTCTTATCAGCATCTCAGGGTTCTCCTTTCTTAATCTCTTCCTGACAGTTTGTCCTTTCCCTTACTATCTAATCAGGTTGCACTGCAATTTTGAATCTTCCCTAAGACCAGGATGGCTGAATCATCATTTTGAATTTATCTTGAAACCAGCTATAAGAAAAAAGAAAAAAAAGAAAAAAAAAAGACACTTGGCCAAGAAATGTTGGTTGAAATTCCTCTTATTTGTACCATGAATTACACAGTCTCAAGTTCCCTGGTCTTCAGACTATCATAACTACAGCATTAGTACCTGGATCAGACTGGTACAAACCTATATTAACGACATGGATCTCTGAAAGAATGTTTAGAAAAATGTGTGTATTCAAAGCTGTAATAACTCCATGTTTTTTTTTCTTTTTTTAAATTATTTTCTTGACGTTTAGTTGATTTACAATGTGGTGCTAATCTTTTCATGTTTTTATTTCCATGTAAGAAGGTTACTTGATCCATTTCTCTTCCATATTACTATATCTAGATACAGTATTCCTCTAATAGAAACACTTGTTAATTTTTCAACAGGTTTGAATATCCTCCAATAGTGTATTTTAGGATCCATTAAAGACTTTTCTCCAAATAGATTCAGTTCTTCCATGTTATGAATTAATAGCATATTTCTGAGCTAAAACATGATGATGGATGTATGACATGTGAAATGGAAGTATACAGGGATGTCATTAAGAGTGTAGGCAATGAATCTCTTTGTTGTAGAGCAGAAATTATCACAACATTGTAAATCAACTATATTCAATAAAACTTTAAAAAGTAATAGTAATAATAATAATAATAATAATAATAATAAAGAGTATGGGCTCTGGAATCTGCAGCCTGAATTCAAATCCTGGCCCTCTTCCCTCTGCTGGATGCTAATCCTTGAGCAAGTTACTTTACATGAGACTTGGTGTTCTGGTATTTAAAGCGGGGTAGTAACAATACCTAGGTCATAGAGATCTTATAAAACACTTAGCACAGGATTTGGAAAACAGTAAGCTCAAAATAAACATTACTTGAGGAAGAAAAAGTATAATGGAACTATAAACCCCATATATAGACATATTAGATGTAATATTAGTACTACTCAGCAAAAAAGCATGGTTAGCTCTTTAAAAATTCATTTCTTAAATTTTATTCCTGGACATTGATTGATTAATTCATTCCCGCCATTTATTATTATGCAAAGTACACTGTGAATGCTGAAGCAACCCCAGTGGCTACCTTTGTTATTGCCTGCCTCCATCCAGTTCAAGGTTGGAGTTATTCTTCCTTTACTATTTAGATAGTGATGTTTTGAATCATTCCTGCCATGATGAGATATGCAGAATCTCTTTCAGGAATATTTTTCCATGATCCTTTCTTGTTTTGATTCATACTACTTGAGTTATTGGCTGTACCCACATCTTGGCCTCTATTCCTGATAATTTTCTCCACTCAACAAATGGTCCATTCTCAAACCACTTCATTTCCTCAAAATACTGCTCACAAAGGCATTTGTGCATGTTAGACTTTTTACTTTCTGAAGGATTTCCTATATCTTGGGATCGTGTTTTGGATGATCCAAAATTGAATATTTCATATTTTTCTTCCTAAGTGTCCCTCTTCCCATGACAGGAAGCTGACAGTGTTCTTGAATCTCCCGACCTCTTGCCTTAGGCTGCCCCACTCTCTCCAAAGCTCCCTATCCATTAATCTCCTTCTCATACATACCCCAGAGCTGAATGTTTCTTTCTCCAAGTCTGTTAGGCAAAACAATTCTGTTCTCTGTATTTCTATCTTAGTCTACTGTGGCCTCTTTCCTGAAGGCTTTATTTTTCTAAACAAACATTTTCTCCTTAAGGAGAAATTCTGTTGCCAGATTTAAAAATAATATTCTTTCACCACCTTTAACTCAAAGATAAATAAGCTTTAATTCTTGCTCTTGTAGCCACAGTCTATTCTCAGTAGTGTGATACTTAAAAACCTTGATAGTTCATGTCAGTCTTCTGCTCACAACTCTGCCTGGCTTCCCAGCTCACTCAGAGTAAGAGTCAAAGTCTTTGCAATGTCTACAGGGCCCCAGGACCTGCCTGGTCATCTTTCTGCCTCCATACTGTCCCACTCTTCTCTCATTCTTCTCCAACAGCACTGACTCCTTCCTTGTTCCTTGAAGCTCAAACCTACAAGCCACATGTTCACCAAACATATATCTACCTCAGGGCCTTTATACGTTCTCTTCTTTCCATCTGGAAAGCTGTCCTGTGGAAAACTCTCCAGAAAGAGGAAGACATATGTGTAAGGGCATAAAAAAGAGAGGTGCTTTTAGGAAACCTAAGATTTTAATATGGCCCAAGTTCTGTATATGCATGCAAGGCAGCTCCAAATATTGGCCACAAACCTGGTACAGATTTGTGGATAAGCCCATGAAGGTTCAACAGCCCTCAGTTGCACAAACACCTTCCAAGTGCCTGGAGTTGACTTTATCACTGTGTTTAGAAGGTTATGTGTTTCACAAAATTTGCAGAAGGTATTTTAACCACAGTTGGTTAAATTCATGGTTTCTTTTCATTCTGATTCCCCTTTGTCACACTTCCCATGTTGAATGTGTTGAAAGGTTACAGGCAGGTTGGGACCTGGCACCAGGGAAGATGAGCTGGGATTCTTTTACTTCAGCGGAATAATACTAAATGCGTGGTTCACAGTCACTTCTGTGTATAGTTAAGCTTTGGTGAACAATCTCTGAATGACTTGGAGGAATGCTAAAATTTACTGCATTAGATCACTGAATATCAAGACACGAAGATGCAGGGTCAGGAGTCATGCTGGGCTATGCACCCATCTTTAATGAACTCCTACCAAGTTTCCCCATAAAATTATCCTAAAAATTTCTTCTTTAATCTCAATAAAACACTAATTCACACCCACCTGACATCAGTAGCACTCAGTTAAGGCACCATTATGGTTACCAACCATCCCTGTTTCCCAGAAAGGAGGAATTTCAGTGTTAAAATTGGAAAAGTTCTTGGTAAACTGGGACAACTTGGTCACTATATAGTCTTCATCAAGAATAAAAATACCCATACAATATCACTTATATGTAGAATCTTAAGTATGGCACAAAGGAATCTATCTACAAAACAGAAATAGACTGATAGACATAGAGAACAGACTTGTGGTTGCTAAGGGGGAGAGGGGAGGAAGTGGGATGGTTGAGGAGTTTGGGGTTAGTATATGCAAACTATTACATTTAGAATAGATAAGCAATGAGGTCCTACAGGATAGGGAACTGTATCTAAGCTCTTGGGATAGAACATGATGGAAGATAGTGTGAGAAAAAGAATAGATACATGTAAGATATGTATGTTGGGTCAATTCTGTACAGCAGGAATTGACACAACACTGAAAATCAACTATAAACTAATAAAAATAAAATTTAAAAAATATTCCATCAAAAAAGTACCTAAAAAAAAAGAATAAGGACCTAAGAGACAACTTATAGAACTTTATCTTTTTTCTGCCATAAAATTAATCTTTATTTTCCCAATTTGCTGATAATTTATTCCTACTTGAGGACAAATTAATTTTTCCTTCTTTCCAAATATGATCCCTGCAGCTGTGTCCTGATACATTTATCTTTGTCTTTGGGATCTTGCCTTGTCAATTTATCTCCCTTTTTGTCATTTTAAGTGTTTCCCTTTCCCCAAGGCTCTCCCTCCTAAAAAACACAACTTCTCTTGCCATTTCCCCTCTTCAAGTAATCATTCTATATCTCCTTCCCTTATACAACAGATTTCTTGAGAGTAGTCTAAGAACTCTAGCTGGACACTCATTACTTCTCTTCTTCTGTCCACAGCCTTTCACCAAACTAGTTCTCTTTAAGATCAGTAATAAATGCCAAGTGGTTCAACCAATGGTCTTTATTATTTTTATCCTTAAACTCCTTTGGAGTCTTTGATACATTTTTCCTTGTTGATTTTTGTTCTTGACATACTTTCTGTCCCGGCTTCTTTACACTGTCCCATCTTGATGGCCCTTTCAGTTCTGACTCTTTTTTTCTGTTTCCTCTACTGAATTCTTTTTCTCGTCCCATTGTTGAAAAGTGGTGTTCTTCAGGATTTTTCCCTTATTCTTCTATATCTATATTTTACTAGTTGGCCACTTAATATGTTTTTATGAGTTAAACAACTATTTCCAAAATGGCTTCAAATTCTGCATCTTTATCCAGATTTTGAGACTGAAACTTTTATTTCTAGCTGTACCTTGGATATCTTTAAGCAGAAATCCTTCTGAACTCTAACCTTAGCATGACTAAATCTGAGTTTAGGATATTTTTTCTCTACCATCCCCTGCACTCCTCACAGAAGAAAACTCCTCTTCCTGAGCCCTTTGTTTCTTTTAATAATACACTTGTTTTTATGGTCATCTATGCTTAAAAAGTCAAGATTGTGTCTCTCCAGCCTTAGGATTTAATCAAACTTCATGGAATATTTTATATCTGTTTTTTTGGGATTGCATTTTTGTTTTTTTAAAATTGAGGTATAGTCTATGTATGGTATTAAGTTACAGGTGTACAATATCATGATTCAAAATTTTAAAGGTTATATTTCATTTATAATTATTATAATATATTGGCTTTATTCCCTGTGTTGTACAACATATCCTTGGAGCTTATTATGTCCCTAATTGTTTGTACCTCTTAACCCCCAACCTTTATATTGCCCCTTCTTTTTTTTTTGCACACCTATGTCATGTGGAAGTTCCTAGGCAGGGGTGGAATCCTCAGTACAGCAGCAACCCAAGACACTGCAGTAAGACCAGATCCTTAACCCACTGTGCCACAAAAGCACATCTGATTTTGTTTTTAAATTCACTCCTCCTGCAACCACCACTCTAGGTTAGGTCCTCATGACATCATATTAGTCTCAGACAATATTCTCATTTTTGATCTTCCAATACCAATCCATTCTGCATTCCTTTTCCATAGACTGACTTTCAAGTCTCTCAAAAATATGACCTACAATACTTGTTAAAACTCTTACCCCTAGTAGTTCCCTAAACACAGCTGTGCTCCTTTCCAAAAGGTCATCTGGCTATTCCTCAATATCTTTGATAAATCTGTGCATTTCCCTTTGTCCATGTTTTTATCCATCTAGTATGATACTTTCCCACTGGATTTTTAAAATTCATGTTGATAGCATTTTCTCTAATACTTCTAAAACCCTCATTATTTGTGGCCTTCTGTTCATTTACCTTTATTACTTAATTTCATTATCCTTGTGGTACAAACCATATGGATGTCTTAATGAAATAAAAATTCTGAGATGGCAGAGACCACTTAAAATAATTTCATATGCTATTTACAGTGACTTCTGCCCAAATGATGCTCAATGTTTGTTACAATGTATTTATTTGTTTTAATATGTTCCAGACATGAAACATTATCTCAGAATTTCATAGAATATGAAATAAAGTATTCTCTTATGAAGTATAGTTAATTTACAGAATTTATTAGTTTCAGGTGGACAACATAGTGATTTAATATTTTACAGATTATACTCTAAATTATAAAATGTGATATTCTTTTGCTGTATAATATATCTTTGTGGCATATTTATTTTATACACAGTAGTTTGTATCTCTTAATCCCCTACTCCTTTCTTGCTCCTGATTCCTTTCCTCTCCACAGTGGTAACCACTAGTCAGTTCTCTGTATCTGTAGGTCTGTTTCTATTTCCTTATATTCGTTCATTTCTTTTATTTTTTAGATTCCACATATAAGTGATAACATACAGTATTTGTTTCTTTCTGACGTATTTCACTAAGAATAACACCCTCTATGTCCATCCGTGCTGTTCAAATGGCAAAATTTCACTTTTTTTATGGCTGAATAATATCCCATTATATATGTACACCACATCTTCTTTATGTATTCACCTGCTGATGGACATTTATGTTGCTTCCCTCTTTTGACTATTGTAAATAATGCTGCAGTGAATGCTCTGGTATTGTATATCTTTTCCAATTAATATTTTTGTTTTCTTTGGATAAATATCCAGGAGCAAAATCAATGGATTATATAATAATTCTACCTTTAGTTTTTTGAGGCATCTTCATACTGTTTTCCATAGTAGCTTACACTGCCAGCAAGAGTGTACGATGGTTCCCTTTTCTCCACATCCATGTGGACATTTTCTGTTTCTGGTCTTTTTGACAGTAACCATTCTGAACGGGTGTGAGGTGATAACATTGTAGTTTGGATTTACATTTCCCTGATGATTAGCAGTGTTGAAGATGTTTTCACGTGCCTGTTGATCATCTATATAACTTTGGAAAAAGATGTCTATTTGGAAACTTCAGCCCATTTTTAATCAGGTTGTTTGGTTTTTTGATATTGAGTTGTATAAGCTGTTCATATATTTTGGACAGTAACACCTTATCAGATATATAATTTTCAACTATTTTCTGCCATTCAGTAGGTTGTTTTTTCATTTTGTTGATGATTTCCTTTGCCATGCAAAGGCTTTTAAATTTAATTAGGTCCTACACATTTATTTTTGCTTTTGTTTCCTTTGCTTTAGAAGATGGTACCAAACATTATTGCTACAATATATGTCAAAGAGCAGTTTTCCTATGTTTTCATCTAGGAGCTTTATGGTTTTGGATCTAACATTTAGGTTTTTATTTTTATTTTTTTATAATAATTTTTATTTTTCCCATTATAGCTGGTTTACAGTGTTCTGCCAATTTTCTGCTGTACAGAGAGATGACCCAGTCACACATACACTCATACATTCTTTTTTCTCACTTTATCAGCCTCCATTGTAAGTGACTAGATATAGTTCCCATGCTATACATCAGGATCTCATTGCTAATCAATTCTAAAGGCAATATTTTGCATCTATTAACCCCAAATTCCCAGTCCATCCCACTTCCTTCCCCTCCCTCTTGGCAACCACAAGTCTGTTCTCCATATCCATGAGTTTCTTTTCTGTGGAAATGTTCATTTGTGCCATATATAAGATTCTATATATAAGTGATATCATATGGTATTTTGCTTTCTCTTTCTGACTTGCTTCACTCAATATGAGAGTCTCTAGTTCCATCCATGTTGCTGCAAATGGCATTATTTTGTCTTTTTTATGGCCGAGTAGTATTCCATTGTGTATATATACCGCATCTTCCTAATCCAATCATCAGTTGATGGACATTTGGGTTGTTTCCATGTCTTGGCTATTGTGAATAGTGCTGCAATGAACATATGGGTGCATGTATCTTTTTCAAGGAAATTTTTTTTTCTGAATATATGCCCAAGAGTGGGATTGCTGGTTCATATGGTAGTTCTATGTATAGTTTTCTAAGTTATCTCCATACTGTTTCCCACAGAGGTTTTACCAATTTACATTCCCACCAGCAGTGCAGGAGGGTTCCCTTTTCTCCACACCCTCTCTAGCATTTGTTTTTTTGTGGACTTATTAATGATGGCCATTCTGAATGGTGTGAGGTGGTATCTCTTGGTAGTTTTGATTTTTGCATTTCTCAAATAATTAGTGATGTTTAGATTTTTTTCATGTGCTTGTTGGCCAACTGTATCTCTTCCTTGGAGAAATGTCTATTAAGGTCTTTTGCCCATTTTTCAATTGTGTTGTTGGCTTTTTTGCTGTTGAGTTGTATAATTTGTTTGTATATTTTAGAGATTAAGCCCTTGTCGGTTGCATCATTTGAAACCATTTTCTCCCATTCTATAAGTTGTCTTTTTGTTTTCTTTTTGGTTTCCTTTGCTGTGCAAAAGCTTGTCAGTTTGATTAAGTCCCATTGGTTTATTTTTGCTTTTATTTCTCTTGCTTTGGGAGACTGACTTGAGAAAATATTTGTAAGGTTAATATTTAGGTTTTTAATCCATTTTGAGTTTATTTTTGTATATGGTGTTAGAGAATGTTCTAATTTCATTCTTTTACATGTAGCTGTCCAGTTTTCCCAGTACCACTTACCAAAGAGACTATCTTTCTTCCATTGAATATTCTCATCCTCCCTCGTCCTAGATTAATTGACTGTAAGTGTGTGGGTATATTTCTGGGCTCTCCATTCTGTTCAGTTGATCTATGTGTCTGTTTTTGTGCTGTAGCATACTGTTTTCATAACTGTAGCATTTACTATAGTCTGAAGTCAGGGAGCATGATACCTCCAGCTTTCTTCTTTTTTCTCAATGTTGCTTTGGTTATTTGAGGTCTAATATATAGTTCCTTAAAAATTTTAGGATTTTTTTGTTCTAGCTCCTTGAAAAATGTCATTGACATTTTGATAAGTATTACATTAAATTTATAGAATGATTTGGGTAGTATAGATATTTTAACAATATTAATTATTCTAATCTATGGACATGGGGTATCTTTCCACTTCTTTATATCATCTTCAATTTCCTACATCAATGTTTTATATTTTTTTCAGAGCATCAGTCTCTTCTCTCCTTGGGTAAGTTTATTCCAAGGTATTTTATCCTTTTCGATGAAATTTAAAATGGGATTTTTCTCTTGCTTTCTCTTCCTGGTAGTTTGTTGTCAGTGTATGGAAATACAACAGATTTCTGTATGTTAGTCTTGCAACCCGTAAATTTACTGAATTCATTTATTAGTTTTAAATGTTCTTTGGCGGGGACTTGAGGGTTTTCTATATAAAGTATTTTATCAACAAATGGTGACATTTTTACTTCTTCCCTTCCAATTCATAAGCCTTTCTATTTATATTTGTTTTCTGACTTCTGTGGCTAGGTCTTGCAATACTATGTTAAATAGAAGTGATGAAAGTGAGCTTCCTTGCCTTGTTCCTGAATTTAGATGAAAAATTTTCAGATTTTCACTATTCAGTATGATGTTAAATGTGAATCTGTCATAAATGGCTTTTATTATGTTGAAATATATTCCCTCTATATCACCTTTACCGAGTTATTTATTTATTTTTATTAAAGTATAGTTTATTTACAATGTTGTGCCAATTTCTGCTATACAGCAACATAACTCAGTCATAAATACATATATATGTATATACATTCATGTATGTATACATTCTTGAGAGTTTTTTAAAAATAATAAATGCATGTTGAATTTTATGATTTTTCTGAATCTATTGAGATGACAATATGATTTTAATCTTTCATTTGTTAATGTGGTGTATCACCTTGATTGATCTGTGAATATTGATATTAAATCTTTGTATACCTGGAATAATTCTTACTTGATCATGATGTATGATTCTTTTCATATAGGTAGAATTCAATTTGCTAATTTTTTGAGTGTTTTCACTCCTATATTCATCAGAGATATTGGCCTCTAATTTTTCTCTTTTTTTGTAATACTTTTGGCTTTGGTATCAAGGCAATTGTGTCCTTGTAGAATGAATTTGGAAGTGTTCTTTCCTCTTCAATTTTTGGAATAGTTTGAAAAGTCTAGATATTAAATCTTCTTTATACATTTGGTATAATTCCCCTGTGAGGACTTCCATTCCTGGACTTCAGTTTGGTGGGAGTTTTTTTGATTACTAATTCAATATCACAACTGCTGATCTGTTCATCTTATCTATTTCTTCTTGATTTAGTCTTAGAAGATTGTACTTTCCAGAAATTTATCCATTTATTCTAGATAGTCTAATTTGTTGGCATGTACCTGTTTGTAATATTATGTTCTTTTTTTAATCTCTGTGATATTGGTTGTAATTTCTCCTCTTTCATTTCTTATTTTGCTTATTTGGGCTCTCTTTTTTTCTTGATTAATCTGGCTAAAGGCTGAGCAGTTTTGTTGATCTTTTAAAAATCAGCTCCTAGTTTCATTGATCTGTGTCATTTTTTTTTTTGGTCTCTATTTTATTCATTTTCTCTATGATATTTATATTTCCTTCTGTTAACTTTAGACTTTGTTTATCCTTCTTTTTCTAATTCTTTTAGGTGATATGTTAGGCTGTTTATTAGATTTTGCTTGTTTCATGAGGTAGGCTTATAACACTATAACTTTCCCTCTTAGAAGTGCTTTTGCTGTGACCATAGATTTTAGAAAGTTTTTTAAAAAAATTTTACTTGTTTTAAGATGTTTTCTAATTTTTTCTCTTTGATTTCTTCATTAACACATTTTTTAAAAAAATAGCATGTTGTTTAGTCTCTATGTGTTTGTATTTTTACACTTTTCTTAAACTAAATTAATTTTTAGTTTCATACTCTTATGCTCAGAAAAAATGCTTGAAGTAATTTCTATCCTCTTAAATTTGTTCAAACTTGTTTCTCAGCCTACCATGTGATGTACACTGGAGAAAGCTCCAGGTGCACTTGAAAAGAATGTGTATTCTACTGTTTTTAAATGGAGTGCCCTCTAATAATCTACTAAGTTCCAATGGTATAATATGTCATTTAAGATTACCATTTCTTTAATAATTTTCTGTACAGATGATTTTCCCACTAATGTAAGTGGGGTGTTAAAATCACATACTATTATTGTATTATTGTAATTTTTTTTGTCTTTTTAGGGTCACGCCCATGGTGTATGGACGTTCCCAAGCTAGGGGTCTAATAAGAACATTAGCCACCAGCCTATGCCACAGCCACAGCACTGCCAGATACAGGCTATGTCTATGACCTATACTGCAGCTCACAGCAACACTGGATCCTTAATCCACTGAGAGAGGCCAAGGACCAAACCTGTGTCATCCTAGATACTAGTAGGGTTTATTACTGCTGAGGCACAATGGGAACTCCTATTGTAATTTTCTTTATGTCTGCTAATATTTACTTTATATAGTTAGGTGATCCTACATTAGTTGCTTATATTAATGTTATATCATCTTCTTGTATTGATCTCTTTATCAATATCTAATGCCTTTATTTGCCTTTTGTTGTAGACTTTTAAAGAGACTTTTTACTTTCTTTTTCTTTTTCTTTTTGTCTTTTTAGGGCCATACCCAGGGCATATGGAGGTTCCCAGGCTAGGAATCAAATTGGAGCTGTAGCCACTGGCCTACAGTACAGCCACTGCAATGGGGAATCTGAATCGCATCTGTGAACTATGCCACAGCTCATGACAATGCCAGATCCTTAACCTACTGAGTGTGGCCAGGGATCGAACCTACATCCTCATGGATAATAGTCATATTTGTTTTCAATGAGCCATGACAGGAACTCCCATGATGATTTTTTTTTCTTTTTCTGATTTGAGTGTTGTTAACCCAGGTTTGTTGTCATTTCTATTTGCATGAAATATTTCTTTCCATTCTCTCATTTTGGTCTGTGTGTATGTCTTGAGCTTTCAGTGAGTCTCTTGAAAGCAGCATATTGATGGATTTTGTATATTATTCAATCAGCCATCCTATGTCTTTTGATTGAAGCATTTAGTCCAATGACATTTAAAATGATTGTTGATAGGTATGTTATCATTTCCAATTTGTTACTTGTTTTCTGGTTTTGTAGTTCTTCTCTGCTCTTATTCTTTTGGTCTCTTCTATCGTGGTTTGATGATTTCTTCACTTGTGATTTGATGACATGGTATATTGTGTTCTTCTCTCTCTAATTTTTGTATATCTATTGTAGTTTTTGATTTGTGGTCACTATGGTGTTCATATATGTTAACCTATAACTGTGTTTACTTGTTTTAAACTGAAAGTCATTTAAGTTCAAATACTTTCTGAAGGATCTTCATTTTAACTCCTCCATATTTTTGTGTTTGTGATGTCATATTTTTCCATCTTCATGTGTGCTCCTTAACTGCTTATTGCAGTTATAGTTGATTTTATAATTTCTGTTTTTTAATATTTGTACTAGCTTTTTACATGCCTGATCCATAGCCTTTGCTGTATATTTGTCTTTACTAATAGGAGAGGGTTTCCCCTTTCCCTTAAACTTATTTCTTATTGTAACCTTTCCATTTTCTCTTAAGATCCTTCAGCACTTCTTGTAATGTTTGTCTAATATTTATGAACTCTTTTAGTTTTTGCTTTTCTGAGAAGCTCTTTATCTTTCCTTCGATACTGAATAATAATCCTGCTGGGTAGGTATCCTAGGTTTTAGGCTTTTCCATTTCAGCACTTATAAAATATTATGCCCCACCCTTCTGGCCACAGATTTTCTGTAGAAAAATCAGCTGATAACCTTATGGGGTTCCCTTGTATGTGACACTTATTCCCCCCTCCTTCCGATTTTAGAATCCTTTCTTTAAGTTTAACTTTTGCTATTTTAATTATGCTATGTCTTAGTGTGAGTCTCCTTGGATTCATCCTATTTGGGACTTTGTGGTTCCTATACCTGGAAACCTCTTTTCTTTCTCAGCATGGGGAAGTTTTCAGCCATAGTTTCATCAAATTTTTTTTTTTTTTGACAATTTTCTCTTTCTCTTCCCCTTCTTGGACCCCTACAATATGAATGTTAGTGTGCTTGATGTTGTCCTCATTGTCTCTTAAAATGTTCTCATTTTAAATTTATTTTTCTTTCTGGTATTCTGATTCTCATTTGGCAATTTCCATTATCATCCATATTGCTTCTGTATTACTCGGTTTGCTCTTAATTCCTTGTACAATAGTTTTCATTTCAGTTATTGTATTCTTTAGTTTTGATTTGTTCTTTGTTCATATTTCCTAGGGCATTTTTTTTTACATTCTTACTGTGTTCATTTATTCTTTCCCCTAGTTCAGTTATCATTCTTATTATGATTGCTTTGAACTCTTTATCTGGTATATTATTTATCTCTGTTTCATTAATTATATTCTGAGGGTTTTTTCCTTGTTTGAAACAAATTCTTATGTCTTCTCTTTTGTTTAACTTTCTCCATTTCTGTGTGAAATTAGGAGAGACAACCATTACCTATACCAGTCTTGAAGGGGTATCCTTGTTTGTGAATATCTTTATACATTTTGCATGTGCCCAGTGGCTTTGATGTGAGAACTGGATTTTATGTGAGTACAAGTCATGTCTTCCTTCAGGGTGTGCTCAAAGATATCACCTTGACAGGTGATAGGGCTGGTTATGGAGAGGCTAGAGTCAGAACTGTGTAAGTCTAGGTCTTCTTCTCTGCTCAGTGAGAGCACCACCCTACTGGGGGCAGGAGTGGGTTCCAAATGGCTGGAGTAGAATCCCCAAGGGTCGGAGCCAAGCTGGTTCTGTTGTGTGCTCTTCCTCTCCCAGTACTGGCAACTTCACCCCAAAAAGGAGTAGTTCTGGAGCAAGATGGGCTGGGGGTGCACCAGATGTGAATTGTGGCATCACTGGGGCAGTTCCAGCACTCCAGTCAGAGTTCTAGACCACTCTCAATCTGTTGCCTCTATGAGCTTCAGGAATGACTGCCCTCACCCCGTTCAGATGTTATCACGAGTCCAAGCTGGCTTGTCTTCCCACACTGCACACTTTCCTTGGCAAAGGCAGCATTTGCCCTAATGGGGAGTTGCATAACAGAGCAGGAGGGGCTGGAGAGTGCATTGGACTGGGGCTTGAGCATGTTCTGTGGCAGTCTTAGAAATCAGCCAGGTCTTTGGAAGTTTCAATCTGCATTCTCTGCCTTGTTTCAGGAGTAAGGAAGTATGTACATGCTTTTCATAAGTGGAAAATGTTTCTTACAGTCTTGATGTATAGTCCCAGTGGTTTTTCAAACCAGTTAAGGGGACTCATCTTCCTAGTGTTGTACCTCAGGGCTGGGGTGCCCAATATATGGTTTGAACCACTCACTCCCTAGGGATTATCTCCAAGCCCACGATATATCCTTCCTTTCTGTGCTGTCTTGACATGATTGTCTCTCTTCTCTTCTAACCCAATTCTGTGTGGATCTTTCTTACACCTTTTTTTGTATAAGTCTTTCTTCTAATTTCCAGTTTGTTTTCTATGAGAACTACTCCACATGTAGATATGTTTTTAATGTGTTCATGGGGGTGGGGTGGGAGGGTGAACTCCATGTCCTCCTACTCCACCATTTTGATCTCCTCTGTATTTGTTATTTAGAAAGAAAAAGACATAGATGAAGCACATAGGCAGTGCTCAGAGCTGTGCCCAACCTACCACATTCTCTGAGGTTATTGAGCTAGAAAAAAGTTACTAGGACATTTTCTCCCCTGAGCTATATAAAATCACAGAATCATAGTTTTAGATGCAAACTAAAGAAGTTCAGTCCTATATTTTATTTGTGAAGATGAGAAAACTCCATCTCAGAGAGATTGATAGGAAGATGGAGCCAGAAAGTTTTTTCAAGTTTATTTAGTTTTTTTTTATAAGGAAAATGAAGTCATGACCAAAGAAATGTGTTAGCTGAAACATTTCTGACTGTATCATAAATTCAACACAAGTTGGCTTTTAGAATTAAAAAGAAAGGAAGGTAGTTGTTAGCTCAACTTTTTGAAGAGACAGGGATAAACAGCTTCAGGCAAGGCTGGATCCAGGGAGTTCAGTGTCTTCTATATCTCTTTATTCTGATTTCCTCTGTGGTGGCTTTATTTCAGGTTTTGAAGTAAAGTGGCCCCCAGCCACTCTTACTTTATGCTATCCTTTCAGCTAGCAATATCTGCAAAGAAAGTAAATTCCTTTTCAACAATTTCAAAAAGTACTCTACAATTGAGTCTCATTGTTCTGGGTCATGGTCCAGCTGGAGCAAAGGGATAAGTGAACTCCATTTACCACTTTGAGGAATGAGGTGGGTTTCAGGAAAGGTCAACATATATCATTTTTCCTGTAGAGTTTTTCATTTCAGGAGTGGATCCAGCTGAGGTGGTTACTAGGGACTGAAATTTAGCCTCAGCTCCACTTGCCAAGGCATGGTATATTGGGCCTGGATCTGCTTAGATGGGAAACTTTTTCTAGTTTACCTCAGGGAACTGTACAAGTTAGTACCTGCTTGGCTTATTATCAGGTTAATGAATTAACACTGTGTAGACCTAACACTGGTTTTAACAAAAAGGTCCACTTCCAAAGGCAATTAAAAATAGTTATTAAAGTTGATTTTTTTCATTATTTCATTCTCTCTGTTTTTTTTTTAATAATTTTATTATTTTCCCACTGTACAGCAAGGGGGTCAGGTTATCCTTACATGTATACATTACAATTACATTTTTCCCCCACCCTTTCTTCTGTTGCAACATGAGTGTCTAGACAAAGTTCTCAATGCTATTCAGCAGGATCTCCTTGTAAATCTATTCTAAGTTGTGTCTGATAAGCCCAAGCTCCCGATCCCTCCCACCCCCTCCCCCTCCCATCAGGCAGCCACAAGTCTCTTCTCCAAGTCCATGATTTTCTTTTCTGAGGAGATGTTCATCTGTGCTGGATATTAGATTCCAGTTATAAGTGATATCATATGGTATTTGTCTTTGTCTTTCTGGCTCATTTCACTCAGGATGAGATTCTCTAGTTCCATCCATGTTGCTGCAAATGGCATTATGTCATTCCTTTTTATGGCTGAGTAGTATTCCATTGTGTATATATACCACCTCTTCCGAATCCAATCATCTGTCAATGGACATTTGGGTTATTTCCATGTCCTGGCTATTGTGAATAGTGCTGCAATGAACATGCGGGTGCACGTGTCTCTTTTAAGTAGAGTTTTGTCTGGATAGATGCCCAAGAGTGGGATTGTTGGGACATATGGAAGTTCTATGGATAGATTTCTAAGGTATCTCCAAACTGTTCTCCATAGTGGCTGTACCAGTTTACATTCCCACCAACAGTGCAGGAGGGTTCCCTTTTCTCCACAGCCCCTCCAGCACTTGTTATTTGTGGATTTATTAATGATGGCCATTCTGACTGGTGTGAGGTGATATCTCATGGTAGTTTTGATTTGCATTTCTCTTATAACCAGCGATGTTGAGCATTTTTTCATGTGTTTGTTGGCCATCTGTATATCTTCTTTGGAGAAATGTCTATTCGGGTCTTTTGCCCATTTTTCCATTGATTGATTGGTTTTTTTGCTGTTGGGTTGTATAAGTTGTTTATATAATCTAGAGATTAAGCCCTTTTCGGTTGCATCATTTGAAACTGTTTTCTCCCATTCTGTAAGTTGTCTTTTTGTTTTCTTTTGGGTTTCCTTTGCTGTGCAAAAGCTTTTCAGTTTGATGAGGTCCCATGGGTTTATTTTTGCTCTAATTTCTATTGCTTTGGGAGACTGACCTGAGAAAATATTCATGAGGTTGATGTCAGAGAGTGTTTTGCCTATGTTTTCTTCTAGGAGTTTGATGGTGTCCTGTCATATATTTAAGTCTTTCAGCCATTTGGAGTTTATTTTTGTGCATGGTGTGAGGGTGTGTTCTAGTTTCATTGCTTTGCATGTTGCTGTCCAGGTTTCCCAGCAATGCTTGCTGAATAGACTTTCTTTTTCCCATTTTATGTTCTTGCCTCCCTTGTCAAAGATTAATTGACCATAGGTGTCAGGGTTTATTTCCGGGTTCTCTATTCTGTTCCATTGGTCTGTCTGTCTGTTTTGATACTAGTACCACCCTGTTTTAATGACTGTGGCTTTGTAGTATTTCTTGAAGTCTGGGAGAGTTATGCCTCCTGCTTGGTTTTTGTTTCTCAGGATCGCTTTGGCGATTCTGGGTCTTTTGTGGTTCCATATAAATGTTTGGATTGTTTGTTCTAGTTCTGTGAAAAATGTCATGGGTAATTTGATAGGGATTGCATTGAATCTGTAGATTGCTTTGGGTAGTATGGCCATTTTTACAATATTGATTTTCCCAATCTGGGAACATGGAATATCTTTCCATTTCTTTACATCTTCTTTGATTTCTTTGATGAAAGTTTTATAGTTCTCGGCATATAGGTCCTTTACCTCCTTGGTCAGGTGTATTCCGAGGTATTTGATTTTGTGAGGTGCAATTTTAAAAGGTATCGTATTTTTGTATTCCTTTTGTAATGTTTCATTGCTGGTATACAGAAATGCAACTGACTTCTGAATGTTAATGTTATATCCTGCTACTTTGCTGAATTTATGAATCAGTTCAAGGAGTTTTGGGGTTGAGTCCTTAGGGCTTTCTAGGTATAGTATCATGTTATCTGCGTACAGTGACAGTTTGATCTCTTCTCTTCCTATATGGATGCCTTTGATTTCTTTTGTTTGTCTAATTGCTGTGGCTAAGACTTCCAAAACGATGTTGAAGAGCAGTGGTGAGAGTGGGCATCCCTGTCTTGTTCCAGATTTGAGTGAGAAGGCTTTCAGTTTTTCCCCATTGAGGATTATATTTGCTGTGGGTTTATCCTAAATGGCTTTGATTATATTCAGGAATGTTCCCTCTATACCCACTTTGGCGAGGGTCTTGATCATGAATGGATGTTGAACTTTGTCAAATGCTTTTTCTGCGTCTATTGAGATGATCATATGATTTTTGACTTTTTTTTTGGTTAATGTGGTGTATGATGCTGATTGATTTGCGTATGTTGAACCATCCTTGTGAACCTGGGATGAACCCAACCTGGTCATGGTGTATAATTTTTTTGGTATGTTGTTGGATTCAGTTGGCTAAGATTTTGTTGAGAATTTTTGCATCTATATTCATCAATGATATTGGGCGATAGTTTTCTTTTTTGGTGGTATCTCTGCCTGGTTTTGGAATGAGGGTGATGGTGGCCTCATAGAATGTCTTTGGGAGTATTCCTTCTTCTTCAACCTTTTGAAAGAGTTTAAGGAGGATGGGCACCAATTCCTTTTTATATGTTTGATAAAATTCACCTGTGAAGCCATCTGGTCCTGGACTTTTATTTGTAGGGAGTGATTTTATGACCTCTTCAATTTCATTTCTAGTGATGGGTCTGTTCAGTTGGTCTGTTTCTTCTTGATTCAGTTTTGGCAGGCTCTAAGATTCTAGAAAATTGCCCACTTCTTCCAGATTGTCAAATTGGTTGGCATATAGTTGTTCATAGTATTCTCTTATGGTTTTTTGTATTTCTGCTGTATCTGTTGTGATTTCTCCTTTTTCATTTATAATTTTGGTTATTTGGGTTCTTTCTCTCCTCTTTTTAGTGAGTCTGGCCAGGGGTTTGTCAATTTTGTTCACCTTTTCAAAGAACCAGCTCTTGGTTTTATTAATTTTCTCTATTGTTTTTTGAGTCTCTATTTTATTGATTTCTTCTTTGATCTTTATAATTTCCTTCCTTCTGCTGACTTTAGGACTTTTGTGTTCTTTTTCTAATTCATTTAGGTGGAGGGTTAAGTTGTCCATTTGGGATCTTTCTTCTTTTTTGAGAAAGGCCTGGATTGCTATAAATTTCCCTCTGAGCACTGCTTTCGCAGCATCCCATAGATTTTGAAGGGTTGTGTCTTCATTATCATTTGTTTCAAGGTAGTTTTTAATTTCCTTCTTGATTTCCTCATTGACCCATTGGTTTTTTAGTAGCATATTGTTTAGCCTCCATGTAGTAGGTTTTTTGTCATTTCTTTTCCCATGGTTGATTTCTAATTTCATGGCATTGTGGTCAGAGAATATACTTGAGATAATTTCTACGCTCCTAAATTTATTGAGATTTGCTTTGTGTCCCAATATGTGGTCGATTCTTGAGAATGTTCCATGAGCATTTGAGAAGAATGTGTATTCTGCTTTTTTTGGATGTAGTGTCCTGTAGATATCAATGAAGTCTAACTTTTCTATTGTTTCCTTTAGGATCTCTGTTGCTTTGTTGGTTTTCAGTCTAGAGGATCTGTCCATTGATGTGAGGGGGGTATTTAGGTCTCCTACTATGATTGTATTCTCATCAATATCTCCCTTTATGTCTGTTAATATTTGTTGTATGTATCTGGGTGCTCCTATATTTGGGGCATATATGTTGACGATAGTAACATCCTCTCCTTGGATGGATCCCTTAATCATTAAGTAGTGTTCTTCTTTGTCTTTCTTTATGTGTTTTGTTTTGAAGTCTATTTTGTCTGATATGAGCGTTGCGACTCCTGCTTTTCTGTCATGTCTATTGGCGTGAAATATTTTCCCCCACCCTTTCACTTTCAATCTATATGTATCTTTTGTCCTACGGTGGGTTTCTTGTAGGCAGCATATTGAAGGTTTTTGCCTTTTTATCCACTCAGCCACTCTGTGCCTCTTGATTGGGGCATTCAGTCCATTGACATTTAAGGTGATAATTGATAGATGGTTATTTATTGCCATTTGAACCTCGTGTTCCAGTTGATTCTATGGTTCTCCATTCTTCCTTTCTTTCTTTTTTTTTTTTGGTTGGATGGTCTCCTGTTATTATCTGCTTGAGTGTATTTTTTTTTTCATTTTTTGCAAATGCAATATTTGCTTTTGGCTTGTGGTTGCCCTGTTTTTTAAGTATGCTAACCCCTTCCCATAATTGTGTGTTTTAGCCTGATGGTCCTGTAAGTTCAAACACTTTATTACTATATTAAAATTAAGAAGAGAAACATACAAACAAACATACAAACAAACAAAGAGGGTTATTTACTTCCTAACATCCCTTGCCCACATTTTATGGTTTTGATGACTCTTTTTTATTATTTTTTTTAATTTTATTTTGTTTGAGGCATGTTCATGATTAAATCTGTATGGTGGCTTATTTGAGTGACTGCTCTCTGATTGCGGTTTCCTCAGTCCTAGTTCTTCCATTCTTCTTCTTTTTTTTCTTTTCTTTTTTCTTCCCTTTCCTTCCTTTCTTTTTGGTTTAGAGAAGCCCTTTCAATATTTCCTTTAACCTGGGTTTTGTGTTGCTGTATTCTTTAAGTTTTTGTTTGTTGGGAAAATTTTTTATTTCCCCTTCTATTTTAAATGATATTCTTGCTGGATAGAGTATTCTAGGTTGCATATTTTTTCCTTTGAGCACTTTAAATATCTCTTGCCATTCCCTCCTGGCCTGTCGTGTTTCTGTAGAGAAATCAGCTGATAGTCTTATGGGGATTCCCTTGTAGGTAACATTGTGTTTATCTCTTGCTGCCTTCAGGATCCTCTCTTTATCACTAACTTTTGCCATTTTTATTACGATATGTCTTGGTGTGGGTCTGTTTGGGTTCAGTTTGTTTGGGGCCCTCTGTGCTTCTTGTATCTTGAATCCAGTATCCTTAAGATTTGGGAAGTTTCCATCGATAATTTCTTCAAATATATTTTCCATCCCCTTATCTTTTTCTACTCCTTCTGGAATTCCTATTATGCGTAGATTGGCCCGCTTTATATTATCCCATAGGTCTCTTATATTGCTTTCCAGTTTTTTGATTCGGTTTTCTGTCTATTGACCGCATTGAGTGATTTCCATTATTCTATCTTCCATATCACTAATTCGTTCTTCTGCATTATTCATTCTGTTTTTTACTGCCCTTAGTTCAGTTTGCATCTCTGCAAATGAATGTTCTAGTTTTTCTTGGCTCCTCCTTATATTTTCTAGTTCCTTTCTGAGGGTATCTGCATTACTGTTCATATCTTCTCTTAATTCCTTCAGTATTTTCACTATTTCTCTTTTGAACTCCAGGTCTGTCTGACTGCAGAGATCTGTTTCATTGTTGACTGTTTTAGGTGAGTTCTCCTGTTGGTTTGACTGGGGTGGTTTCTCAGCTTCTTCATCTTGCTTGTTGTTTTCTTTCTCCTGAGGGAATTGTACTCTCCGTTATCGGGCAGTGTTTGCCTTGTCACTGCCGTGGATTATTTCCTGAGGGCTGGCGTTGTTGGTCAATCCTTTTTGAGGCATTGTGGCTTTTCTGGAGTGTTGATGGGGCTAACAGTGTTTCTTTGAAGCAAAGGAGGACTTCCTGAGGGCAGACAGGACTGGGAGGTCCACCCCACGATGGTAGCAGATTTCACTTGGTCATGCAGAGCTTGCTCTGGTGTTTTTAGGCTGTAGGGTTCTTGCAGGGGGTTGGTGATGTTGGGCAGCTGTTCCTCAGGAATGCAGCACGCCCTGGGGTCTGGAGCAGCTATTTGGGTCACTGAGAACCTAAGAGGCTCTTCCCTAGGGCAGCCCAACTCAGAAGGACAACCTGAGAATGTAGGCGGATCTTTTCACAGTCTGGCTGAGCTTGTTGCAGCTTTTCTGGGCTGCAGGGGCTCTTCCAGGGGACTGGTGGTGCTGAGCAGCTATTTCACAGGAGTGGGGCACCCCCTGGGGGCTTTGGCGGGTAGCAGGGCCACTGGAAACCCAAGAGGCTCCTCCCCAGGGCAGCCCAACTCAGAAAGACCATCTGAGAGCTTTTCCTGGCTCAGCCAAGCTTGTTGCAGTTTCTGGGCTGCAGGGGGTCCTTCCTGGAGCTGGCAGTACTATGCAGCTGGTCCACTAGGTCTCAGCACCCCCTGGGGGCTTGGGTGGGTAGCAGGGCCACTGGAAGCCCAAGAGGCTCCTCCCCAGGGCAGCCTGACTCAGAAAGACCATCTGAGATCTTTTCCCAACTCGGCCAGGCTTGTTGCAGGTTCTCTGGGCTGCAGGGGGTCCTTCCTGGAGCTGGCAGTCCTATGCAGCTTGTCCACTAGGTCTCAGCATCCCCTGGGGGGTTGGGCCGGTAGCAGGGCCGTTAGAGACCCAAGAGGCTCCTCCCTGGGGCAGCCTGACTCAGAAAAACTGTCTGAGATCTTTTCCCAACTCAGCCAGGTTTGTTGCAGCTTTTCTGGGCTGCAGGGGGTCCTGCCTGGAGCTGGCAGTCCTACGCAGCTGGTCCACTAGGGCACCCCCTGGGGAATTGGGTGAGTAGCAGGGCCACTGGAAATCCAAGAGGCTCCTCCCCGGGGCAGCCCAACTCAGAAAAACCGTCTGAGAATTAGGCAGGTGTATTCACTGCCTGGCTAGGCTTGTTCTAGCTTTACTGGGCTGCAGGACTTTTCTCGGGGGCTGGTGGTGTTTGGTGCTGCTCTGCGGGAAGTGTAGCCCCTCCAAAGGGCTAGCAGGCCTGTGCAGGGACAGCTCCTGCGGTGGTAGGCTTCAGGCAATTGTTGAGGCCAGCCCTCCTGGATGGCAGGCAGCCCCAGGTCCGTGAGAGCATAGGGCGAGGCGGGGGTGGGGGGAGGGGATGCACTGGGAAGCAGAGTTTTCAGCTAGCTAGCGGGCCTGTAAGCTTGCTGTGGCGTGGGGGGTATTCTATGGGGACCCACCCCTTCTTCTCTCCCCTCCCCAGCAGGGGCGCAGACCAGGCTCTTCTCCCAGGTTCCCTCTGATGCGGCTTTCCACTTCCCCACCCCTAGAGTATTGCTCCCTTCCTCTGAGACAGCTTTGTTTTCTAGTCTCCCAGGCAGTCTCTGCCCCTCAAATGGTTTCTAGACTTCCCAAGCAGTTTCCGCTCCGCCCCGCCCCCCCCAGCCCGTTCTCAGGGACTAACCTCTGGAGCCGAGGTCTCAGTGCCCAGCCCCCACCCAGGCATCTCAATTTTTGGTGACTGTGCCCGTAGTTCAGATGGTCCGTTGGGTTCTTGATCGGCTTTTCCGTACTCCAACTTACTGCTACACTCTTCTCTGCATCTGGAGATTCCTCCGGTTCGTTAGATCTTTCCCCCGTGTAGATGACTTTCCAGGGTGCGGGATCCCTTTCTCCTCCGCAGTTCCCTTTCGGGAGCGCCCGTCCTGCTCGGATTCACCTTCTCTCACTCTCCTCTTTTCTCCCGTTCTGCCCAGTAATGTCACGAACTTCTTGCCGTTATTGGAGTTTAGGTTCCTCTGCCAGCGATTGGTTGCTGTTCTGTGTGAGTCATTTATTCTGTAGATGTGTTTTTTTTGTTGTGTTTGTGGGAGAGGGCGAGTGTGTCCCCCTACTCCTCTGCCATCTTGTCCTCTCTCCATTCTCTCTGTTTTTGAATTGGATGCAGGATTGTGTTACACAGAATATGTGGGTGTTAAGAGTTAGAATTCCTTAATGCCTTAGGTTGGAATCTTGGCTCCACCACTTGTGCTGGCTGTGTGAATTTGGGAAGTGTTTTAATATTTCTCAGTATCAGTTTACTTATGTGATGACCACATTTCAAGAAGGTTAGAGGTTTAAATGAAGCATAAAAGTCCAGAACAGAGCCTGGGACATAGTAACAGCTCAGTTAATGTTAAATAGTTGTGGCAGTGTTTAAACATGAGTCCAAATTCTTTGACAGTCCTCTCAGAAAAAGATGGAGTTATGTCCCCCCTTTTCTGGTTTAGGGAATTCTTGTGACTGTAATGACTAATAGAACATGGAGAAATGCCACCTCTGAACCTGGTTGTAAAATATCACTTAGCTTCCTCTTGGGGTGCAGCTTGAAATGCTTCTTAGAATTCACCCCTTGGGACATGCACTCTTGAATGAAGCCATCACAGTATCAGAAGCTCAAGCTACATAGAGAGACTTCCCTGCATCCTTTAAATTGACAGAATGTCAAGGAATTTCAGGTCCATGTTTTAAAAATGTTATATGTTGCGGGGAGCCAAGAAGATACAAGAAGCTGAGGAAGGGAGCTTGCCTGAATGGTGCAATTCTGAGGGCAGTCTCTTAATCAGAAGAAGAGGCCTGCCTGAATGGTGCAGTTCTGAGGACAAGCTCCTAATCAGGAAAAGGGGCCTGTCTGAACGGTACATTTCCGAAGACAGGCCCCAGAAGACAGTAAGGCTCGCCTGCTGACATAGGTGGAAAACGAAATTTCCCAGGAAATAATTTCCATTTTGTGTTGCTGAGTGGAGATTTTTCCATGGATGATTTAGTCTTTTCTGTTATTCACTTGCTATTCAGTTTTCCTCAGTGTTTCCTGATTATATACTTATTATTCTTATTTCCCATTCTTATTTTCCTGTGGTGACTTGTGACAACAAAATTACAACAATAGTATAATAAAAACTTCATCCTGAAGGACTTTTCCCCTATTTAAATCCAACTTAGTTAAAACATAGTGTTTATCTATTAACTAGTTATATAGTAAACTTTAGAGTTAGGATTTTAATGAGGTCCATAGAAGTTAGCCATATCTTATCTAAAAAACCTAGCTGTGAGTTTTGTCTTTGATTTTAAAAGCTTTTTAATGATAGCCAGTTTAATTAAGTTGGTTTATATTTACTTACACTGTCTCCCTGCCATAACACTTTGAAGATAAGCACCAGTCTACAAACAAAGTTTGTGAATGCCAAATTCTTGTGTCTATGGCCTCTTCAAAGTACTCACTAAGTTTAGTTAAGACAGAGATCTTAAAACATGACGTATAGCTGCTATACCATGTAATAGTTAACCAATGCACTTTTACCACTGTGATGTAATCTGTAGTGAAAAACTGTCTATATAATCAACCACTGTTGCCAATAAAGTTTGAGCAGTCCAGTGCCCTGAAAGAAGGGACAAAGAGGCTCTCTCCATATGTACATTCGCTGATGCTGCATCCCTCTCCGATTGGGAAAAAGTGTCCATGCCCTGGCCGCTGGAGCTGGTCTCCGACAATATGTTGTGTAAAGCACTGTGGTAAGTGTGATTTTCCTACAAATACTTATTTCCTTGATTATTATAAAAATGTCTATAACCATAATGGTTAAATTTACGATCAAGTTTAGCTAAGCTATGGTACCCAGATATTGCTGTGAGGGTATTTTTTTTAGATGTAATTAATATTTAAATCAGTAGACTGTGTGTAAAGCAGATTACCTTCCATGATGTGGGTGGGACTTGTCCAATCAGTTGAAGGTCTTAAGACCAAAAAAATGAGCAAAGTCTCCTGATGTGAATTTGAACATAAGACTATAACTCTTACCTGAATTTTCTACCAGCCTGCTCTATGACTTTCAGACTTGCCCATCCCACAACCACATGAACCAATTCTTACTTTTTAAAAAAACTCTCTCCCTCTCTCTCCCCTCTCTCTCTTTCATTGGAGCAATAATAGCAAAGACATAAAGCTTCATGTAGAATAACCTCATTTCCATTATTAGATGATGTGAGTTCTTGATATCTGAACTCACACTTCAGAATTTAGACAATATTTATGCAGTTCTAACATTATTCTGCTTATGTTAAACTTTGCAGCCACAACTAGGAATGTAAGCCCTATGTCTCTCAGTGTTAATCTTTCATATATCCCACTATATAGACCCCAGTTCAGTAAACCTCTGGTGATTATTCTTTGACAGTGTGTGAGCAAGTTTGTCACGAGGAGAGTAAAATTATCACTTTGAGGACTGTGCCCCTGTTTAATCACATTTTCAACTGACATTTTTTGTTTTACTGTCTCATTGACTCATTATGTAAGTGTCATTCCTATGCAATCAGTATTTGCAGGTAGGTGTGGGGATAATAGTTTCCTTTCCTTACATAGTGGTTTGTGATATGATGATTGGAGATGTTAAGTGACTCATTTGCAAGTGTTCTCTTGGGGGAGAGTATAAAAGATGCAGCTTCTTGATTTAATGAATTGACTCCAGTCATCCAGCCTTTCCCTACCCTTCAGTGACCATTACGACTCCTGTGTCTAGCTGACTTCATTTGTCTGATTTGAGCCCATCTGATGGAATAAGTGTGTATTTTCCCCCACATTTCTATTGCAATCCTATTGAAAAAGTTCTGAATTTCGTTAAATTCTACTGAACTTTGAAGAGCAGAAGCATGTGATATAATGCAAAATTTAACCATGAATCAGAAGACCTAGGCACTGCTTCTGAGTGTTCGATTTTTAACTACATTGAGAGGAGTCCCTAGTCACATGTTCTCCTAGCCTAAGTTTTTATCCAAAAATGACAGGTTTGAAGATTTGGTTCTATTGCTTGGTAGTTATTAAATTTTTCCTTGAAACCATTTCCAAAGAAATTTTTTGCCAAGCCCCCACATAGAGTCATTGCTAAGATGTTGCTAAGAAGCAGCAGATGAGATGTGTCTAATTTATAATTTATTAATTATAGCCAGCTGCAGGAAAAGGAAAAGTACTTACTAGATGGTGGAATGCTTTTTAGTAGGTAAAAAAGGATAATATTTATCCTCTATATTGAGGGGTGACTGGGTAAGTGAGACAGAATATAACAAAAACCTCAATTGTTGCTGGAAAAGAAGATCAAAGTTCTTTTCTAGGACTTTTAGACCACTGAACAATCAGTTGGAGTGGCAATAGTACTGTAAGAAATCCTTCTATCCAATGAAGAGACTAAAAGGTCTGGTGGCATCACTTTTATCGGCTAATGGAAGGCAGTTCTTGAGACAGTGAGGATCCATGTGAATCTGCCAAGGATCCTTAGAATAAAAGGTCCCAGAACTGCTTCAGATAAAGATGGAACAACTTCCCTTCCTCCATTCCCCTTCCAAATAGTGAGCCCTTGCCTATATTTTTTTTAAATGTTATTTCTGAATCATTGGATATGAGCCCTTTCTGAGGACCCATTGCCTATCCCATGCCTTGCCCTTTGATTTCCACTCTCCTTGGCAGTACCACCTGCTGGTGGGCATCTACACAATCCTAACTCATCTGGAGTCTTGCATGGGCAGCTAGGGACAGACCTGCTATTAAAAATCTAGTTATGTCCATCTGCATCTGTTTGGAAGCAGGAAATTCCCTTTACTGGGTTACTGGGAAGACATCTGTGGCAGTCTGCAATCAATAAATTCCAAGGCTTTTCTAAGCAGCAAATTCCTGTTGAAAATGTGGGGTTTTGTTATACACTTGATGATGGAGAGCCTATGAAGTGCCAGGCTCTTGACATGCCTTTGGCATATTTTTCATAGCAACATTGAAAGTAGATATTGCCATGCCCATATGATAAGAAGAAACTGAATTTCAAATAGCTTAAGATGTCAGAGGTGAGAGGTAATGGAAGGTGACATCAGTATTCAGATTCAACATGGCTCTAACTTTTCCCTTAGCTGCTAAGCCTTCATGGCTAAGAATGAGTCCCTTAGTTTTGTTTGGTTTTACCATGACTACAATAAAAATTGTAATACTTGCCCTATAAGATTATTGTTTATTTAACAACAGACTAGTACTTGTAAGGTTAAAGTTTTGATAGAATCCAAAGTGTAGAAAGATAAGGTCAAGTGCTTGGCCTAAAGAAGGATTTTTGTTGTTAATAAAAATCACTTCATGCCACTGATACATTTATTTATAAGGTACTTTGCAAAGTTTTAAAATTTCAATGTGTCTGATGAACAAACCACAGTTCTTTTCTTCCATTTCACATCATAAACCGTGAATGGAGCTCATTTATTTTATTCTCCATTTATTTTCTAGAAGAATCACTTAATTTCTGATTCTGACAAACAGTATGGAACTATTCAAATAGCTGTCTCTAAAATGGTAATTTTTATATTCATTGCACTTTTTGAGTATTACTGACATAGTCTCATGTGATGACTTGGATTGACAACACAGAGAAACTATTTTCCCTGCTGATTTGCTCTTTGTGTTAGACTAGGTTGCAAATGGATATGTTTACTTGAGTGTTGAAAGGTACTGTTGAAATGATGTGAGAAAAATCCCATTTTAAGAACTATGCTACCATATTACTTTAAATTTCTCCCAATGTGTTAATAAAATGCAGAGTGGAAACTAGGCATTTTTGTGTTAGAGGTACTTTTTCTCTAGAGGCTTCCTTTCCCTCTGCTTTGCTTTATAGACTGTCAAATCACAGAGTCTCCTTTGGAATCCTCACAGTCAAGCTCTTTTGAAACAGGAATTATTCGCTGCTTCTCCTTGAATAAGCAAGTAAAGTGGTCATCTATTTTGTTTAATTTTGATAATCTTATTAGCTAATAATTGCTATGAGTAGACACTCTGCTAGGCATTATCATGCATTATCACAACCTCATGAGGCAGGAACTATTGTTATCTTCACTTTATAGAAAAGGCATCTAAAAATCAGAGATGTTGAGGACTTGGCCAATTTCATGCAGCTAGAAGATAGTGAGGCTTGAATTTGATCCAGGCTTTTCCATGGTCCCAGGTCCAGGTTCTTAACCTTTGTGGTTCTGCTGTCACTCGAAGGCTCTGGAACCCTCTGTATTTCTTCACTGATTTATTGAACACCAGTCTACCTTCCTAAGACTTGCAAGAATAATTAAAAAAATTTTTTTGGTAATACTTCTTAGATTTGTGCTTGAAAATATTGATAATGTTCTCTTAGTTTCTGTCTCTGAACAATCTGAAAGAGCTTTTGATATCAGAATTAATTTTAAGTATTTTTACAAAGATTTCATTTAAGCTTTTATCTGCTGTGCTTTTGGCCTGACTCCTTTGTCTTCATAGATATTTCCTATATGTTGGTCCATGATTCATTGAATGGGAAAATACAGTTACTGAATTGAAAAATAACACTAATGACATAAAACTTAATGAGTCAATTTAGATATATATTATATCTATATATTTGGTATCAGTCAAAAGCTTAGAAATTTTTAGCCATTTCTATAACAAATATTCACATTACAAGAAATGTGAATGAGCTATTAAATAAAATGTGAAGTCAGAAGTCATTAGCCTTGAATTATCATGTGAATTTTCCTCTTGATTTACTCCACGGGTTAGAGTAGATTTTCTTCTTCTGCTCTTCCTCGTATTTCTGTTCCCCCTTTTCCTCCTTATTGCTTTCATTTCAATGACTGAATATTAGTCATGATGTTATTTTCTAACAATTTTATTGAAATATAGTTGAAATAGCATTGTATGAGTTTAAGTTCTACAACATATTGATTTTATGTGTATATTGCAAAGTGATTACCACAATAGGTTTAGTTAACATATCTCACATCACATAGTTATAAATTATTTTTTCTGGTGATGAGAACTTTTAAGATCTTCCTTAGCAACTTTCAAATATACAATACACTATTATTAACCATAGTCACCATGCTGAACATTATATCACCAGAACATTTTTATCTTATAACTGCAATCTTGTACTTTTCGACCCCTTTTACCTATTTTACTCCTCTGGCAGCAACCAATCTATTTTGTTTTCCTGTAAGTTTTTCTTTTTAAATTCCATATATAAATGAGAAAATATAGTATTTGTCTTTCTCTGACATCTCCCATAGCATAATGCTCTCAAAATCTACTTATGTTATCACAAATGGCAAGATTTTTCTTCTTTATTGCTTGTGTGTGTATGTGACCTGACATTTTCTTGATCCACTCATCCATTGATGGACAGTTAGGTTGTAGGTTGTTTCCTTGACTTGGCAGTTATAAATAATGTGGCAATGAACATGGGGATCAGATATGTCTTCAAAATAATGATTTTTTTTTCTTCAGATATATGTCCAGGAGTGGAATTGCTGAATCATATGGTAGTTCCATTTTTAATTTGTTGAGGACCTCCAGATTGTTTTCACAGTAGCTATTCCAACTTACATTCCCACCAACAGTGCACAAGGGTTCGCTTTTCTTCCCATCCTCACCAATAGTCTTTTTTCTTTTTGATGACAGCCACTAAAACAGGTGTGATGTGATTGCTCATTGTGGTTTTGACTTGTATTTCCCTGATGATTAGTAATGGTGAGTACCTTTCCATGTACCTGTTGGCCATTTGTGTGCTAATGTACATAGATTACAAGAATTAATAGTTAAAATATCCATACTTTTCAAAGTGATCTAAAGATTCAATGCAATACTATACATATTTGTAATAACATTATGAAGCTTGATAATTAATTAATTTGTAAGAACAGGGTGTTATCACTTAATAGAGTGCTTCCTCTATCCCACCTTTTTAGAAGACAGATTTGGTTCATAAAATATATTGAATTTGGGTGATAAAGCTGCTACATGTATGTTCTTAAAATGAGCCTTTGTAGAGAGTAGGTGAATTGAGCTGACGCGAATTCTTTATGCACTATACCAAGATGGCAGAGGGAAAAAGAGAGGGTTGAAATAATAGATAATACAGGAATAATTGGTATGCTGATGGAAGATATATACACATATAACATATAACACTTCATATAATATTATACATATAAATGTGATGAATAATTCCAACATAGAATTTTAATATGTTTAATTGAGAAAAAATTAATTACCCAAATTTTCATAATTCTTTGGAAAATATTTCTGCTAAAATCAGAGATAATATATCTGTTTTGAACATTTTCTATTCTACCTTTTCACATGAATTCATTCATGTAAGCCTGTTGTAATGGAAACTTTTAGAAGAAGCTGATTAATCTTATTTATGTTCAATTGTCCTGTGCGGAAAATTTGGGCAAATGATTTTAGCTTACTAAAATAATTGTTCTTTGAATAAAATACAACCTTATTAATATTAGTTGATAAAATCAATATTCATGATATTGATAAGGCAATTATACTTTGACAAATATTGTAAATTATTATGTAACAGTGTATATTGCAGTCAAACATAACTTTCAGGTCACACATGAATATTAAATGTGGCATGCTACTTCAGATCTATTATGATGATATCAAGTGTAAATGTATCTGTGACATCAATTTCAAAAAACTTTCCCTTGCAAATTTGTTTCTTTATTTCATTGACTAAATTTTTGTTATAAAATTGAAAATAATGATGAAGCAAAAATGAAAATGTTTTTGTTTGTGAGAACTGCTCCCCAGGTAAGTACTGGAATAATAAGAAACTCCTAGAATAAACTTTTGAAGATCTTGTAAAATGTAAACTCTCGCTTCATGTTCTTGGGGTAAACTTTAATGACAGCAGCAACAATAATAGAAACTAACATTTATTGAATAATTGCTATATATCAGAGAGTATTTTAGGTACTTTGTATGCATTAACTTATTTAATATATAATAATAAAAGATAAACAGTGATATTATCTATGTTTTACGAATGAAGAAATGGGCTCAGTTAGGAAGGTTGGGTGACAGGAGTTCATATCAGGCATAGCTTGAACAAGAACTCATTTCTGTTCAGTGTCAAATGGTGATCTTTTTTTTTTTTTTGCTTTTTAGGGCTGCACCAGTGGCATATGGAGGTTCCCAGGCTAGGGGTCTAATCCGAGCTACAGCTGCCAGCCTACGCAACAGCCACAGCAATGCTAGATCTGAGCTGTGTCTGCAACCTACACCACAGCTCGCAGCAACACTGAATCCTTAACCCACTGAGAGAGGCCAGGGATCGAATCCGCAACCTCATAGTCCCTAGTCAGATTCGTTTTTGCTGTGCCATGACAGGAACTTCTCAAATGGTGTTCTTAACTATCAATGCTGCTAATGCTGACACATTCTAAAATTAATCCTTTATTTTTTTTTCTCTTGGGAGTAAATATACACCCAGGAGTTTATTCATGTGAAATATATTAGGCCTATATCCAATGTATTAGAAACATATTTTATTGAGGAGCTCATTAATATATGAAAATAGTAAGCATTAAACATGATATTAAGAGTTTAACAAAGAATAATTAGTGAAAATCTACATTGAAAGATTACATTTTTTTTTTTTTTTGTCTTTTTGCCATTTCTTGGGCCGATCCTGCGGCATATGGAGGTTCCCAGGCCAGGGGTCTAATCGGAACTGTAGCCACTGGCCTATGCCAAAGCCACAGCAACGCGAGATCAGAGCCGTGTCTGCAAACTACACCACAGCTCATGGCACTGCCGGATCCTTAACCCACTGAGCAAGGCCAGGGATCGAACCCTCAACATCATGGTTCTTAGTCGTATTCATTAACCACTGAGCCATGACAGGAACTCCTAAAGATTACAGTTTTAATGTTTGGAGAAGACTGATATTTCCTTATTGCTATTGTAAAAGAAACACTTGACCAGTGTTTGCAATAGAGAACTCTGTTTGCTAATTTCAGAATGGATAAGAAAATCAGAAACTTTTGTAAATGGAGGAGACCTTAGAAGTTATCTAAACAAATAGCATAAAGTTTTCCAGACAGGCGCTCATTTTATTTTCCCTTAAATACCTCCAGTGATGGAATATGCTCAGCCTCCTAGGGCATCACATTTTATTTTAACATCACTTGTTAGGTCTTTCTTTCAATTGAGTCTAAATCTGTATCTTTAATTTCCATCTCATTACTCCTTTTTCTTTCCCTATCCAAATAACAGCCTAAATATTTTTTTCCTGGCCCTTATTTCCTCAATTTTTCCTTATATAACATAATTCTGGGTTATTTTGTCATTTTGATTGGTTTTCATATTACATATTTCATTTCAAAAATGTTCATCCTAAGTCTTTGGCTCCAAACCAAAGACAATGCTCAAAGAACTATCAGTAGGAAGTACCCTGTGGTGCAGAGGGTTAAAGATTTGGCTTTGCTGTAGCTGTGGCATAGGCTGCAACTGTTGTGCAGTTCTGATCCCTGGTCCAGGAATTTCCACATGCCAAAGATGCAGCCAAAAACAAACAAAAAACCCACAACAATACCTATTAGTCAACTGCAGACAAATAATATTGTTGTCTTTCTTGATCCATACACCACTGTGTTTTATGCAAATAATATAGACAAAAATTGAATATGATGATTTCATATGAACATTCAAAAGATTAAAACACTATTATATATTATACATATAATATAATAATTATATAATATAATGCAATTATATGCAATATTATATATAATATATATAAATACATTAATATATATATTATAAATACATTAGAGGTTTGGGAGAAAAGAGATTAGTAGAATCAAGAAGAGGAAAATTGCCAAGTAAATTAGTAGAATCAAGAAGTAAATTGTTAAGAAGTTTTTGAGGAGGCTCCTGAGATGGAAAAGGTCTTCCTCATGTGCCTACTTTAGTCTTGGGAAAATGGCTGTGAACAGGGTATCAACATTAATTTATCCCGGTGGAAACTGGAGACCCACAAACACTATGTAAACATTTGAACATAAAGAATTATTATTAAATCTGATTACAGAGACTTCATTTTTGTGCATTTATGGCTTGTACTTCAAGGAATATTGCTCCAGTTTACAGATTTTGAAACAATTATTTCTGTTGTTCATTCTATTGTTACTATTGGCAAATATATTCCACTAAGCCAATCTAAAGCCTGATAAGACATGAGGAAATTTTCGAGTCAGCAGTTACTTTAAAAAATTCAAGTACACTGCACACAGGTAACATTTATTTTAATTTTCTTTTCAAATCATGACCAAACTCTGGAGCCAAGTTCTGATATGCTTTTCCTCATGCCATGAGTTTTGGATTACATTACATCACATCATGATTTAGTCAGTTTACATCTATCCCCTCAGAATATCTTTAAATTTGGAAGAAGTCACTTCCATGGCCTTTATGGAGGCTAGTGTTCTAAGATCAAGCATAATGCTTACTTAGGTCTAGTCAAAAGGTCAACTGAAGTGAAGTCTACTAAGTAACACCATAATAGTTTAAGCATAATCAATCTACCAGGAGATAGTATGAGCTTCCCCTTGAGGCTGAGTCTGCAAACTCGCTAGTGACAGCAAGATGCCTACCAATGGAAGCAGCTTGCCTCCCTGCCTAAGTCACCATCCTGAATCATCCAGGCCAAAGCAGAGCTTTGTTTGGTTTTGTATTCCTCACGCTGCTTGGTTTTGTATTCCTGTTTGGTTAAATGTTTGCTTAAATGTTTACTTGGTTTAAGGGGAAGATGGCCATCTTGGTAAGCAGCTGAAGAAAGATTCAATTTTATGAGCGCAGATGATGGTCTTGATGTTGAGACATTTTCATGTAAATACATGTCTGTGTTGCTGTATATATCTTCAAGGCATTCTCAGGAAGGCTGCAGGAGATGAGGAGAGATAATCTTCCTAGATCTCCAGCCAATCCAATCTAATAAGAAGAATGGGAGTTCTCTTCTAGTGTGTGGGTTAAGGATCTGGCACTGGCTTGAGTCACTGATGTGGCATGGATTTGATCCTTGGCCCAGGAAATTTCACATGCCAGAGGCATGGCTTAAAAAAAAATTAATAAATAAATGAAAAAAAAATGAAAAAAGAAAGAAATAGATCCTGGAAGTGTTTATCTCAAAAGACCATGCAAATTTAAGTATAGAGCAGATAGATGATGACAACATATTATAAAAACTAGTAGGAAAAATGTTTGTGTATCATGTTTTGTGGCTGTTAGTTTCTGAAATCTGTATTTTTAAGTGGAAACAACTTAGTAAAAATCTGTAGCAGATTTTAAAAAATTGCTTTGAAGATTCAAACAAAAATCAGGGAGAATCACATAATAAACCTCCATATACTCATCAGTGAGTTTCAATAATTATCAACATTTTGCCATTTTTGTTTCATTTATTCATTCACTGGCCTTTTATTTTCTAGAATATTTTAAAACATACACATTTCATGCCTCTCTAATTGAGAGCTATATATATATATATATATAGTCTTTTTGTCTTTTTAGGGCTGCACCTGCAGCACATTGAGGTTCTTAGGCTAGGGCTCTAACGGGACCTAGCACTGCCAGCCTACGCCACAGCCACAGCAATGCCAGATCCTTAACCCACTGAGTGAGGCCAGGGTTCAAACCTGCAACCTCATGGTTCCTAATCAGATTCGTTTCTGCTGCACCACAATGGAAACTCCTATTTTATATTTTTGAAAAAAAAATTTAGGTTACTGACATGCTTCTAGGATCTGAGCCGCATCTTTGACCTACACCACAGATCACTGCTGCGCAGGATCCTTAACCCACTGAGAGAGGCTAGGATGGAAGCTGCAACCTCATGGTTCCTAGTCAGATTCGTTTCCACTGTGCCACAATGGGAACTCTCTAGGTGGGTTTTAAATTACATGATAAGTTCTCCCTAACAGTAACAAAATTCTATATCTCTATAGGAGATAATTCTATAGTAAAGTTTTTTTTTAAAACTCTACTATTCATCTTTTTCTCTGATTATTGTTTTTTGTTGGAAAAATTGATGAGCTCAAATATAATTTTAACTCAAAAATTTATCCAAGAAGAAAAAATGTATAGATTTAATAAGTTCAAGACCTATTTTAGGAATAATAAAAGTAACCATATCTGTATATACACACATATATATGTATATACAGTAGTATACAACTATGTGTATATGTAAATACATACACACACATATATATATCCACATGAGATATGTTCCAAAATTCCCAGTAGATGCCTGATACTGCAGCTAGTACCAAACCTTATATATTCTGTTTTTTCCTATGCATATATACCCTAAGATAAAGTTTCATTTATGAATTAGACACAGTAGGAGACTAACAGCAATAACTAATAATAAAATAGAACAATTAAAACAATATACTGTAATAAGTTATCTGAATACAGTCTCTGTCTCTCAAAATATCTTATTGTACAAATCTAGGGCCTTTCCATCTTTACCAAGCACTTTTCATGCAGTATGGCCATAACTTTTTCAGTTTGAGGTGTGACAGTAAGTCTAGCATGAATTTCTTTTTCCATCTTCACAATTTCATGACTAGAAGATTCATTCTTATTGCAGATCTCAGAGACCTCGCCATTCATTTTTTTTTCTTTTACTTTCCTTATCAAGTGAAGAATTTTCACCTGTTCACTCTAAAGAAGAACTTTATGGCTTCTTTTTGGCATAACCAAATTGCCTGAGTCACTACTTTTGCTCTTTGGGACCATTATTAAGTAAAGTAAGGGTTACTTGAACACAAACATTGCACTACTGTGACAGTAGATCTAGTAACTGGGATGGCTATTTAGTGACTAATGGTAGGACACACTGGACAAAGGGATGACTTATATCTTGGGCTGGACTGAGTGGAACAGCATGAGATTTCAGCATTCTGTTCAGAATGGTGTGCAATTTGAAATAAGAAAATTGTTTATTTTTTGAATTTTCCATTTAATACTTTTGGACCACCATTTTCTGCAGGTAATGAAACTGTAGGAATGGAAATGGAGAATAAAGATGGGTAGCTACTGTATGTGTAAGTATATGTATATGTATATATATATATATATATATATATATATATATACACACACACACACAGACTCTGTTATATAAGTATATATATATATTTATATATCAGGAAGATATACATATCTATACTGTTGTATATGCATATGTATTAAGAAGATAACATACACACACAGTGCCTTCTTGAATAAATAGACACTCTTATTTGCTCTTGTTGATAATGCTACATGGTTAGGATATCTAACAAATTAGCAAAACTAGGATGCCCCTGGTCAGCACACTTCTCTCTTCCCAGCCCAGATTTCATTCTTTTTTTCTTAATTTGTTTTTATTAGAGTATAATTGATTTACAGTTTTGTGTCAGTTTCTGCTGTACAGGATAGTGACCCTCTCATATTATTTTCCATTATGTTCTACCTCAAGAGATTGAATATAGTTCCCAGTGCTCTACAGTATTTGCATTTTTCGAACAGGTATTTGTCTTACTTCACTTAGTATGAGAATCCCTAGTTGCATCCATGTTGCTGCAGATGGCATTATTTTGTTCTTTTTATAGTTGAGTAGTATTCCATTGTTTATATGTACCACATTTTCTTAATTTATTCATTTGGGAATGGACATTTAGGTCTGATTTCATTCTCTGCCTTCTCTATCACTGTGCTACCTTGCCCCTCCTTGCCATGGCACCTGTGCCTTCATCTGCAGGCATTCTATCTGGTGAGATAAGGGCCCCCTTCTAGTTCATGCACCAGCTGGAGTCACACTGACCAGCACCTTGACTAAGGATCATGTGTGGAAATTGAAGAAAGTCAAATGCTGGCTTAGAGAGGGAAGGCAACGATGAGTATTTAGAAGAAAGTGAAGCATGTTTTCAATTATTTGTTGTATCTGTGAAGGTATGCTGAATGGAACTGTGGTTTAAATTGTATATAAAAGGAAATCTATAAAACATAGCCTCTTTAATTCTGAAATTCAATTAATCCATGACAATGAAGTTTACAAAGCTTCCAAAGAAATTTTTGAAATTAAAGCACAAGGAAAAGGACCTTATGCTATGATTTCATACTTACTTTGAATTTCCCTGCCTCTTGTGATACAGAAATTATAACACCTTTCCTTGTTCTGCTCCTATTCTCCTTTCCCTATGATTAATGGCCTTAATGGGGGAGACAAATCTATTTCATTTGAAACTACTTTCTCTAATTGTTAAAAAATATTAAATTTTACTTTGCAAATCATATATGCCCACTCATTTCTGTTTTTGCAAAGTTATCTTCTGTACTCAGAGATATTTTCCAAAAAAACTAAGATAAAAAACCAATTACATTTATTTACTAAAGGGTTATATGTTTAATTTCACACAGAATCTAGAAATGACGTGAGTATTCTAAAAATTTTCCTTTGTTTCTCCTTAAAAACCAATACAGGTTTGAATTTTATTCATAAAGCTCTAACATTATCTAATTAAAAAAATAATTGGAGACTTTAGTGTAAGACATAGTAACCATAAAGCACATAATAGAAATAATTAGCATCTTCTTTACTCGGACTAAGCATAATATAAAATTCAGTTTTATACAACAGTGCAATTGCTCTTTCTTATCATTGAAGTTTGAAAGAAAAATGTTAGACTAGGGATAATGTTTGGTCTTAAAAACATCAATATTTTAAACTAAATCTATACACAGAAATCTCACCTTTTCTACTATGATTTTGTTAACCTGATTACTCTCTTCTTACCAGTGCTTATTCAATGACTGCCTGGTATGTTCATCTCACCTTTTCTGTCTGCCAGGAATCCTATCCTATATATTTCAGCTTTGAGTGGTCTTGCTCTTTCTTGAATTCTTATTGAAAGTTAACATTTTGTCCAGAAGACTGCAGTTAATAATTTACCATTTAAAATTATTAATTTTTATATTGTATGTATTATTTATACAGAACCTCAATATTACTATTTCTGAAAAAAACTAGACATTCATTTTAAGAAAACTATAAAACAGCATAATTCCAAGTGATTTTATAATACAACTTATCATTTAATATTGCCAATAACTTGGATTAATTTTTAACACTTGACTTTAATTTTTAACACTTGCAGCTTTAATCTTATAACCCAAATTACCTTCAAAAGTAGATAATTCTTAATATTGGGAATTCTATAATTGTTGAATGTTATAGAGTAATGCTACATGCAGTCACTTAGAACTATTTACTAATTCTTCCAACAATTGAGCTTAATCAAGGTCCACAGGGATTAATTTTTGAGTTGTAATTTAATCAAGAGCCGGCAGTGATCCCTTCATTGATTTCAAAAAATGTATTTATTTAATTCATGCTAGTAGAAATTCTTCTTTTCCAAATATTCTAATTACAATTCCATTTAAGTAGTCATTTTTAACCTCTAAACAATATACTTCATTAATGTGTATTTGTACATTCAAATCTGGGGTTAATATATGCACACTATTGTATATGGAATGGATGGTTAACAGGGACCTGCTGTATAGCATAGGGAACTCTACCCAATATTCTGTGATATTCTATATGGAAAAAGAATCTGGAAAAGAATGTATGTGTGTGTATGTATAACTCAATCACTTTGGTGTACAGCAGACATTATCACAACATTGTAAATCAATTATGCTTCAATAAAACTTTATTTATTTATTTAGTATTTTGTCTTTTTAGGGCTGCAATGGAATTTCTCAGGCTAGGAGTCTAATCAGAGCTGTTGCTGCTGGCCTACGCCAGAGCCACAGCAATGCCAAATCTGAGCCACATCTGTAACCTACACCATAGCTCAGGGCAACGCTGGATCCTGAACCTACTGAGCGAGGCCAGGGATGGAACCCACAACCGCATGGTTCCTAGTCGGATTTGTTTCTGCTGCTCCACGATAGGAACTCCCAATAAAACTTTAACAATGAAAAAATAAAAATATTATTCAGTGCAATGTATGGTTATATAGTCTCTCAGCATAAGTTCAAGTTAGAATGGAAGTAGTATACTGCTTTTGTCTGTGGCAAGATTTCAGATGAGCATAGGCTTGTAGCCCAATTAATCTGGAACAATGTTTACCTTGAGTGTGAGTGTTCTATTCATTTGTACGAATATATATTTTTTTTGACAGTCTATGTTCCTTATGAAAATTTCTGTTTTATTTTTTCTTTGGCCATGGCTGAGGCATGTAGTTCTCAGAACAGGGATCAAACCTGTGTCACAGCAGTAACCATAGCCATAGCATTGACAGCACTGGGTCCTGAATCCCCTGAGCCACCAGGGAACTCCAAAATTTTCTGCATTTTTTTTGGTAAATATAATTTAACTACTCTGGACCTCAATTTCTTCATCTATAAAATGAGACTAACAGTGGTCCCTTCCTCAGGGAGTGCTGTGTATATTAAATGTATTTATACATATAAAGCACTCTGAATGGAGGCTGGCTCATAGTGGGAAAATGTAGCTCTTAGTACTGTTAGTTGTGGTGGCTGGAGAAAGCATGACCACAAAACACTGGTCTGAAATTATTGCAAATAATCAATATGCATGGTCTTTTCCCTCTGCAGAATCTCTAGAAATGGGTAGTCAGTGTGCTGACACAGAAGAACAATTTGGTGATATTTTTCTCTCTCTGTGTCCCACAAGGACTCCTGGTGAACTAAAAATTTATATATAGGAGTTCCCGTTGTTGCGCAGTGGTTAACGAATCCCACGAAGAACCATGAGGTTGCAGGTTTGATCCCTGGCCTTGCTCAGTGGGTTAAGGATCCGGCGTTGCTGTGAGCTGCGGTGTAGGTTGCAGACACGGCTCAGATCCCACGGTGCTGTGGCTCTGGTGTAGGCTGGCGGCTACAGCTCCGATTCGACCCCTAGCCTGGGAACCTCCATATGCCGCAGGAGCGGCCCTAGAAATGGCAAAGAGACAAAAAAAAAAAAAATTATATATATATATGAATAATGAAAATTTATATATATCTGAATTCATATGTATGAATGATTGGGTCACTTTGCTGTACAGCAGAAACTGGCAAAACGTTAAATCGACTATAATAAATAAACTTTAATGTAATAAATCAACTTTAATAAAAAAAGGAAAAAACCCAAAAAATATTATACCGGACCTCAGAACTTTTCATGTAGAGAGAAAGGCCAATAGAATAACATTACTTTTTAGAAAAAAATGGGTCCATGTTCATTAGGACTGTTGCCCATGAACAGTGTGTTTGTTATATTACAGTTCTAATATCCAGTATAATACAACTCCTACTAATTGTTGTAATGAATAGGTGATTTAATTCCAAATGAAATTATTTATTTATTTATTTATTTATTTATTTATTTATTGTCTTTTTCCCTTTACTAGAGCCGCTCCCACAGCATATGGAGGTTCCCAGGCTAGAGGTCTAGTCGGAGCTGTAGCTGCCAGTCTATGCCAGAGCCACCGCAACGCCAGATCCGAGCCGTGTCTGTGACCTATACCACAGCTCAAGGCAACACCAGATCCTTAACCCCCTGAGCAAGGCCAGGGATCAAACCTGCAACCTCATGGTTCCTAGTTGAATTCATTAACCCTGAGCCACGACGGGAACTCCATGAAATTAAATTTTAAACAGAGATGCTATTTCTTTCTCAGCTTCAACTATCACATTCCTCATAATTACTTAAAAAATATTTCAGATCTTCTCTTAGGGAAGACTCAGCAGAAAATTGTGGTATTGTTTTTAGGTGCATGAAATCAGGTAATGCTAATTGAGAAACCCCTAGAGCCATCCTGGGACATTCACTTAGTGACTTTTTTCAGAGTTTATTATTGTGAATGGGAATTATATTTGTGTTTTACTATACACTCCTGACAATAGAAATCAAGATATGAAATACGTTTGAATAGCTTTTGCTCTTTGGACAGAGGAACATGGAAAGAATATGCTGAAATACACCCACCCCCTCCACATTTCACTACTCTCACCTGACCAAAAGGGAGAAAAGGGAGACAGAGATAAAGAAAGAGAGAAAGAGACAGAAAAAGATTGATTAACAATAAAAACAAAACAAACAAACAAAAAAAGCCCTTAAATGGTGAAAACCCATACCTGTTAGGTCTGGATTGGCATTCTGTTTAAGACTTTCTTTAACTCTCAAGTTAAGATTTCTTTGATTGTTAAGAACAGACTTCTAAATATAACTCCATACACTCCTCAAACTCACCAGACTTGGAAACAAATGACTTTTTTATTGTTCCCAAAATAAAAGATTGCCAAATGGATGAGCACTTGCTGTCATTACATTCGCTTAAATGAGGTGTCACAGACTTTGAAAGTAATCCTAAAAGGAGAATAGAAGCAGCTTGAATAATGGAAATGTTATAGGATTATGTATGGTGAGCTAACATCATTCAATTTTCATTTGTGCATTTATATCCCACATTATTTTCAAGAGGTTTGAGAAAGGCTAACACTTATTTGAAAATGCAAGTTCTGATATTTTAAAAAAGACAGTCATATAACCTTATTACACTATTACCACACCTACACTTTAAGATTTTCTACCACATATAACAAACGCAAATTTTTTTTTTCAATATATCACGCGTTCTTTTTTTGGTTTTGTATATGGATTTATGCAAGAAGCATGGACTGGTTCTTTAAATGGTATCATTTAAAATAATTTTGGGAGGGAGATAATTAGAGGAGGTGATTCATCTTTTAAGTTGATTGCTTTCATCTAAGCCAAAATGATACATACTTGGAAACATCACTTGTGAAAATCAGAGTACAGTCTCTTTGTTAATATATCGTTTATCCTAGTTTTACCAATAAAATTACTTAAAAGAAAAGCCTTTGAAAGAATCATATTTGATTTCAATCATTACTCAAAACTGTTCTGTCTTGAAATTCAGGGATTATGTGTTGTTGTAAAGGAAATTCTGTAGCCCCATTTTTAGCAGTGTTGAGATTCCTATTTTTCTGTAATCAGTAAGAGGAAAGCAGTGATTAATGGCTTCTCAGTCTCCTCTTTGTCTCACTTGTTACACCTTTTGCCAAGGGCTCCAGCCTTCCAAGCTCAATTATTAATAGCTTAAATTTCTGTGGATGCTTCAAAGCAATTGTAGTAAATAAGACTCAGAATTCTCCACCATTTTCCAAATGGGAAACACATATTTATTGATCAGAATTAATCAGACACTACTCTCCATTTACATACTCTGAATTTTTAAGGAATTTAGATTCCTCAGTAGCTTGGGTATATAGTCAGAAAACTCATTTTAAATTTCCTATTATGCTTCCTACTTAATTTTGTGACTTTGGAGGATGTTTCTCAAAATCCTCTGCTGTATTTGTTTCAGTATTTTAAAAATAAAACTGATAATAATAGCAACGACCTCATAGGCAGTTGAGCTCATATGAAAATGCTTTGTAACTAGAAGGTACAGTGAGTTTTTATTCATATTATTGTGAACTAATTAGAGGAACTCTGGATTATGGCCCTCTTCATCACAATGTCAATGGTAGAAAGAGAATTTCAAGTTGTCCATCCTGCTTTGTTTAACTCTATTTTTAAGTGAACAATATGGTGTATTTCTACCATGTGTACCACAATACTGTAGAGGACATAAGGGAGCTTGCTGTGGAAAGAACTTAAACCTTGGATCCTGGCTCTGCCACTCTTTTGCCCTGTGACCTCAGAAAAAAAATCACTGTCCTCTCATCTGCAAATGAGATTAAAATATATTCATCCTACATGATGAAGTGAGGGTTAAAAATGGCAAATTTAGTCAGGTATCTAGCACACTACACATACATCTCTAACAATGCCAGTTACTATTTCTCTTTCTTTTCCTTTTCCCTACCATGGATTCTAGTCTCAAGCTATGTGACCAAGCACATGTCCCTTACCTTTTTAGGCCTCATCTTGTCTATCAATAAAATGGGGTGATTGCAAAGGTCCTTTGTATTTCTCACATCTGGTAATTTCAGAAGTGAGTGCTGTTCTGCTCAAGCAAGACCTCTTCAGCTCTGTCTTTGAGATGCTGGTGATAATTGGGTTTGCTATGGATATGAACAGGGGGAGGAGGCCTCTAATGAAAACTCTAGAGATCTGGGGGCCAACAATGAAGAAATCCAGAGAGTCATGACAAAGAGAAACACAGACCGTTAGAGACCCATTGCCTTTATTTCATAACAAAATTTAGTACCACTTCTGTGTAGAACACTCACCATTTGTGGCTAAACTGCCTCAAGGCAGTCTACTAAATCAGGGAAATCCTGTGGAGCTCCCCTTTCTGCCTCCACCTGCAGTGTGAGGGGTCAAAGTTCTACCTGCCCACTTTATCCCAGGATTTCCTATTTAGGTTGCTCTCTGTTCAGCTTTTGAAACTTGTTACCTAGTATCACTCTCCAGATCAACAAATGTTCATTCCTCTAAATTGATTTGGATGCCTCCTGATGAGTACTGTTAGGAATGGAAGAGAACGGTTACTTTCTCTAATGTGACAGATTGCATCCAAAGAGCAATGGACTTGAACAAGCATAATGCAGGCTTCTGAAGAGACACACAGACCTCCTGGTGGTAGCTGCATGGTGATAGAAGCTTCACGTTCTTATGTGACAAATGACATCCTTGGATGTTGCCTTTGATTTTCCATCTCTTTCTTTGGGTTCAACTTAACCTGAATTTTTTAATTCAAACTTCCTTACCTCAGATCTGCCCATTGGTCATTTGATTGGTGGAATATACAAAGACATAAAAAAGACCAGAAATCATCTAAGGGTATTACCCACATGATTAGTCCTCTGGAAATCAGTAATCTATCCTAACCTGTGATGTCATTCCTACACCCACGCAAGGGTTGCCCTGCTTTGGTGCCCCAATGGCTCTGATATTCTCCATGGGTCAAAGAGTCTGTAGGTCCAATAGGACTGCTTATGCAGTTCTTGCACTAGCAACCTATGTACTTCATAGTCTGAGTATTTGGGACCATAGAATTCCACTTCCAAACAGCACTGAATTTAGCAGTCTCATCTGACAAGATTATTGAGAGGTGAGTCCAAAGGGAAAATTGCATCAATGATAAGTATATCCCTTGATCCAAGGGGTGGCTAGAGTAGCTGGTTGTGCAATGAGAGATGCAGATAGAGCTTGGATGAGTAGGCTCTATAGACATTCCTGAGCATGAGAATTTTCATGCAAGGTGGGTTGGGGGTACCAGGGACAGAAGCCAAAGTAGGCATTGATGTGGGGTGGGTTTTCTTACACTGATACATTCCTGGGTGGCATTCTGAGAAGTTTAAGAACTGAAAAGGAAGGCAAATATAGCACATTTTATTTAAGAGATTTTTGGCTTGATTTATAACTTTTAATATTTAGATATGTACCACATGACTCTGTTACTCTTGTCCCAAGCTTCCCAAATATCAGGGGAGTCAGTTGGTCCTATTTAGAAATTCACCCTCAAAGTCCAAATAGAGATATGATTCCTTAACTTTCTTGACTTTCTTATACACTATTCTTGTTTCTTCATTGAAAAGAGAAGTAAAATCCCAAAGTTGTGTTCGCAGGTTTTCATTTGCCATGTGCTGTGATTGTTCCCTTGACTTGTGACCCTAGAAAGCAAATGCATAGTGATGAGCTGTCTCTGAGCTAGTTAGAAAAATTGCAACAATGACTGGAACCCAGCAGGACTCTATGGAGTCTTCCCAGGACAGGCCCTTCCCACTTATCCTCTGTTCAGCTTCTCTCTGATGCCTATTTCCCTAGTTTCGCAAATGTAAAAATCCTTCACCAAAAGAAAGATGTTAACTACTTGACGATCATGAGCACACAGCCCCCAGGCCTCCTGAAGCCTAAGGATAGTTGTTCACCCCTGTGACACTGTCTTGTTACTTTACCATCAGGGAACTCTGTACCAGCTGATCACATACCCTGTGACTTCCCCTCCCTCGTCTGGCTTTTAAAAATGCTTTGCTGGAGTTCCCATTTTGGCTCAGTGGTAATGGACCCTACTGGTATCCATGAGGATGTACATTTGATCCCTGACCTTGCTCAATGGGTTAAGGATCCAGCGTTGCAGTGAACTGTAGTGTAGCCTCCAGCTGTAGCTCCAATTTGACATCTAGCCTGGGAACTTCCATATGCTTTGGGTGCAGCCCTAAAAAGCAAAAAAAAAAAAAAAAAAAAATCTTTGCTGAAAACCCTTAGGGGAGTTCATGGTATTCTGGGAGATGAGCCACTGTCGCCTTGCATGGTCCCAAAATAAATCTTTCTCTATTGCAAACACCAACGTTTCCATTTGTTTGGCCTTACTGTGCATTGGGCATATGAACTTGTGCTAACATGTTTTCAATTGCCGAACCTTGGGAAATATTGATAGCACCTCCCACCCTCAACTTTAGTATTAATATCTGAAGCATTGGTGAAACTGTTCCACAGACCTGAGTCTAAGAATTCTAAACTTTTGGGATTCAGCACAATAATTTTTTCTCATATTGAGGACCTGAAAAAAGAGAAAAAGAAAAACTCTGGGTAAAGCCTAGAAAAGGTTAAGTACTGGCTCCCTGCAGAAAGATGCTGGAATGTGATTACTTTTTATAAAATACTTTTGAAAAATTTGCTAGTTAATAATAGTATTGCTATCCAGAGTGGGAACATCTCTTTCAAAAACTCATTATCCCAGAGTCATGCCCATCAATGCTCAGCTCATGATTTCCTAGGTACAGTAATAGCAACACCTATTTATATACTGCTTGTCATTTGAAGTTATCAAAATGATAAATAGCTGCTATTTGGAATCTGCCTCTAGTTTGAATACCAAGATGACAGTATAGTTCAGAACATCATGGTTCATCTAAAGGATTTGTCTTGTTTACTGTTTAAATGTTTGAAGCTTCATTTTCATGATAATGGCAACTGAAAGGAAGAGTTATGTTCTTCACCAAGGGAGCTGCATTCATGCCTTCACACTTGACTCCCCCTTTTAAAAAGGAAATCAAGAAGGGATAAGAACTGTAATTGCTTTTAGGTTCTAGAAATTATTTAGTTTTGGAGCTACAGAGAAGCTACTACTACTATGAACCTGGATATTTTATTTTTTTCTTATTATGTTTAGCATTGTTTGTTTTTATAATTTGTTAGTCTCTGAATTTGGGGGGAAAGAATTATTTTAATATTTCCCCTCTGAAACAACAATAATAAGTAGATTTTAAAATAACTGAGCAATAACTTTTCATTAAAGGATTATAACAAATTCTGCATCATTGAATTTTCTCTTTTCATGTTATATTATCTAGGTCATTTTTTGCCTCTATGTCCATAACTGTTTTTTCTTCTTTTTAAACAGTCTTGAAATGAGTGATTCGTTTTTAAAAACTGTGTTGTCTAAAAACTCATGTACAAGAGGAAATCAGAATGAGTGACCGTTATTATTCTGTACTATTACAAAGCTTCTTTGCCCACCTGCAAGATATGTTACCAACTCAATTTTCAAAATTATGTACAAAGAGAAAGAGGTGAATGTTACCTAATGGTCTAACAACAGGAAAAATTAAGCAAAGATGTTAAAAATTATCACTGTAAATTATTTACTGCAAAATAGAGTAAGGAATGACTACTATTATCTAATTTCTCTAAAATAAAATGTGTAATAAAATATAATGAAATAAGTTGTATTGGTAGTAGGCTACAAAAAAGTTGATAATTTTCTTTTAATCTGACAGATCAAATATTTATGGTATGTGAACTACACATGCTTTTCCTGACAAGAGAATTTACAGAGTTAGAGTAATGTGGAAGGAAAGTGGAAAATCCCTCAGAAGTGTCATAATTCCACATTGAAGCTGAATTGCATACCCCTGAGATTGTGTTTCCCCTGTGATGTAGCTTTGATGATGCTTTCTTTGATGAGCTGAGTTGATTGATTGTTCTAGAAAGACAAGGGGGAGGTGTGCCCAGATTTGGATCATGTTGTGGATTCTTCTGTCATCACTTTCTACCTGCAGCAAGGGTAGAAGGTAATCATTTTACCCCTGTGGTTCTTCCAGGGGTTGTTAACTATCATCAGTATTTATTTTCTTAGAAAAAAAATGTTGCCCATTAATGTAAACACTTATAAATACATCTTTTAAATAGTCAGAGTGTGTGTGTGTGTGTGTGTGTGTGTGTGTGTGTGTGTGTACCCTGCTCACAGCAGGTGGGATTTCCCAGGCTAAGGATCTAACCTGAACTACAGCAATGACAATGCTGGATCTATAACCCTCTGAGCCACCAAGGAACTCTAGTCAATATTTAATAGTAAAAAAATCTAACAAATTAAAAACATCTTTAAAATAATGTGATTTAATATCAATTAATGTGATTGAAATTGATAATTTAGTTTCCTAAAATACTCAGTTTTACCAAAAAATAAAATGGAAATTAGAGAATTGACCAATATCCTCTGCATAAATTAATTCTCTGATTTTTATTTACTATCGGAGTCTATATCAGAATGACTTTTTATTTCACACTAGCATGTAAAAGTTCCTAGGCCAGTTATTAAACATGCATTTTAGCATAGACTTAAACATAGACTGCTGCCGTGAAAATGCTGGATCCTTAACTTGCTGTGCCACGAGAATGCTCCCACAGTGTCATTTTTGTTGTTGTTGTTGTTGTTGTTTTTTGCCATTTCTTGGGCCGCTCTCGCGGCATATAGACGTTCCCAGGCTAGGGGTCTAATTGGAGTTGTAGCCACCGGTCTACGCCAGGGCCATAGCAGCGCGGGATCCGAGCTGCGTCTGCAACCTACACCACAGCTCAGGGCAACGCCGGATCGTTAACCCACTGAGCAAGGGCAGGGATCGAACCCTCAACCTCATGGTTCCTGGCCGGATTCGTTAACCCTGCGCCATGAGGGGAACTCCCCACAGTGTCATTTTTGATGGAATTATAACTAGATGCATTCCATAAAGAATAAGGAACAAAGAAGAAAATCACGAATGATCTCATTGGCAGAAAATCTGCCTGCTGCTTTGCTTTTTTATTTTATTTTATTTTATTTTACTCTGTTTTATTTTTTGAGACTCAGGAAAGGTAAAGCCTCATCAATGAAATAGATTAGCATTTAGAGACATAAGCGAACACAATGCCTTTTGGCTTTTCTTCAGTTTTTTATTGCTTGGTGTCATCTGTGAAATGGGTTTTCCTCACATCTGATATAAGAGAATGAAGGAAGTAGGGGGTGTCCGTGATATAGGGTAAATGTCTCATGCAAATATAATTTTCTTGAGTCACTTGTGATGGAATATGATGGAGTAAAGTGTGAAAAAAAGAATGTGTAAATATATATATATATATATATATATATATCACTTGCAGTACAGCAGAAATTGACAGACCATTATAAATCAACTATAATAATTTTTTTTTAAAATTTCCGAAGTGATCCCAGATTCTCCAGCTTTCTGAGCTTGATATTATTGTAATATCCAACAAAATAACTTGTATCCTTAGTTTTCATGTTATTTCGGAAATACAGAATACTTCTGTTCTTGTGGGATCTTCAAGGGTTGGATCTGCCCCATTGATCTTGTAACATCTTTTGGTCATTTGGAAAATATTAATTTATGTAATTATGCAAATCTTCTGAATGGTGATATATTTCACTGTACAATATTTTAGAAATTAACATTTGTTAATATCACCACTAAACTCAGGAAAAATGTTATTATTAGAGAGCTACATTGTGGCAGATCAAGTTTCCCTAAATTCTCAATATTTAATAAAATTAATTATTTTACTGCCTCGTCAAAGACATTCTTAAATGAAGCTGGATCTCTCTCTCTTTTTTTTTTGGCCCACAGAATTTTCTGGGCCAGAGATCAAACCTGTGTCACAGCAGCCACTTGAGCCACAGCAGTGACAATGCCTGATTCTTTACCCACTGAACCACCAGGGAACTTCTCTTTTTTCTTTTGTAAGTGTGAGTGTGTGAAAACAGAGGTGAAGAAAACAGGAGTTCAGCTTGGTGCCACTGCCTTTTCTATTTAGTGGTTTTTTTTTCTTTAGAAATATGCCCAAGGATAGAATTGCTGTTATCATATAGCAGTTCTATTTTTAGTTTTTTGAGGAACTTCATTGTTTTCCACAGTGTACATGCCAATTTAAATATCCACCAATGGTGTACTAGAGTTCCCCTTTCTCCACATCCTCACCAACCTTTGTATTTTGTTGACTTTTTGACAATAGTCATTCTGACAGGTGTGAGGTGCTATCTTAAGGTTGTTTTGATTTGCATTTTCCTGATGACAATTGATGTTGAACATCTTTTTATGTGTCTGTTGGCCATCTGTATGTCTTTGGAAAAAAATGTCTATTCAAGTCTTCTTCTCATTTTTAAATCAACTTATCTTTTTCTTAATATTGATTTGTATGAGAAGCTTATGTACTTTGGATATTAAACCCTTATCAGACTTAATTTCCTCCCATTCAGTAGCTTGTCTTTTTGTTTACTGTGCAAAAACTTTTAAGTTTGAGTCCCATTTGTTTATTTTTGCTTTTTTTCCCCTTGCCTGAGGAGACAGATGCAAAAAATTATTGCTAAGACTATGTCAAAAGGTGTACTGTCTACATTTTCTTCTAGGAGTTTTATGCTTTATGGTTTTACATTTAAATCTTTAATCTATTATGTGTTTATTTACATATGTGGTGTGAGAGAATGATCTAATAGCATTCATTTACACTTAGTTTTCCAGCTTTCCAGTGCCACTAATTGAAGAGGCAGTCTTTTTCCCATTGTATATTTTTGCCGTAGTCATGTGGTTTTATTTCTGTGCTCTTTATTCTGTTCCACTAATCTATGTGTTTGTTTTTGTACCAGTACTGTACTATTTAATTACTGTAACTTTGTAGTATAGTCTGAAGTCAGAGAGAATAATACTTTGAGCTTTGTTCTTTTTCTCAAATTTCTTTTGCTATTCAAGGTATTTTGTGATTCTATATAAATTTTAGGATTATTTGTTCTGGTTCTGTGAAAAATGTCATTGGTATTTTGATAGGCATTGTGTTAAGTTTGTTGTCTTTTGATTTCTTTAGATAGTGTGGATATTTGAGTGATATTAATTATTCCAGTTGGTAAACATGGGATATCTTTCCATTTATATGTATCATCTTCAATTTTCCTCACCAATGTCTTATAGTTTTCAGAATGTCTTTAATCTCCCTGGTTAAATTTTTTCCTAGGTATTTTATTCTTTTTCATGTGATTTTTAAATGGATTTTCTTTCTTGCTTTCTCTTTTGATAGTCCATTACTAGCATAGGAAAGCAAGAGATTTCTGTATAATAATCATATATCCTGTATCTGTACTGAACACATTTACTAGTTCTAAAGATTTTTGGTGGAGATTTTTGTTTTGTTTTTATATTAACATGTCATCTGCAAATAGTGGCAGTTTTATTTTTTTGCATGCCTTTTATTTCCCTTGTCTGATTGCTGTGGTTAGGACTTTCAATGCTATCTTAAATAGAAGTGGCAAGAGTGGGCATCTTTATTTTTTTCCTGACTTTAGAAGTAAAGCTTTTATCTTTTCAATGTTGAATATGATGTTATCTGTAGGTTTGTCAAAAATGACCTTATTTATGTTGAAATATGTTAGTTGCCTCTATACAAATTTGATGAGAGTTTTTACTGGGTGTGATTATTGAATTTTGTCAATTTTTTTTGGTGTTTATTAAGACTATCATGTCATTTTTATCTTTTGTTTTTTTTTTATTTTCTTCTATAATTTTGTTTTCTAAATTTTTTATTTTAAGTTTTTTGATGTATAATTGACTTATTAATTTCAGGTATTTTTATAGTTTTATAGTGATTCAGTATTTTTATAGTTTATACTCCATTAAAAGTAATTAGAAGGTAATGGCTATACTTCCCTGTGCTATACAACATATTCTTATTGTTATCTATTTTTTTACATAGTAGTTTGTATTTTTTAATCCCATACCTGTAACTTGCCACCCCTCCTGCTTTCTCCCTCTGGTAATCACTGGTTTGTTTTCTATATCTGTGAATCTGTTTCTGTTTTTCTACATACATTCCTTTGTATTATTTAGATTTCACATATGAGTGAATAGTTTGTATCTGCTAATCCCAAACTTTCATTCCATTCCTTCCACACTCTTCCATCTTGACAACCACAAGTCTGTTCTCTGTGTCTGTCAGTCTGTTTCTGTTTTGTAGATAAGTTCATTTGTGTCTTATTTTAGATTCCACATACAAGTGATATCATATGGTATCTGTCTTTCTTTTTCTTACTTAATTCACTTAATATGATAATCTCTAATTGCATCCATGTTGTAGAAATCGGTATTACTTCATTCTTTTTTTTTAATGGCCAAATAGGTAGCATTCCATTGTATATTTATATCACATATTCTTTATCCATTCATCTATCGATGGACTTTTAGGTTGTTTCCATCTCTTGGCTATTGTGAATAGTGCTGCTATGAACATAGGGGTGGATGTATCTTTTTTTTTTTGTCTTTTTGCCTTTTTCTAGGGCCACTCCCGTGGCATATGGAGATTCCCAGCCATAGCCACCAGCCTATGGCAGAGCCACAGCGGGATCTGAGCAGCGTCTGCAACCTACACCACAGCTCACAGCAACGCTGGATCCTTAACCCACTGAGCAAGGACAGGGAACAAACCTGCAACCTCATGGTTCCTAGTTGGATTCGTTAACCACTGTGCCATGAAGGGAACGCTGGATGTATCTTTTTGAATTATAGTTTTGTCTGGGTGTATGCCCATAAGTGGGAAATCTAGATCAATGGCAACTCTATTTTTAGTTTTTTTAGGCATATCCATACTATTTTCCATGGTGTCTACACCAATTTACATTCACACCAACAGTGTAGGAGGATTTCTTTTTCTCCACACCCTCTCCAGCATTTGATATTGTAGATTTTTTTTTTGCCTTTTTAGGGCCACACCCTTGTACGGAAGTTCCTATTCTAGGGTCTGAATGTGAGCTGTACCTGCTTGCCTACACCACAGTCACAGCAACACCAGATCTGAGCTGCATCTGTAATCTACACCACAGCTCACAGCAACACTGGATCCATAACCCATTGAGCAAGGTCAGTGATCAAACCCACATCCTCATGAATACTATTTGGGTTCATCACCACTGAACTATGATGAGAACTCCCTTTGCAGACTTTTAAAATGATGGCCATTCTGACTGGTGTGAAGTGGTACCTCACAGTAGTTTTGATTTTCATTTCTCTAATAGTAATGAGCATGTTTTAATGTGTCCATTAGTCATTTGTATGTCTTCTTTGGAAAAACGTTTGTTCAGGTCTTCTACTCATTTGTTGATTGGGTTGTTTGCTCTTTTGATATTGAGTTGTATGAGCTGTTTATGTATTTTGGATACTTCCCTCTTGTTTGTCTTATTTGCAAATTTGTTCCAGGAGTAAGGAGACATATAAGTGTGCTCTTCTAGAGCAGAGTCTTGGTTTCTCACAGCCTGTTAGTAAACCCAACTGGTTTTCAAACCAGATAAGGGGACTTAACTTCCTGGTGTCAGATCCCAGGACTGTGTTGCCTAATATGTGGCTTGAACTCCTCCATGCCCAGAGATATATGTGATATTCTCTTCCTCCTCTATACCCCCTTCTAGGGGGATGGGGTAGATTGATTATCCTCCCTTCTTATCAGATTCTGTGTGGATCTTTTTTTTTTATAGTAAACTAATTTATCCTTTAATTGTATAAAATCATTTCATTTACTTTTTTATCAGTAGGAAACAATTTGGAATGTAAATAATTGAAAATATTGATAGATTTATGGTAATTATTTTAATTTCAAATTAATTTTTAGGATAACTCATTAACATAATGGTAGAATTCCTCTATTTCTTCCTCATTACTATGTTTAGCTTCCAGTATAGTATTTAAATTGTAATTCAGTAACTTCACATCTGTATCTCTTTTTACAAATTTTAAGTGTTGAGAAAGGCAGCCTGAAGAATTTGTTTTTTTTTTGTTTTTTGTTTTTTTTGGAGAGAGAGAGAGAAGGTGAAGGCTAAGTTTTAACCATCAGTACCTTGTAATTTCATTTGATTGTGTCCTTGATTTGATGAAACTGAGTTCAATATAATAAATGAAATTTCAAATTTCAGGGCTTTGATCCACTACTTATTAACTATACAAATGAACTGAATTCTTAAAATTTCAGTTCTCTCCAGAACATGCCACATCTAAGCAGCTTAATTGCAACGTATAGAGAAGACCGTTATTGTTCATCTGATTCACCATCCACAACTAAAATTGCCTGTGGTCAGCCCGTAGAAGACGCAAAGCTCATAGACTTAACTTACAAGCAATATGTATGCTATTTTAATTTTCTAGCAGAGAGTTACTCTAGTTCATCCATGCAAGGAACCAACTTAAGTTTCATGTCCTTGAAAAATGTTGCCACTTCAGTTCAAATTAAAAGTCTAAAAGCTTTGACCATTTTGACAGCACTATCAGAAGTCATATATCCTAAATTTGACCAGTTTCAAATGAGGATTCTTAAGACATGATTCAAACATGTCTTATTTTGACTGTTTTATTCTTGTCGTGGACATCAAGTTTAAGAGTTTTCTGTCACATCAAAGTTGTCATTGATACCACAAATGATAGAGCTAATTGGATGGTACTCTATAAATATATACATACCAGAGCCACCTTCCACTGCAATATGAAATGCTTTAAGTGATTTAATTTTTCATAGAATTTGTCCTGTGAATTGTCAGCCTTATCTTCACTAAACTGCAGAAATTGTATTTGCTTTTGATTTTGCTATTTTTTTTGGAAATTTATTCTATACTTTATCCCATTTTGTATGGCTTTCATCTTTACTATGTAGTATTATCTATTACATTTCAATTTTTCTTTAAAAATAGCATTATATTAAAATTGTGTATGTTATGCAACTAAAATTTATAAAGAAAGCCTTATATACCATTAAATATTTTATATAGCATAATAAAAAGAAAAACTTAACTGGTAAGAATAACAAAAATAATACACCCTCTGAAAATAAGTAAAATATAAAATGCATAAATTGGTTAAAAAACATATAAATATGTCCTCACAATTTGTTGCATCTTATTGATTCTTCAATATAGGCATTACACCATTCAAGGTGATGTGTAAACAAGACATTATAGACCTTACATTGTACCATGGAGAGAAATGGTTAGTAATAATACAGTTGTAGAACTATATTATTTAATTGTACAGTTGCATTATTTAATTATAATTATCATAAATTCTTTGATGGAGAGGAAATCAGAATCAGTTCTAAGAAGACTTCCGCATTCCAAGAATGATGTCAAATGACCCCCTTCGTGGTGGATAATGCACTTATTTATTATGAGATATATTTCGTCTTCAGAGATTCCTTGTTTGTGAATCAATTGTAGATTTTTGGTTTGCAGTTATTCTGAAGTTTTGATGTAAGAGTCTATATGCATATCAGATTGTTTTAAGTTGTTCTTTACTTAATTGCAATTTCATCTCCAGTGTCCAGCATTTGTACCCACCTCTTCTCATAATTTCTGATTTTGGTGGTATAATCATGCATGGATGATTTCATATCTTTACTATATATATACCTTTACTGGTGAGCTTTGTCCTTTGTGGAATTTTTGTTTCCTGTTGCTGTGTTTTCTTTTCTGCCTAGAGAAGTTCCTTTAGTATTTGTTGTAAGGCTGGTTTAGTGTTGCAGAATTCTCTCAGCTTTTGCTTATCTGTGAAGCTTTTGATTTCTCCTTCAAATCTGAATGAGAGCCTTGCTGGGCAAAGTAATCTTGGTTGGAGGTTTTTTTCCTTTCATCATATTAAGTATACCATGCCACTCCCTTCTGGCCTGCAGAGTTTCTGCTGAAAAATCTGCTGATAACCTTATTGGGGTTCCCTTGTGTGTTACTTGTTTTGTCTCCCTGGCTGCTTTCAAGATTTTCTCTTTGTCTTTAATTTTGGTCAGTTTGATTAATATGTGTCTTGGTGTATTCCTCCTTGGGTTTGTTTTATATAGTACTCGTTGTGCTTCCTGGATTTGAGTGAGTGGTTCCTTTCCCATGTTAGGGAAGTTTTCGGCTATTATCTCTTGGAATATTTTTTTCTGTCCCCTTCTCTCTCTCTTCTCCTTCTGGTATCCCTATAATATGGATGTTGGTGCATTTAACGTTGTCCCAGAGTTCTCTGAGACTCTCTTCATTTGTTTTCAATCTTCTTTCTCTTTTATGTTCCATAATTTCCACTAATCTGTCCTCCACCTTGATTATTCGTTCTTCTGCCTCCTGTATTCTGCTGTTAGCTGCTTCTAGAGAGTTTTTTTTTTCAATTATTGTATTTTGCATCTCTTTTTGTTTAAGTTTGATATCTTGTATCTCTTTGGTCAGTGTTTCCTGTAAGTTATCCATATTTGCCTCCAGTTTATTTCCAATGTCTTGCATCATCTTCAGCATCAACAGTCTAAAGTCTTTTTCCTGGAGGCTGAGAATCTCCTCATCACTTAGCTTATTTTCTGGGGTTTTTCCTTTCTCCCTCATCTGGGTTATAGTTCTCTGGGTTTTCATTTTTATAGGTTTTTTGGTGTGGTGACCTTTTTACAGATAATAGAGTTGTAGCCTCTCTTACTTCTGGTGTCTGCCCCCCTTGTGGCTGAATTTGGTATGGGGGCTTGCGGTAGGCTTCCTGATGGGAGGGGCTAATGTCTGCCCACTGGTAGGTGGAGCTGATTCTAATCCCTCTGTTGGGTGGGGTTTAGTCTCTGGATGAGATTAGAGGCAGCTGTATGCCTGAGGGGTCTTTCGGTAGCCTGTTTGCTGAGGGGCAGGACTGTGATCCCACCTGGGTTGTTGTTTGCCCTGGGGCTTCTCAGCACTGACTGATGGGTGGGGCCATATTTTCCCAAAATGGCCACCTCCAGAGAAAGGCATGGCTGCTAAATATTCCCAAGAGCTTTGTTTTCAATGTCCTTTCCTCACAACAAGCCACACATTCACTCCTGTTTTCCCATGATGTCCTCCAAGAACTGCAGTCAGGTTTGACCCAGATTCCCATGGAGACTTTGCTTTGCCCTGGGATCCAGTGAATGTGAAAGTCCGTGTGAACCTCTTAAGAATGGGGTCTCTGTTTCCCCCAGTCCTGTGGAGCTCCTGCACACAAGCCCCACTGGCCTTCAATGCCAGATGCTCCAGGCGCTCTTTCTCCCAATGCTGGATCCCCACACATGAGGGTTTGATGTGGGGCTCAGAACTCTCACTCCTGTAAGTGAGTCTCTCTCTGTGAACCAGTTAGTTTTCAGTCTGTGGATCTTCCCACCCTAGAGGTATGGGGTTGTTTATATCGCAAAATCGGCCCTCCTACCTCTTGATGTGGCCTCCTCTTTTTCTTCTGGAGTAGGGTATCTGTTTTAAGGTTTCCAGTCCATTTGGGTGGGGAATGCTCAGCTTTTAGTTGTGAATTTTTGTTGTTTTTAGCAGAGAAGTTGAGCTCCAGTCCTTCTATTCCACCATCTTAATCCTCTCTCGATTTTGCTCTGGATCTTTTTTTTTTTAAACAGTCTTAGTTGTAGAAGAGCCTTTCTGCCAGTCTCCAGATTTATAGTCAGGAGTTTTCAGTGACAGTTCTCCACATGTAGTTGTATTTTTTTATGTGTTTGTGGAGGGTAGTGTGTTCAGAATCCTCTTACTTTGCTATCTTGATTGGATTGGAATGGTCTTACTTTTATTAACAATCTGGTAATTTTATTTATAGCCAACAAGACACATGGGAATATCATTAATCCTGTTTTTGAAATATTCCAATAACTTTCTATACTCTCTCAAAAATAAATAAAAACTGAGATAAAACTATTTCAACATATTTGAGAAAATTCCTCAATTTAGGTTATTTTCTTTAATCTACCTTGTAATAAATGCTTTACCTCAGATCTTTGGAAATGCTGGATGAAGGCAAAATCTTTCTTTAATACCCCAAAACTATGAAAATATTGCCTTGGGCTGTTCTCTATTGATTATTTATGGAGATTACCTTTTAAAACTGCCTCTTTTATAAATATTATTTTGTGGTTAGAATATTTTATGTCCTTTATAACTTGATTGATTTTCAGTAAAGTGTGTAAAACAGATTATTTACTTAAGTAAAATTCAGTAGAAATTTTATGCCTAACATCAATCAGACTTTATTGAGGGTTTGATACAATTCCCTTTGATATAGTATCTCATTTAGTTAATAATGGAACTAGGAGTGTGCACAAATCTTGAAAAGAATTGCATTCAGAGTTATAGAGAATTCCAGATCACATTCAAGTGTAAATATACTTGAATTTCAACTAACTTGATAAATGATCATACCTTAAAAATACATAGTTCCATATCCATTACCATATTTTTTCCTTTTAACAACCTCAAGAAGTAGGTAAAATCATATTAGCATAAAACATAACCTGATTAAGTTGTGTGTGAAATTAAGTCAGAGGCAGTTGGAAGGGGCCAGCAATTTCTTAGTGGGGTGAGATGTGAGCATAGGGGTAAGAGTTTCTGTATACATGGAAGGGGTAGAGGTGCGAACACAGAACACAGGGTTATATTCCAGAAAAAATTTATGTCAGATGTATAGATATTTGTATAAAAAGTGTATGGGTGTAGGAGTTCCATCTTGACTTGGCAATCAGTGAAACCGACTAGTATCCATGAGGATGAGGGTTCAATCCCTGGCCTTGCTCAGTGGATTAAGGATCTGGCATTGCTGGAAGCTGTGGTGTAGGTCTCAGAAGTGGCTTGGATCCCATGTTGCTGTGGCTGTAGTGTAGGCTGGCGGCTACAGCTCTGACTGGACTCCTAGCCTGGGAACTTCCATGTGCCACAGGTGTGGCCCTAAAAAGAAAAAAAGTAAATCAATAAATAAAAAGTGTGTGCGTGTGGATGATTGTCTAATAAGTTCAGTTTCCATGTGTGAGAAGGGACTACAGGCACCTATGCTACCAAAGAATATTAGAGACAAGAAGTATTACAAAGTCCTAGCTTGTACTGCTTACCACCTTATAGGCCAATAAATCTAGAGATGAATTTTTAGGTCAAGGAATAGCAACTTTATTCAGAAAGCCAGTGGACTGAGAAGATGGCAGACTAGTGTTCCAAAGAACCATCTTCTCCAAGTTAGAATTCAGGCTTCCTTTTTTTTTTTTTTTTTTTTTTTTTTTTTTTTTTTTTTTTTTTTTGCTTTTTAAGGCTGCACTCGTGGCATATGGAGGTTCACAGGCTAGGGGTCAAATCGGAGCTACAGCTGCCATCCTACACCAGAGCCACAGCAATGCAGGATCCAAGCCATGTCTGCAACCTACACCACAGCTCATGGCAATGCCAGATCCTTAACCTGGTGAGCGAGGCCAGGGATCGGACCCTCAACCTCATGATTCCTAGTTGGATTAGTTTCCACTGCACCATGATGGGAACTCCTCAGGCATCTTTAATACTAAAAGGGGAAGTAGTGTGTCTGGTTGTTGCACATTTCTTGGTGCAGGAATCCTTTGTTCAGTTGTCTAATAGGTTTGGTCACAATGTTCCTATAAACCTCTAACAAGACAATTGTTATTTTCTATTCTGCAGCTTTTTATCTCTATATGAATAAGTGTTATACCTTTGAAGGTCAGAGCCTTGAGAATGGGCTATCGTGTATATTGCAGGCTATAGGCAACCTTCTTTCACAAAGGTGCAGAGCCAGCAAGCTAAGCAAGGCAACAGGGCACAAGCATTAGAGCTAAAGGAATAGATTTGATGTGGAGTCAGGTTTACTCTTCTCTGTTACGGAAGAGCACTAGACTAGAGTGTTCAGAAGAAGGAGTATGGACATAGTATTACTGGGAGTACACATAACAAGTATCTGCAGAGGTAGAAAAATATAACTCTGTAGGTCTGGGATGGGCCTCCAGTATGCTTGTTTTAAAAGCCACAGAAATGAATTATCAGGTAAGTTAAAGCTCAGTCTGGGACATCAGCATTTGTGACATTTCTGGGAGCCAGTGACAGATTTGGAAGCAAAAGAGGGGATCTAAACTCCAAGACATGAAAGAGAACATATATTTTTTTTAAAAAAAGACAATGATGAGTTTCTTGATTCTTTCTGGATGCTGGCCATCAATCAGAGCAATGAGTCTACCATTTTGTAAGCACAGGGTGGGTTAAAACATGAGGATGCAGTTGATATAAAGAATGTGAATTATTAGTCTGTGGGTTTTGCAGAAATGTGGTGTTCAACAATGGATAATTTATGATTAGTGTCTCTCAAAGATTTAGATAAGACCTTTAAAGACACACATCATGAGTGATAGGATCCCATCCACTCAAAGAATTCAGAGTTGAACACTATATTTTAGGGGGAAAGAAATGGAAGAATAAATAAGAATATATGTAAATATGTATGTTTTCTCTATAAACTATAGAAAATTTATATATATTTATAGAAAAAAACACCACTGGCAAAAAAAAATCTTAAAAAGTCCAACATTTTTGATAATAGCAAAAAATTAAAATAAGCAGATAATTTTTTATACTATAAAGTTGGCAAAAATCAAAAAGTGAAAAGATCTATATATTACTTTCTTAAGGCTATTGTAGCAAATTATCACAAAATGTGTGGCTTAAAACAACATGCATTTATTATTCTAAGATTTCTGAAGGCCAGAGACTGAAATCAGTTTCCTTGGATTAAAGTCAAGGTGGTTCCTTCTGGAGACTCTAGAGGAAAATTTCTTTCAAGCCTTTTCTGGCTTCTGGAGGCTACCTATATTCCCTGGTCCATAACCGTTTCCTAGCATCACTGTGATGTCTTCCTTCCATAATTACATCTTCTACTTCTGAATAAAATCCCTCTTATAAAGACATTTGTGATTATATTTGGGGCCCACCAAGAAAATCCAGAATAATTTCCTCATGCTCTTTAACTTAATCACATCTGCAAAATCACTTTTTTTCATGTGTGGATATTCTGAACTCAATTCCGGTGTGTGTGTGATGGGGGGTTTCCTCACACATCATCAACAGGCAAATTTTGTATACCAGCTGGGTGTCCTACAATGCAACTACATTCTTTTTTAAAACAAATTATTTACTTAGGTAACATTGGTTTATAACATTATATACACTATAGCATGTTCTCCATCAAAGAGAAGGAGGGTGGTTTGGATTTTTAAAAGGAAAAAAAGGCAGTTTACTTCAACTTATGTGGAGAAGCTTTCCTCAAATGCTGGGAACACATCTACATAAGCAGAAAACAAGATTTTGAATGAACTGCCTTACTCATTCTGTAAACTAAACAATGTGGTGCAAATAAAGGTAAATGCTATGAAAAAAAAATCTTTTTTCTTGTGTCACCTAGATGGTTTGAAGTTGGGATGTAGTCTTTATGAGGGCAATTACTTTTACTTTACCTTCATTCCAGCAGTGCACTTTCTAAAACATGAGGGTTCCACAATCTTTTTCCCACTAGCTTTGAAGATATCAAGAACACTGCTCAGTTACCTGGTCATTTTTTGGAATTGGCCACTAGCCTAAGAGTAAAATTCTTCTAAGCTCTCTTCTCTGAATTTTTGTCCTATCCTTGATCTTGACTCAGCGATTCTTCACTAATAACATGCTTTAGAAATTTATCATATATGCTGATCATTTTTATATCATTACCAGATAATCATTTGTAAGATTGGACTTGAGTTTTTTTTAAGACCTAGCCTTTGAAAAAGGTACTATTACATTTTTATGAGTTTGTTTTGTTAGAGCATGGGATAGACTACACACTTGAGACTGAAAGGAGTGTAGTTTCTTCTGAGAAGTAGACTTTTCTTCTCTTTTCAGGACCACACCTGTATGGAAGTTCCCAGGCTAAGGGCTGAATCAGAACTATAGCTGAGGCCTACACCACAGATGCAGCAATACCGGATCTGAGCTGCTTCTGAGAACTTAGCCACAGCTTGCAGCAATGCTGAATCCTTAACCCACTGAGCAAGGCCAAGGATAGAATCCACATCCTCATGGATGCTAGTTGGGTTTGTTACTGCTGAGCCATGACGGGAACTCCTCCCATGAGGAATTTTGGATGCATCCATTCTATTTCTGGTTTAAAGAGAGTTCTCTTCCTCTGACATCAGAATGTAGTATGTGCTGGTAAAAGACACCTATGCCCAACATTACACTGACTTCACAAAGGCCATGTCCATTAAGGCAGCATGATGAGTGTATTCATTTTCTAGGATTGCCATAACAAAGTACCCAAAACTGGGAAGCATAAACAGCACGTGATTACTATGGCAATTTTTTATGGCTGATTAATACTCCATTGTATATAAATACCATACCTTTTTTATCCATTCAACTGTTAATGAACACTTAGGTTGCTTCCATACCTTGCCTATTGCAAATAATGCTGCTATGAACATTGGGACGCATATATCTTTTTGAATTAGAGTTTTTGTTTTTTTAGATAAATACCTAAGGTGGAACTCCTGGATCAAATAATAGCTCTATTTTTATTTTTTTGAGAAACTTCCATACTATTTTTCATAGTAGCTCTATCAATTTAAATTCCCACCAACAGTGCACAAGTATCCTTATCAACAATTGTTATTTTTTGTCTTGATGATAGCCAAAATGAGGTGATATCTCATTTGATTTGCATTTCTCTGATGGTTATTGATGTTGATATAGGATTCATCATGATATGGGGTTCTTAAAATGTATTCAGTTTACTAATGTTTTGTGGAGAATTTTTGCATCTTTTTTCTGACATTTCACAAAAAAATATTCTCTACATCCACTTACATTGCTGTAAATGGCAGTATTTCATTACTTTTTGTACACTTAGTAATATTCCACTGTGTGTATATATGTGTGTACATATACACACAAATATATATATTTGTATACATATATAAAATATATGTATATTTATGTATATTTGTGTGTGTGTATATATATATAAATCTTCTTAATCCAGATATCTGTAGGTTTTTTCCATGTCTTAGCTGTTGTAAATAGTGAAGCTATGAACATTGAGATATGTGTATCTTTTCAAGTTAGAGTTTTCATTTTATCTGTATATATACCCAAGGGTGAAATTACTGGATCACACGGTAATTCCACTTTTAGTTTTACAAGGAACCTCCATACTGTTTTCCACAGTGGCTGTACCAATTTACATTCCCACTAAAAGTGTGGAAGTATTCCCTTTTCTCCATGTCCTCTCCAACAATTGTTATTTATAGATTTTTTTAATGGTAAACATTCTGACAGGAGTGAGTTGATACCTCATTTTGCTTTTGATTTGCATTTCTCTAATCATCAGCAACTGTGAACATCTTATTCTGTGCCTGTTAGCAATCTGAATGTCTTCTTTGGACAAATGTCTATTCAAGTCCATTTTTGATTGGATGGTTTCCTTGTTGGTTTCATCATTTCCTAATATTTCTGTAGATTATCCTTTTGTTGTTGTTGATGGCTTTCTTTGCTGTGAAAAACCTTTTAAATTTAATTGTCTCATTTGTTTCTGCTTTTATTTATTTATTTATTTTTGCCTTGGGAAATGAGCCAATAAAATATTGCTACAATGTATGTCAAAGTGCTTTGCCTATGTCCTCTTCTAAGAGTTTTATGGTTTCATTCTTACATTTAGGTCTGAATAGATTTCATTTTTGTGTATGGTGTAAGGAAATGTTTTAGTTTCATTATTTTATATGTGGCTGTCTACCTTTCTCAGCATTATTTGCTGAAGAGATAGTCTTTTCTCTGTTATGTAGTCTTGTCTCCTTTGTCATAGATTAATTGCTCTAGGTCTATGGGTTTTTTTCTGAGCTCTTCTACTCTGTTCCACTGATCCATGTATCTGAGTTGTGTGTGTGTGTGTGTGTGTGTGTTTGTGTGTGTGTGTGTGTGAGAGAGACCAGTAACATACTATTTTGGTTATTGTAGCTTTGCAGTATCATCTGAAGCCTGGAAAGGTTATATTTCCAGTTTGTTCTTTTTCCTTAGGATTGTTTTGGCACTTGGGGGTCTTTAGTGATTCCATATAAATTTTAGGATTATTTGTTCTTGTTCTGGGTATTTTGATGGGAGGGAATATTAAGTCTGTAGATTGCTTGGGTAGTATAGCCATTTTAATAATTTTGATTCTTTCAATTGAAGAGAAAAGGAGATCTTTTCATGTCTTTTGGTCATTTATCAATATTTTATAATTTTTTAGTATACAAATCTTTCATCATCTTGGTGAAATTTATTCCGAGGAATTTACTTGTTTTCTTTGATGTAATGTCAATGAGTTTTTTTTTTTTTTTACTTTCTCTTTCTGATTTCATTATTAGTGTATAGAAATGCAACAGATTTTTTAAAAAAACATTTGTTTGTTTATTTTGCTGCACCCATGGCATTTGGAAATTCCTGGTCCAGGGATCGAATCTGAGACATAACTTTGACATACACCACAGCTGTGGCAATGACAGATCCTTAACCCACTGAACAAGGTCAGGGGTTGAATCTACATCCTCACAGTGACAACATCAGGTCTTTAACCCACTGAGACACAGTGGGAACTCTGATGAGAATTTATCATGAATGTGTGTTGAATTTTATCAAATCCTTTTTTTGCTTCTATTAAGATGATGAGGTGGTTTTCGTTTTTTCCTTTGTTGATGTGTGATGTGTTATATTGATGGATTTGCATATGTTGAACTATCCTGGTGTCTTGAATAAATACAAACTAATCATGACATATGATCCTTTTACTGTATTTTTGAATTCAGTTTGCTAATATGTTGTTTAGGATTTTTCATTTATGTTCATCAAAGATATTTGACTATAATTTATTTTATATTTTTAGTGTCTGTCTAGTTTTATAATCTGGAGAATGGTGGCCTCCTAGAATGACTTTGGAAGTATTCTCTCCTTTTCAAATTTTTGGAATAGTTGGAGGGTTATAAATATGAATTCTTCTTTATATGTTTGCTAGAATTTCATAGTGAGGATGTTCACTCCTGAACTTTTGTTTACAGGGAGGTTTTTTGCTTTTTTTTTAAAATTACAGATTCTATCATACTTCTAGTGATTGGTGTATCCAGATTGTTTGTTTCTTCTTGACTTAGGCTTATCAGGGTGTATGTTTCTAGAAATTCGTCCATTTTATTCATTTATTTATTTATTTTTTATGGCCGCACCCACAGCATATGGAGGTTCCCAGGTTAGGGGTTGAATCGGAGCTACAGCTGCTTGCCTACACCAAAGGCGCAACAATGTGGGATCTGAGCCTCATCTGTGACCTACACCACAGCTCAAGCTGGATTCTTAACCCACTGGGTGAGGCCATGGATCGAACCTGCATCCTCATGGATCCTTGTCAGATTTGTTAACTGCTGAGCCATGAAGAGAACTCCCAAAACCTTTTTTTTTCCATTTAATTTAGATTGTCCAATTTGTTGTTATGTAACTGTTTATAGCATTCTCTTATGATTTTTTTTTTGGCATCTCTGTGGTATTGGTTGTTATATTTTTCTCTTTCATTTCCTATATTGTTTATTTTGGTCCCCTCTTTTTTCTTCTTTCTGAACTTGGCAGAAGGTTTATCAATTTTGTTATCTTTTGAAGAAACCAGCTCTTGGTTTTATTGATCTTTTCTATTGTTTCATTTTAATCTTTATTAATTTCTTCTCTAATATTTATTATTTCTTTCCTTCTGCTGACTTTGGGCTTTGTTCTTATTTTCATGTTTCTTTTAGGTGTTAGGTTATTTTTCTTGTTTCTTCAGGAAGTTCTGTATCACTATGAACTTATTTTTTAGAACTGCTTTTGCTGAATCCCATAGATTTTGTGTTCTATTTACATTTGTCTCAGGTATTTTTTAATTTCCTCTTTGATTTCTTTATTGACCTATTGGTTTTTTAGTAGCTTTCATTTTAGTCTCTATGTGTTTGTAGGTGTTTTTTTGCAGCTTTCTTTTTGGTTTCTTGATTATACTTTTATACTCTTGTGGTCACAAAAGATGCTTGATATGATTTCAGTCTTCTTAAATTCATTGAGAGTTGTTTTCTTCCATACCATGTGATCTACCTCGGGGAATGAATGCTTCATGTTAAATTGAACAGAAATTTGTTTTCTACTGCTTTTGGATAAAAAGTCCTTTAGGTATCTGTTAAGACCAACTCATCCCTGTGTCATTTGAATCAATGTTTCCTTATTGATTTTATTCTTCTTCTTCCTCTTCTTCTTCTTCTTCTTCTTCTTCGTCTTCTTCTTCTTCTTCTTCGTCTTCTTCTTCTTCTTCTTCTTCTTCTGCTTCTGCTTCTGCTTCTGCTTCTGCTTCTCCTTCTGCTTCTCCTTCTTCTCCTTAATGGCTGTGCCAATAGCAGCATATGGAAGTTCCCAGACCCGAAATTGAATCAGAGACCCAGATGTGACCAATGTTGCAGCTATGGCAATGCCAGACCTTTTAACTCTCTGTTCTGGGCCAAAGATTAAACCCATGCCTCTGCAGTGACCCATGTCACTGTGGTCACCCTGCACCACAGTGAGAATTCCTCCTTATTGATTTTCTGTGGATGATCTATCCATTGATGTAAGTGGGATGTTAAACTTGGCTACTATTATTCTATCACTCTCTCCCTGTTTGCTCATTCATGTTTACTTGGTATATTTAAGTGCTCGTATGTTAGGTGCATATATATTGACAAATATTATATTCTGTCTTGGATAAGCTCTTTTTTCATTAGTCATACTCTTATTTGTCTTTTGTTATACTTTTTGTTTTAAAGTCTATTTTTTTCTGTTATGAGTGTTGCTATCTTAGCTTTCTTTTTATTTCCATTTGCATAGAATATCTTTTTCATTACTTCCTTTCAGTCTATTTCAATTTTTAGCTTTGAGGTGAGTCTCTTGTAGGCAGCATGTAGATGCTTTTTAAAAAATGTTTTTAGCCTTTCTTTTTTTTGATTGGAGCATTTAGTCTACTTACATTTGAAGAGATTTTTGATAGGAATGTATTTAATAGCCATTTTGTTACTTGTTTCTAGTTGTTTTGGTAATTCTTCTCTGATCTTTTCTTTTTAGTCTCTTTCCTTGAGGTATAGTCATTTAAATTTTAAGACATTCTAAATATCTCTAGAGTCTTTACTCCCATGCCATATTTTATGGTTTTAATGCCATGTTTTATAGCTTTTTCCTTATTCCATAACTCCTTATTATAGTTAAGGTTGGTTTTATGACTTTCATCTTTTAACTGTCATACTAGCTTTTTAGATGGTTAATTTACTGCCTTTACTATATATTTATCTTTATTGGTAAAGTTTTTAAAAATATGTTTTCTTGTTTCTTCTTCTGACTTTTTCTCTTTCACTTAAAATTACCCTTTAAGACATGTGAAGGTAATTCCCAACAAAATAAAATTAAAACTAAAAAATATTACTCTTTAACATTTCTTGCAAGACTAGTTTATTGCTAATAATCTCTTAGTTTTTCCTTACCTTTATGTCTTTTTTTTTCTGAATGATAATATTCCTGTCTAAAGTATCATTAGTTGTAGGGTTTTTTTCCTCTCAGCACTTTAAATATATTCTGCCATTCCATTCTGACATGCAAAGTTTATGTTAAAAAGTCAGGTGCTAATTTTATGAGAGGTTTTTGTATGTAACACTTTACTTGTAACTTGATTCCTTTAACATTCTCTCTTTAACTTTTGTAAGTTTCATTATGATATGTCTTACTATGGATCACTTTGGGTTCATTTTGCTTGGGACTCTCTTTTCTTCCTGGATATCTGTTTCCTTCCTCAGGTTGGGGAAATTTTCAGTCATTATTTCAGGGAAATGTTGGAGGAAGGTGTGTTTTGAGGATGCTGTGCCTTTTACCACTCACACTTCATTTCACTAGTCCCTCCATCACTACATACATACATACTCTGAGAGTGGTGCTTATGTTGTGAATGTCTAATTTATGAACAAAAATGGAAAGCAAGAACATTATTTTGTATAGGAAAAGTTATCTTATATAGAATAATAAGATTTTTTAAATGTTTATATTTTGGGAGTGCAAATCAACTACCCTTTCTTTTTAACACAAAGAGCTAGCTCATTAGGAAGGCTGGCCAATTTACTTTGTATGGCACAGGCAGTTTCTTCTTGTCATTGGAAGACTTTAATGACTTAATTTGATAAATTGAAGAGATATCGAAGTTGTCATCTAAGCACTTTATTTATGCTAATAAAGGATTTCTATTTGACATTTCATCTAAAATTCAAAGGTTTATTTTTATTTTATTTTATTTTTTACTTGTGCTTTGATAGAACAGTTTCGTTTATTTCAGACTTCTCACTTATGAAAATGGCTGTATTGTAGATTTCTATTCTTGGAGTTGAAAATACAGATAGGCAAGTCATAAAAATAGCAAAGGATTTATTTCGGAAAATATGCTGAATACAGTAATTGGCCACTAAAAAGATAAAGTTATAATTAGGGCTTTTCCAAGAAATGAGAACCTGAAGATTTTATAATGAGATCATTTCTCTAATATCTGGCAGGCTTCATTTTCACAAATTCTATTTTAATATACATATGGATTATTTCATTCTAGGTTATTTTATTTCTGCTATCTAGGGGACTATAGTCTTTCTTTCATCTATGAAATTGACTCTATAATATCCTGATAAATTTAATATACTCTTTATATTGTGGTGTTAGCTTGCAGAAAAGCACATACATATTTGAAATATCTTCTAATAGGAGACATTGTATTATAATTAGATCATTAACTGTAGTGAACTGGTCATATTTAAAGGAGAAAAAAAGTCTTTTTTTCTTGCTCATGAAACTTAGGTTTGTATCTAGACAAAAGAAGTTGGACTTCATGGCATTTTTCTGACCATTTTGGAAAGCAATTTTGTTATCCTTTGTTTTTTATATTCCAATGAGTAAATATTAAATAGCTGTCTATAGGTCACCTTTATGGGAGGCTGTGTATGTTAAGATGCATTTTCCCCAGTGATTCACTTCACATTTATGGGCAGAGTTGATGTAGAAGGCACTCACGTAACTTTTTTGGGGGGGCTTCACATTTCTTTTTTCTATAGGAGTAGTATTTTAGAGTGACAAGGTCCAATTGGTAAAAGCAATTTGAAGGAAAAAAAATCATTCTCTGGATCTTTAAACAAAATGTTTACAGACAAGTTGAGCTCCTTGAAACACTTTCCTCTTTAAAGATGTCGACTACTGGGATTTTTGGAGGTCAGGGCATCCTCAGTGCCTTTTCCTTAATATGCTATAACTTCTTTAAGAGACGGAAAGCCCACTTTTCCTTCATTCAAAGTTGAAATGTCTTGCTCGACTGTCAATAGAGTCTGCATTTGTGGGTGATATCTCATATGGCTTGATTTACATGTTAATGAGAAATTAAGACTTGTTACATGGTTTCTGTTGCACCTTTGTACATTTATTTTTTTAAACAAAAAACTATCTTAAAAGGTTAGCTTTACCTTTAAAGTGTCACCTAAGGATTGCATGTTTAATATGAGTTAGCTTTTACTTTTGACTCTTGAAATAATAGAAGACCCATTTGGCACCCTGAACCATGATATTTGAAGGTTTTCTAAGAACATTTCAAGGTGAGGGGCTATCACTGGTTTCTAATGGTGCTAATTTTGGTAGATATCAATTAATTGCTCCCTATAGAATTTTCCAATTTATGCTTTTTTCATTTTTTTAAAGTTTTATTGAAATATAGTTGATTTACTATGTTGTGATAATTTCTGCTGTACAACAAAGTTATTCAGTTAGGCATAGACACACATCCATGCTCTTTCAGATTCTGTACCCTTATAGATTACCACAAAATATTGGGTAGAGTTCTCTGTGCTATATAGCAGGTTCCTGTTAGCAGTCATTCCACATACCACAGTGTGCATATACCAATCCTAAACCTCCAGTCCATCTCTCATGGACCGGTACTTTTAGTAATCATGTTTGTTTTAAACTCAGTTTTCATAAGTTTGTGAATCTGTTTCTATTCTGCAAATAAATTCATTTATATCATTTTTTAATATTACACATATAGGTGATATCATATGATGTTTGTCTTTTGCTACTTAATTTAGTAGAATAATCTCCATGTCCCTCCATGTTGCTTCAAATGGCATTATTTCATTCTTTTATTTTCACTTCAACCACAAGTAGTTACCATTTACTTCCAACATCAAGAGAATACAATACTGTCAAACTTAAAATGATCTTTTTTCAATATAAATTAGAAGTGGAAATTCCTTACTGTTTAATTTGTATTTTATAATTTTAAAACTATATTTATTGGCCATTCTGTGTTTTTTTAAAATAAATGATATGACTTGTGCATTACTCTTTCTTATATAAATTGTCAGTCTTTTAATTTTTGCTTCATTGGAGTTTTCTTTTTTTTTTTTTAGTTTAAACTAAACTATGGATTATAAAAATTCTCATATACTGTTGCCATTAAATCATTTCCATCCATTTTTATTTTCTTATCTTATTGCTTTGATTGGCTAGAAATGAATATTGTACATCTATAGGCTACAGGCTATGTATAAAAGTGATGAAAGAATAGAGGTGAAGATTTTGTGTGATTTCTTTTTTTTTTTTTTTTTTTTTAATTTTCCCACTGTACAGCAAGGGGGTCAGGTTATCCTTACATGTATACATTGCAATTACAGTTTTTTCCCCCACCCTTTCTTCTGTTGCAACATGAGTATCTAGACATAGTTCTCAATGATTTAATTTTTTTTTAAAGTTAGATTCACTTTCATTCCTGTTCCAGAGATGTTTAATTTTCCATTAAATTGGAATTTTCACTGGACAGAACTATTCTAGCTCCCTTGTATCCCACTAGGTCCTAAGACAAGTTCTTGTTAGTGGAACTTGAGCAAAACTAATATCAATTATGGGTCAATATGGTTAAAAGGATCTATGTCTTTTTCATTTTTTCTTTTCTATCATGTAGATCAGAAGTAGGCAAACTATGGTTTATGGGCCAAATCAAGTCTTTGGCCCATTTTTGTATAGTTTGTAAGTAAGATATATATTTTTTCATGTTTTCAAGAATTAAAAAAAAAGCATATTCAGTAAATGCCACATGTAGACTGAAAATGCTGAAATATTTACTATTAGGCTCTTTGTAGAAAAAGTTTAGTCTAGATTAAGAAGATCCCTAAGCTATAGGCAATGTGAGAGCTCCAGGATGGAATAAGGCTGATTTCCTAAATCAGAGAACTTTATGCTAACCAGAATGTGGTCACTCAGCTGTTAGAAAGAGAAAACTAAACTTGTATTTTGTTAGGTCACAGACATTTTGATGTTGATTGGCAGTTAGCACTCCTAAATAATAAATTTATTATTTCTAATATTGCTAACTTATCTATTTCCTTTTTTGGATTGATCAATCATAGCAGAGATTTGTCTGTTTTATTAATATTTTTGAGTTATCTTCTATATTTGATACTACTTATTTATTTATTTTTTTCTATTTCATTAATTTTTTTTGTCTTTTTGCCTTTTCTAGGGCCGCTCCCTGGCATATGGAGGTTCCCAGGCTAGGAGTCTAATTGGAGCTGTAGCCACCGGCCTATGCCACAGCTACAGCCATGCAAGATCTGATCCATGCTTGTGACCCTCACCACAGCTCACAGAAACACTGGATCCTTAACCCACTGAGCAAGGCCAGGGATCTAACCCACAACCTCATGGTTCCTAGTTGGATTCGTTAACCACTGAGCCACGACAAGAACTCCCTATTTCATTAATTTATGTTGCCTTTGGCATTTCTTTCCTTTTATTTGGGTTTAGTCTTTTGTTCATTTTCTAAGTTCTTGAATTGCTTGTAGATCAAAATTCTTAATGTTTGTTACATTTTAATACACATATTGAGGCATATAAGTCATCCTCTAAGTATTGGTGTTGCTGCCTTTTCAAGTAGTTCTAATGATTTGATAACAGTCATGATTTTTTAACGCATGAATAATTCACACAAGTTTTAGTATTTTTCTAATATTGAGATTTGGATGCCTGGTTTCTTCATTTCGTTCTAGTTGTACTATATTGCGCTATGAGAAAGTAGCTTTTAGAATTGTTTTGAGATTTGTTTTGTGGCCTAAGCCCATGTCAGATTTACAAATATTTCATGATTGCTTTCAAAGCAGGAATATATCTAGGTTTTTTTGGTGCAGTCATATATATATTTAAGTCAGTTTTGTAAATTATATTTTTAATCTTCATTAATTTCTTATTTACATGATATTCAATTACTTTTTTGTAGAATAGGTCTGTTTAAATCTCTCATATTTTATTGTAGATTGTCTGAATTCTCCCAATAATTCTGTCAATTTAAAACACTTTGATCTTTGTTTGCTACATTCTGCTACATAACAAATTACCCCCAACATTAGTAACTTCAGGCAACAAAAATTTGTTATATCATGCAGTTTTTAAAGTCCAGGAGTGGATTAACTCAATGATTCTAGCTTGAAGTTTCTCTTGAGGTTATATTCAACAGGTTGGCTAAGGCCCAAGTCCTCTGAAAAACTGACAGAGTTGGAACTTCTGCTTCAAAAATGGTGTAGTCACATGGTTGTTGGCCAAATGCCTTAGCTCCTTGCTGGCTTTTGAAGGTAGGCTCAGTTCCTTATCACATGGACCTTTCCCTAAGGCTGTCTGGTAGTATTCTTGAGCAAGCAAGGAGAGAGAGAGAAGTCATGCTTTTTTTTTAAAATGACCTAGGCTCCAGGGGGGTGGAGCTAGATGGTGGAGGAGTAAGAGATCATGCTCACCCTTTCCCACAAACACATCAAAAAAGCAAATCTACATGTAAAATGACTCACACAGATCATCAACTGAATGCTGGCAAAAGAACTTAAATCTCCAAAAAGGGCAAGAAATTCTTGAGCTAACTAGGTAGAACAAAAGAAAAAAAGAGAGAGAGAGAAAAGGGATCAGGACTGCACTAGCATTCCAGAGAGGGAGCTGTGAAGGAGGAAAGAAACCCACACCCTGGGAAGCCACCTAACCTATGGAAAGATCAGCCTAGCTGGAGGGACCTCAAAGTCACCAAGAAAAGTGCAGCAGCAGGTCTGAGATTGGAAAAGCAGAGTGACAGCTGCACTGATCATCTGAACCACTGGCAGACACCATAGCCTGAGATGCTCAGGTGGAGGCTGAGTGCTGAGACTTAGGCTCTGGAGGTCAGTCCCTGGTAGAGGGCTAAGGTCAGGGGTGTGGAGCAACCTAAGGGGCTAAAGGGCAGTGTGCTGTGGGTGGGGGAGCAGTACGCTAAGGGATGGGGAGTGGAAAGCCGCAGCAGAGGGAACCCAGGAGAAGGTCCAGACCTGCACGAGAAGTAAGGTGCCAATGTTGGGGAGGACAAGAGGAGGAGGGGCAGGCAGCCATAGGAAACTCTTTGCACCATAGCATGAGCGCATACCTGCAGGCTTGCAGAGGGTGGAGCTGCACTGTCACAGGCCACCCACAGACAGAAGCTGCTTGCTAGCCTGCAGTGTACCAGGTGTCTCTGGCACAGCCCGCCCGCAGCCAGAAGCCACTTGATAACCCGCTATCTGGGTGTCTCTGGCTACAGGAAGCCACTTGCTAGCCTGCAGTGGACAGGGCATCTCCAGGGAAGGCCTCCTGTGGCTGGAAGATGCTAGCTGGCCTGCTGCAGACCAGGTGTCTCTGGTAGTGGCCCCCTTCAGAGAGAAGCTTCTTTGTCATATATGGGAAATTGGGTGCTTCTTGTGAAGGCTACTGGTGGCCAGACACCTCTGTGTGGGCTAAGGGCATCAGGGGGCCAAGTACCATACGCTGTTGCTCTCACTCCCCTGGGAACACACCTGCCCTGCAGCTGCCACTGCCAAATGCTCTGGGTGGTGCCCAGACACTTGGTCACTGTCCCTTCACAAGATGATACAACTAAGAGCAGTTGGTGCAGGGAGAAAACTAACAGTTATCCCTGACTCCAGAGGTGGGCATGGCCCACTGCCATTGGGGATACCTGAACAAAAATCATTTGCAGCCCCAGACATCTCAGAGGGCACCACAGGGAAGGACATTATGACAGAATACCACCTGATGTTGCTCTCGCTCCCCTGGGAGCACACCCACTCTGCAGCTGCCACTGACAAATGTTCTAGGCAGTGCCAAGATGCTTGATCACTGTCCCTTCCCAGGAACCTGCAATTATGAGCACCTTGTGCAGCACATCCAATGGGGGCTAAGCAGGGTGAGTTGCTTCTTGCATGGTCTACAGGTGGCAGGGGCAAACCACCACAGTTATCACTGGCTCCAGAGGTGGCAGTGGCCCGCCACCACTAGGGGTCTGTGAACAGGCTGCACTTTCAGCCTCAGTCACCTCAAGGGCACCACAGAGGAGGGCATTGTGACCAAACAGCACTTTTTGTTGCTCTCACACCTCCAGGAACACAGTGGCCCTGCTGCTGCCACTGTTAAATGTTCCAGGCAGTACCCCTATGCCTGATCTCTGTCACTTCCCAGGATCCTGCAACTAGGCACAGCCTGTGCAGCACCTACTATGTGGGCTAAGTTAGAAGGATCACTTCATGCATGGTTTACAGGTGGTGGGGGAAAACCACCACAGTTATCACTGACTCTAGAGATGGTCATGGACCACTCCCACTAGGGGTCCCTGAACAGGCACAACCTGCAGTTCCAATCACCTCAGGGGAGGGCATTGCAATCAAACACAAGCTGTTGTCACTCTCACTCCCCTGTGAAATCACACACCCTGCTGCTGCTACTGCCAAATGCTCCAGTCACCTTGCAGATCCTCCTAGAGCTCATTACCACTTCCCAGGGCCCTGCAACTAGGAGTATCCTGTGTCACCTTCCTGCAGGTCTTTGCTGCTATTGAGAGCCCAGCAACCAGGCACTGATTGCTGTCCGTAGCCATTGCATCCTTCTCCCTGAAAACACATTGAACATCCTGGGGATAACAGCCTGCTCACACTGAAGAAAAAGACAGCAAATATACAAACTCCCAAACCAAAAATAAATAGTAACCCCCCAAAAATACAAAGGGGTATTCTTGCATAGAAGAAGCATTACAAGACCACAGTTTGGCTTTCCCAAATTCACAGGAAAAGAAAAAAATAAGCAAGATGAAGAATCTCAGAAACCATTCTCAGTTAAAGCAAAAGGAGAATTTGCCCAAAGCAGTCAACAATGAAACAGACCTCTGCAGTCTGACAGATTTTGAGTTCAAAAGGGAGGTATTGAAAATACTGAAGGAATTAAGAGAGGATATGAACAGTAATGCAGATTTGTTTAGAAAGGAACTAGAAAATATAAGAAGGAGCCAAGAAAAACTAGAAAATTCATTTGCAGAGATACAAACTGAGCTAAAAGCAATAAAGACCACAATGAATAATGCAGAGGAATGAATTAGTGATGTGGAAGATATAATAATGGAAATCACTCAATCAGGACAGCAGACAGAAAACCAAATGAAAAAAACATGAGAGTAACATGAGACCTATGGGATAATATAAAGCAGGCCAATCTATGCATAATAGGAATTCCAGAAGGAGAAGAAAAAGAAAAGGGGTTTAAAAATTGAAGAAATTAGGAGTTCCCGTCATGGCTCAGTGGTTAACGAATCTGACTAGTAACCATGAGGTTGTGGGTTTGATCCCTGGCCTTGCTCAGTGGGTTAAGGATCTGGCACTGCTGTGAGCTGTGGTGTAGGTTGCAGAAGTGGCTTGGATTCCGTGTTGCTGTGGCTCTGGCGTAGGCCAGTGGCTACAGCTCCGATTATACCCCTAGCCTGGGAACCTCAATATGCCATGGGAGCAGCCCTAGAAAAGGCAAAAAGACAAAAAAAAAAAAAAAAAAAAAAAGGAAAAAAAATTGAAGAAATTATGGCCGAAAACTTCCAAAATCTAAAGGATACTGATCTCAAGATAGAGGATGCATAGAGGGCCCCAAATAAGTTGACCCCAAATAGGCCCACACAATGACATATTATAATAAAAATGGCAAAAGTTAAAGATAAAAGGAGAATTCTAAAGGCAGCAAGAGAAAAGCAAAGCATTAATTATAAGGGAACCCCCATAAAGCTATCAGCTTATTTCTCTACAGAAACACTACAGGCCAGAAGGGAGTGGCAAGATATATTTAAAGTTCTGAAAGGAAAAAATTTGCAACCTAGAATATCTATCCAGCAAAAATATCATTTAAAATAGAAGGGGAAATAAAGAATTTCTCCAAAAAACAAAAGTTAAAAGAATACAGCAATACTAAACCCATTCTAAAAGAAATACTGAAAGGCCTTCTCTAAATTTAAAAATAAAAAGAATAATTAGGATGGAGGAAACCACAATTAGAAAGCAATGATTTAAATAAGCCAACATACAGATCTAAACATGAAGATGCTAAAAAAAAAAAAAGACATCGAAATCATACAATGTAGTGAAGGAAAGTAAGAAAATATAGATTATTTTTTTATTTTAATGATGTGTTTGAGCCTATATGACTATCAGGCTAAAGCAAGCAGATAACATATTTAAAAAACAGGGCAATGACAAATCAAAATGGAATATCACATTCATAAAAATTGAAAAGTACTCAAGCATAAAATAAATGGAAAACATCCAGCCAAAAAAAGAAAAGAAGAAAATAGAAACATAGAGTCAAGTGGAAAACAATGTTTAAGATGGCAATAAATACATACTTATCAATAATCACCTTACATGTCAATGGACTGAATGCTCCAACCAAAAGACACAGAGTGACAGATTGGATAAAAAAGCAAAAACCTTTAATCTGCTGCCTACAAGAAATGCACCTTAGGGGAAAGGACACATATAGATTGAAAGTGAGGGGGTGGGAAAATATATATCATGCCAATGGACAAGACAGGAAAGCAGGAGTTGCAATACTCATATCAGACAAAATAGACTTTAAAACAAAGGCCATAAAGAAAGACAAAGAAGGACATTATTTCTAATGGTTAAAGGATCCTTTCAAGAAGAGGATATTACAATTGTCAATATGTATGCCCCTAATGTAGGAGCATCCATATACCTACAACAAATAATAGTAGACATAAAAGGAGAAATTGATGGGAATACAATCATAGGAAGAGACTTTAACACCCCACTCACATCAATGGACATATCCTCTAGACAGAAAATCAATAATGCAACAGAGATCCTAAATGGCACAATAGAAAAGTTAGACTTAATTGACATTTTCAGGATATTACATCCAAAAAAATCAGAATATACATTCTTCTCAAGTGCACTTGGAACATTTTCAAGAAAGGATCACATATTGGGGCACAAAGCTAACCTCAACAAATTTAAGAGTACAGAAATTATTTCAAGTATATTCTCTGAACACAATGACATGAAACTAGAAATTGACCACAGGAAAAGAAATGAGAAAAAAACTGACTACATGGAGACTAAACAACATGCTACTAAAAACCAATGGGTCAATAGGGACATCAAGAAGGAAATTAAAAAAATACCTTGAGGCAAATGATAATGAAGACACAACCATTCAAAATTTATGGGATACCACAAAAGCAGTGCTCAGAGGGAAATTCATAGCAATACAGGTCTTCCTCAAAAAAGAAGAAAAATCTCAAATTGACTACTTAACACACAACCTAAATGAATTAGAAAAGAAAAAAAAACCTAAAGTAAAAAACCGTAAAGTAAAAAACCCTAAAGTAAAGTAAAGAAAAAAAAAATAAAAACCCTAAAGTCAGCAGAAGGAAGGCAATCATAAAGATCAGAGAGGAAATCAATAAAATAGACATTCAAAAAAAAACAATAGAAAAAATAAATAAAACAAAGAGATGGTTCCTTGAAAAGGTAAACAAAATTGACAAACCTCTGGCCAGACTCACTAAGAGAGATAAAGTCCAAATAAACAAAGAAGAACTGAAAAAGGAGAAGTCACAATGGATACTACAGAAATACAAAACACCATGAGAGAATACTATGAACAATGGCATGCTAACAAATTTGATAACCTAGAAGAAATGGACAACTTTCTAGAGACATACAGCCTGCCAAAACTGAATCAAGAAGAAATAGCTCAACTGAACAGGTGGATCACTAGAAATGAAATTGAATATGTCATAAAAACATTCCCTACAAATGAAACTCCAGGACCAGATGGCTTCACAGGTGAATTCTACCAGACATACAAAGAGGAACTTATACCCATCCTCCTTGAACTTTTTCAAAAGGTTGAAGAAGAAGGAACACTCCCAAAGACATTCTAGGATGCCACTCTCACCCTAATTCCAAAACCAGACAAAGATACCACCAAAAAAGAAAACTATAGGCCAATATCTCTGGTAACTATAGACACAAAAATTCTCAACAAAATTTTAGCCAACTGAATCCAGCAACATATCAAAAAGATCAGACAACTTGACCAGGTGGGATTCATCCCAGGTGCACAAGAATGGTTCAACATAGGCAAATCAATCAACATCATACACCACATTAACAAACGAAAAGTCAAAAACCACACGATCATCTCAATAGATGCAGAAAAAGTATTTGACAAAGTCCAACATTCATTCATGATCAAAACTCTTACCAAAGTGGGTATATAGGGAAAATTCCTGAATGTAATCAAAGCCATTTATGACAAACCCACAGCAAATATGATACCCAATGGAGAAAAGCTGAAAGCCTTCCCACTAAAATCTGGAACAAGACAAGGATGCCCACTCTCACCACTGTTACTCAACATAGTATTGGAAGTCCTAGCCACAGCAATCAGGCAAACAAAAGAAATAAAAGGCATCAAAATAGGAAGAGAAGAGGTAAAACTGTCAGTGTATGCAAATTACATGATACTATATATAGAAAACCCTAAGGACTCAGCCCAAAAACTACTTGAACTGATCAATAAATTCAGCAAAGTAGCAGGATATAGGATTACCATTCAGAAATCAGTTGCATGTCTGTATACTAATAATGAGATATTAGAAAAGGAATACAAAAATACAATACCTTTTAAAATTGCAACCAAAAAATCAAATACCTGGGAATCTACCTGACCAAGGAGGTAAAAGACTTATATGCTGAGAACTATAAAACATTCATCAAGGAAATTAAATAAGTTATAGAGAAATGGAAGGATATCCCATGCTCCTGGGTTAGAAAAATTAACATTATAAAAATGGCCATACTACCAAAAGCAATCTACAGGTTCAATGCAATCCCTATCAAATTACCCATGCCATTTTTCACAGAACTAGAACAAACAATCCAAAAATTTATATGGAACCACAAAAGACCCAGAATTGCCAAAGCAATTGTGAGGAACAAAAACCAAGCAGCAAGCATAACTCTCTCAGACTTCAGGCACTATTACAAAGCCACAGCCATCAAGACAGTGTGGTACTGGTACCAAAACAGATATATAGACCAATGGAACAGAATAGAGAATGCAGAAATAAACCCAGACATCTATGGTCAATTGATCTTTGACAAAGGAGGCCTCAGAACATCCAATGGGAAAAAGACAGTCTTTTCAGCATGCATTGCTTGGAAACCTGGACAGCTGCATGCAAATCAATGAAACTGGAACACACCCTCACACCATGCACAAAAATAAACTCAAATGGCTGAAAGAATTAAAGACAAGACACCATCAAACTCCTGGAAGAGAACATAGGCAAAACTTTCTCTGACATCAACCTTACAAATGTTTTCTCAGGTTAGTCTCCCAAAGCAACAGAAATAAAAGCAAAAATAAATCAATGGGACTTAATCAAAATGATAAGATTTTGCACAGCAAAGGTAACCAAAACAAACAAAAAAACAAAAACCAAAAAAAAAAAAAACCAAAAAAAAAAAAAAACCCCAGAAAACAAAAAGACAACTTACAGAATGGGAGAAAATAGTTTCAAATGATGCAAGTGACAAAGGCTTAATCTCTAAAATATACAAACAATTTGTACAACTCAACAGCAAAAAAGGCAACAACCCAATTGAAAAATGGGCAAAAGACCTGAATAGACACTTCTCCAAAGAAGATATACAGATGGCCAACAAGCACATGAAAAAATGCTCAACATCCCTGATTATTAGAGAAATGCACATCAAAACTACCATGAGATATCACTTCACACCAGTCAGAAAGGCCATCATTAACAATTCCACAAATAAGAAATGCTGGAGGGGGGTGTGGAAAAAAGGGACCCCTCCTGCACTGTTGGTGGGAGTGTAAACTGGTACAACCGCTATGGAGACCATTATGGAGGTACCTTAGAGAACTATACATAGAACTACCATATGACCCAGCAATCCTACTCTTGGGCATATACCAGGACAAAACTTTCCTTGAAAAAGACACATGCACCCACACATTCACTGCAGCACTATTCACAATAGCCAAGACATGGAATCAATCCAAATGTCTATTGACATATGATTGGATTAGGAAGATGCGGTATATATACACAATGGAATACTACTCAGCCACAAAAACTATGCCATTTGCAGTGACATGGATGGAACTAGAGACTCTCATTCTGAGTGAAGTAAGAAAGAGAAAGCAAAATACTGTATGACATCACTTATTTCTGGAGTCGAATATACGGCAGAAAGGAAACTTTCCACAAAAAAGAAAATCATGGATTTGTAGAATAGACTGGTGGTGCCAAGGGGGAGGGGGAGGGAGTGGGATGGATTAGGAGCTTGGCATTAATAGATGCAGACTATTGCTTTTGGAATGGATTAGCAATGAGATCCTGCTGTGTAGCACTGAGAACTATGTCTAGTCGCTTATGATGGATCATGATAATGTGAGAAAAAAGAGTGTATACATGTATGTGTAACTGGGTCACCATGCTGTACAGTGGAAAAAAAAATAATGTATTGGGGAAATAAAAAATAAAATAAAAAATAAAATAATTAAAAAAAATTAAAAAATGAATGATCTAGTCTCTGAAGTTACATACCATCACTTCTGCTTTTTTCCCCATTTATAGGGATTCATGAAATCCAGCCCTCACCCAATGGGAAGGGAGTTAGACCTCTTAAAGAGAGGTCTATCAGAGAACTTGTGAACATATTCTGTAATCATCAACCCCCAATTCAGTTTTAGTCTTAGATCTCTAGTTAGATAAATCCTCTACTTAACCATGAGTTATTTTTCTGAATTTTCTCCAATTATTTATGGGTTGAGTGAAGATTTCCTCTAGAAAATTCTTCAAAAAGAGCACATAGGTACAGTATTTTCTTAGTTCTGCCTTTTCCAGATTGTTTTGGTACCAAAGATAAGCTGGGTTAGATGAAAATTAATACTTATATTTATTGCCTTGAGTAACTTATAGATATTTCTTGACCATTTCCTAGAGTTCAATATGTTTGTGTGCGCAAGATTGACAATCTAATTTTCTTTCTTTTATAAGTAGCTTTTTTTTTATCTAGAGGCTCAAAGAATTTTCTTCTCTATGTTTAAGTAGAATAATTGTATCAGCATGTACTTCAGAGTTAACCTTGTTATTCTATCAGGTGTACACAGTGGATATACAGGATTTTTTTTTTATTTGTAGAAAACTCCTTGAATTTTGATTTATGATCTGAGATATTCATATGTAATTATTTTAGATTTCTTATTCAGGTAAAAATATGCATGTATATGATTTTGTAATTTGAATTATGCCCTCCCCACCGAAAAAGATATGTTGAAGTACAAACCCCCCAATACTGCAGAATGTGACTTTCTCTGGAAATAAGGTAATATCAGGTGTAATTACTTAAGTTAATATGGGGTCTTGCTAGAGTATGGTGGGCTCCTATCCAATATGATCAATGTTTTTAATAAGACAGCAAGGTGAAGACATTGCTGGGAGAATGTCATGTGTCATGAAGATTGAAGTTGTGCAGCTACAAGCTAAGAAAAACCAAAGATTGCATGTAAACCACCAGAAGCTGGGAAGAAGCAAGGAAAGATCCCCCTAAAGATTTTAGAAGGAGCGAGGCCTTGATGACTGCTTGATTTTGGACTTCTAGTTTCCAGAACTGAGACAATAAATTTCTGTTGTTTTTAGGCATTCAGTTTGTAGCTCTTTGGTATCCACCCTAGGAAGTTAAGGCAACAATTTTCTTTACAAGATTTTTATTTATTTATATCATTTTTCTCTGATTCTTTAAAACTGTATTTCTGTTTCATTTTTCTCTTCTCAAGGATTCTTTCTGTTACTATGTAAAGAGTAGTATATTTTGTATATGATGCTTTTTTTGTGGTCAGGATTCCTCTGGATCTACCTGTTTCAGAGGGAACATACTACCAACTGTTTCCTTCCTTCTCTCATTTACTAGCAGGTGCTATCTCTAAACAACACTACCATTGCTTTCCAAGTAGGATCCCTGTCTCTCCTTCACTGAAATTCCTTTTGGCAGTGTTACGATTCACCGGGCATCATACATGCCTTCAGAGGTTTCTTTTTCAGCGTGCATCTCTCCTCTTTGGATTATTTACCCTGATTGGTTCGACATACCACCTCTGCAAAGATTCCCCTACACAGTTTTGTGCGTATCCTGCTGGGTTTTCCAAACCACTCTGATCTGGTGGGAATTTTCCTGCTAGTAACCCAGTGAATAGTGGTTATTAAGGTTTTTATTTGGAAGTCTATTTATATGAAAGGCTGTAATTTGGAATCTATACCATGTAGAAAGTTGAAGTGAAGCTAAAATGCGTCTTCCTAATTTAAAAGATGTGTATCCTAATTTTTTTTGGAGCACAGAAAATGACTCTCTTTTTTCTTGAAAACAGGGATCATTGATGCTATGATAGTTCTTTAATTTTAAGAAGCCAATATGGCCTCTGCTGCTGCTTTATTAATTCTCAGGTTTTGAGAGTCATGGTGGAATTTATATTACCTGCATAAGATGAAGATAGGTATAGGTTAAAATAAGGGCTCATATCTGACAGAGGACAATATGCTCAGCTCCTCCAAGTCCCATTTCCCTTGTTTATAATATGGTTCTAATATTAGCCATTTTAATCATTGCTCTTACTGCTATATTTGATAATTTATGTGAGCACAATGTTTTTAACCTAGAACCTGGTATCTTTTAGGCATTCAAAAATTGGTAGATTTTATTAGTCAAAATAACATGATATTAATACTACAGCCATTGAACCAATTCTATGTAAGCTAATTTGATATTAGCCATTTTAGCATTAGAAGATAGATTTAACACAAAGCCTTTCTGAAGTCCTGGAATACACCCACCTGTCAAAGGAAACTGCGAAGATGATTAAAAAGCATTGGTTAGAAAAAGATACTTGCAAATTCATTGTCTCTTAGCTTAGAATGACACATGCTAATACATTTTATATTTGGCAGTATTGATTCTTCTAAAGCCTTGGATTAAAACGAAAATAATTTATTTGAAAGCTTTGCATCATCCATCCTCTTCAAGGAATACTACAACAGCTCCAGCTATGGACTCAAGTGCATTTAAAGTGAATATACACCCAGGCACTTTGTTCATGTTCTACTTGGAAAATAATATTATTTCCTCCACATCAAGTGTCTAAGGACTTCATTTAATTCTTTTATGGGCATTCAAATCTCATAAAGAGAACTGATGGTGTAGAAGACTGAACATTTTTATTCTGCAGTAAATAGAGACTGCAGAATTGCTCAGTTGATTTGCCATCTAGGTTTTATGTGAATATTCTCATGTTATCATATTTGTTTGAACTGTCATTTAGGACAGTGCTTCCCAAAAGTTGGCTGGCTATTAGAACTACTTGAGGAACTGTTTAGACAAACATGTCCCTGTGTGTCTCCCATACCTGCTGAAACATTATCTCCCTGTTATAGAGCTCCTCAGGTAGGTAGAGATATTTCCAATTAGTATATATTCCATTGGATTTGGGTTATAATGTTGGAAAGTAGGATATACAATTAAATGTATTGGAAGGACAACATAGACCATTGCTTTTTAGGTGTGGTCCATAGAGAAATATCATCAGCCTCACCTGGGAGCTTGTCAGAAATGCAAAATTTGATTTTTTCTCAGACACATTTACAACATGCACTTTAACACAATCCCCCAGTAGTTTGTATGCATTTCAAATTTTTAAGAGTATTGACAGAGACCTTTTATAGAATAGGTTTTGACCTCCAAAAATTGAACATACAAATTTCATGTGTTGTCCAAGAGTGAAGACACAAGATTGAAAGGCAAAATACTGTGGGTTACTCTATATACAATAGGAAGTTTTTATTGTAACTGCAATCATAACAACCTAGCTCATTTCCTAGTCTGGAGTTAGAAATGAGTCCACTCACTGCCGTTCATCATTGTTAAGATATGTAGTTGGGAAGTTGGAGGGCTAAGTTTGAACTGTACTTTACTCTTTTCTTACTGACATGTGAAGTTTGTAATAGAGACAACATCATTTGCAGCAAAGCAAAAACTAAAAATGAAAGACTTGTCCTAACCCTCCAGAAAAAAAAAAAAAAACATTTTCCAGTAGGGTACACTTTTATTTGGTGAACAATTTAATTTATCAGTTTCCCCTAGGCTTTCTCAATTAGCTACACCAGGCTATCAGCACTGTGGCATTTGTGCTCCTCTCTTATATTTCTTTCTTGTCACATCTAGAACTGTTTTATAACTACTTCATTTTTTTTTTCATTCTTTAGATGGCAATTCTTTGAGGGCAACTTGTATTAAGTTGTCTTTTGATTTTCCCAATTCCCTTCTTACCTGCCTCATCCCTAGTTTCTAGCTTAATCGTTCTTATCACATGTCTTTTAGTAGCCTTTTAGTATGATTAAAGCCTTTTAAATATTGAAGAGATAGTTGTTAGATGCAACTCGTTTTACTTTAGATGAGTTACTTTTATGAAGATAATGAAACTACTTAAAATCTGGATTGCCCCAGAAAACCTGGGATACCTGAATGGTGCATAATTTTGACACATAAATTGGGAAAGCTGTGCATTGTTAAGTTTACAAAATCAGTTTTAAGATTAAGAAGTTAGAATTATAATGAGAAAACTCAGGGATATTTGTAATTTATATTTACTCATTTAGTTTAGGATCAAACAAGGATAAGTTCTAAAGCTAGTCTGTGACAGAAGTACAATTTCAATGATTTGATGACTTTTTCCTGAAGAGAAATTTTACTTTCCTCTGATTCCATCCTCAAACTCACATAACATTGTGACGTCAAAGGAGCCTTTTCCTGTGCCCTGAAGCATGGATCCCCGTTTACAAAGGTTAATCTAGGAGTTATTGCCTCTAAATGTTTAATCTATCAGCAACAGAACAAAGCAGAGCTTCTCCTTCATCCTCAAATGGCACTATTCTTTGAGGAGACCAGCCAGTTAGTTACTCAGTAGCAAGCTAACCACATTAGATCCCTTCTCTCCGATTCTGAGTGTGATTCACCTTTCCTGCTGGCAGAACCTCAGCTAGCACTACTGTATGGGAATTTATGGAATGCAGGCATGGCATCCCACACAGTATAGCATCTGACTAGGGGACCCCACTTCACAGTAAAGATGGCAAGGAAGCATTCTCATGATTATGAGGCCCTTTGGTTGTATTAGGGCACACATTCAGAAGCAGCTGGCCTCATAGTAGGCTGGCATGGGTCTTCAAAAGGCCAAGCTGAAGTGTCATTCAGAGGAAACACTCTGAAAGGATGGGATGCCATTTTTTAGGATGCAGTATGTACATAAAATCAAACTATTCTCTAATTATTACATACAATGTACATCTCCCTCCGCCCCATTGTAATGCTATTCTAAGCATTTACATGTCCTTGGGACAGATGGACCAGAGTCTACATCTTGATTCCAAAACTTGTTAACTGCTGACATTGAGCAAGTTAGCCTAATTCATCCACCTGTAACATGGGAAATGTGTTTGCTTTAGAGGCATGCTTTGAAAATTAAACAATATAAAAGGGAGGGAAACACGTAACACATCGCTTAATTTTTTGTGCTATTTATCATTTCCTTTTTCTTGAGCCTTTATCCTTTGGATTTTAAAACACAGTACTGCTAACTCTCTCCTCCTATTCATTAACTACCTCCTTTTTCTGGTTGGCAATGCCATCCTCCTCTTCCAATTCCTTCTTGGTTCTTTGTGTTTTTTATTTTATATTATTTCTGGGTGCATTCATTGTTTAAAGAGTTTCTTTACCACATATATCCTCATCCCTCATCCATTTATACAACAAGGCTGGATCAGTCTCCTGATATCAGACTTAACTGGAAAAATCTACATATATGTAGAGCTCAATATCTTTAAATATGAATACTTTTTCCCCACATATGACCCATTTTTGTTTTCCCTTATCTACCTAATATTACCACTATCCACCCAATCATGTAATCAGGAACCTCAGAGTCATCCAATACTTCATCTTCATCAAAATTTTTGTGTCACATGTCACTAACTCATCAGTTCTATCTTCTAAATAATTCTCAAACCTCACTCTGACTGTAGTAATTTATGTTTAGCTCATTTGTTTTTTTACCTGATATTTCCTACACCCTCATATCTCTAAAACCTGTCTTCCATATTTTGAACAGTATATTTTTGTTTGTTTATTTGTTTTTCTTTTTATGGCCACACCTGCAGAATACGGAAGTTCCCAGGCTAGGGATCGAATCAGAGTTGCAGCTGCTGGTCTACACCACAGCCAGAGCGACACAGGATCTGAACCATAGCTTTGACCTATGTTGCAGCAACATCTGATCTTTAACCATTGAGTAAAGCCAGAGATTGAACCCACATCCTCATGGAGATTGTTGGTTCTTCACATGATGAGCCGCAATGGGAACTCCAGAATATTTATCTTAAAATGCAGATTCCAGGGAGTTCCCGTCGTGGTGCAGTGGTTAACGAATCTGACTAGGAACCATGAGGTTGCGGGTTCGATCCCTGGCCTTGCTCAGTTGGTTAAGGACCCAGCGTTGCTGTGAGCTGTGGTGTGGGTTGCAGATGTGGCTCGGATCCTGCGTTGCTGTGGCTCTGGTGCAGGCCGGCAGCTACAGCTCCGATTCGACCCCTAGCCTGGGAACCTCCATATGCTGTGAGAGTGGCCCTAGAAACGGCAAAAAGACAAAAAAAAAAAAATGCAGATTCCATTGTGCTACTCTCTTATGTGTAGGATTAGTTCTGAACTTTGCATGATACACAAGGACTTCAGTGATCTTGCCTTTGCTTACTTTTTTTTTTTCAGTTATAAAACACTATATATATATATATATATATATTTCTTTTTTTTAATTGCTATTTCCCCGATACAATTTTTTTGCTACTGTATAGCATGGTGACCCAGTTACACATACATGCATACATTTTTTTAACTTCTTGAGCCTCATCTCCTTCATCTCCTTTAGCTTTCCACCCCTACTCTCACACAGTTTCACCAAACCAATGATAATTATAGAGGTCCAATCCCTCTTTTCTCTTTAATTCTTTTTGCATGTTCCATGCATATGCATGAGAAACATCTACTTATCCTTTGAGACCATGCATGAATGCTAAGATGTCTCTCTTTTTCAAAAACCGAAAAACTTATCTCCATTACAGCCATAATAAATGTTTGGAGGAATGGTAACATTCCTACAATAAATTCCAAATGTCTCAAGATGACTATTCTGAATGGTGACATATATTTTAATATGCACATTCTGATATACTTGATTAAAGAAATCCATTTTATTACTTTATATTCACAGTGTAAACACAGCAAGTTAGTTATGGGACCTGATTTTGGAAAATTAGCTGTTGCAGCCTAGAGATCAATATTGTTTTGGGGAATATATTTTCTGTCATTAAATCAGTGACAATCCAATGTTTTCATTAAATCTGCAATGTCTCCCTCTGTGTTGCCCATTCTAAAAAAATTAGCATTCTCAGAAGAATTTGATAACATCTTGCTAATTCTGGTTTATGATTTTTATAATATACTATTGGGTAAAATGATTATAAAATGATTAATGATTTGTTAAGTATTTTCTACAATTGCCTAGTCAAAATAACTGTGTTTTAAGTTGTAGAAGTCAGTCTCTTAAATTACTTGTTAGATTTCAGTGAAGCAAATACAAATAAGAAAAAGGTAACATGTATTTTACCTTTCAGAAATATAAATTTCATCAGCTCCATGGAACTATAAAATATGTTTTATACTTCTCAGGCAGAAACACACATAAGAAAATGATTAGGAATTCCTGTTGTGGTTCAGTGGTAACAAACCCAACTAGTATCCATGAGGATGTGAGTTCAATCCCTGTCTCTGCTCAGTGGGTTAAGTATCCAGCATTGCCATGAGCTGTGGTGTAGGTTACAGATGTAGCTCAGATCCTGCATTGCTGTGGCTGTGGCGCACACTGGCAGCTGCAGCTCCGATCCAGTTGCTAGCCTGGGAACTTCCATATGCCACACAGGAGGTCCTAAAAAAAAAAAAAGAAAGAAAATGATTTATAGAGCTGAAAATGATGGGTACTTGGCTTTTAATCTGGAAATGATTGATGCTTAATGACATCTGGAAATATAAATGAACAAATGAAAGAACAAATGAATGAATGAATAAATAAATGAGACCAAAAAACTTTGCATGTCTTCTGTATACTTAAATAATAGCAATTCTGATTTTTTTTTTTTTTGTCTTTTTTAGGGCCACACCTGTGGCATATGGAGGTTCCCAGGCTAGGGGTCTAATTGGAACTGTAGCCGCCGGCCTATACCACAGCCACAGCAATGTGAGATCCGAGCCACATCTGCACCCTGCACAGCTCACAGCAACACCAGATCCTTAACCCAGTGAGCAAGGCCAGGGGTTGAACCCGCAACCTCATGGTTCCTAGTTGGATTCATTAGGAACTGAGCCATGACGGGAACTCCAAAACCTTATTTTTAATTTTTTTTTGTCTTTTTAGGGCCTGAATTTTTAAATTATGTTAATTTTAAAAGATAATTTATTAATAATAAATTTATAATAATAGTTAATAATAATTCATTTTAAATTGAAATATTGTGGCACTTTGGTACAAACTCCTTTTTTTGTTAATTAATGATTTTTTTGTCTTTTTAGGGCTGCACTCACTGCATGTGGAAGTTCCCAGACTAGGGGTGAAATTGGAGCTGTAGCTGCTGGCCTACACCACAGCCACAGTGCAACCTGCACTGCAGCCCACAGACAAAGCCGAATCCTTAACCCAATGAACGAGGCCAGGGATCGAATGTCTGTTCTCATGGATACTAGACAGATTCATTTCTGCTGAGCCATAATGGGAACTCCAATTAATTTTTTTAAATGTGCCCACACTAAGCTGGACTGAGCCAATGAAAAACCATAGGCTTTTTGTTTATTACAGCCCTCCCAAATTCCTTTTCCTCTTTATAAATGCACTCTCCTTCACTTGGCATGCAGGAACTTACATGTGACCCTGTTTGCTAAAAAATAACTGGGTATGTATTTATTCAGGTCAATATTTTTTGTAGCCCATATAGGAGACAGAGAAGACTCTCAAAGTTTCTAGGGGTGGTGAGCAAAAGGTGTGGTACCCACAACTGAACACATTGTTGCTCACTGCTTTTCTCACTATCCCTGGAGTTTGCAGGTAGGTCTTTTTCCTGGATCTGAGCTCATGCCCTCTTTGTGTTTGAAGCTCTCCAGGTTTTATTTGAGATCTATTTTACATTTTTGTCTTTATGACTAAGGCTTGGTTTTTGTATGCAAGCACTCACTTAGCACCTTGATCTGATGTTGAGTCAGACTGTTTCAACCAAAGCTGACTGAGAACACCTTTAACCCATACCTTTGGGAATTGGGCCTGTATCACTGAAACTGTGCAGGTTTTTCAGCCTTTAACCTTATTTCCAGCTATTTTCTAGAAAGTTGAAAGTCTTTGGCCTGGCTTCTATGGGACCAAGCTTTGCTTGTTCATTTGTTTTTGTTTTTGTTTTTTGTTTTTGTTTTGTTTTGTTTTGTTTTAGAATTGGAGATATTCAGGCTTGCAAGTGGTTTGAACTGCGCTGAATGAGCTGTTTGAAAATTGATCTCTTACTCTAGGAATAAACCTCTGAGAAATGGGATCCCAGTTATCTAAGGATTTTGAGGGTGCCTCCTCTAAAGTCTCTCCAGCTGATTTTATGTTTAAAAACTGGAGATCCTTCCTTTTGTGTAATTCTAACTAAATGAACTGACCTGACTGAAGGCAATTTAGAATATCTACAGCATTATGGGGAATGTTAGAAATCCCCAAACTTAATTTTCTTAAAACTGAATTGGTCTACAATTGCTCAAACCTTTCCAGAACTCCATGGAATGCTTACTTTGATTAAAATTTTGAGTCCTTCCAATGTTATCAGGAGTCTAAAGTTGACTCTCTGCAAAAGAAGATTTTAAGTTTAACTGAGGTAAGCAAATGATTAAAGAAAAATAAAATGGCTCCTGAAGCCTCAAGCTCTTCTCCCTTGGCTCCTTGTGCTTCAGATCCTCTTTTCCACTTCCTCTCTATGCTGCCTACACCCCTTCTGAACACTCAGTTCCCCTGTACTAAATCTCTTGCTGAACTTGCCTTTTTCTCTGAAACTCGCTCCATCGTTCTGATGTTTCCTCTGAACATGTCCCATTTAAAATGAAGCTTTCCAAGGATCCTGAAGCTAAACCCCTAATTTTGTATACTCCTTGACTAAAACTTAACTGAGTCACAATCAAAGATGTTCCCAAAGTAATCAAAGATTCCCACAGATTTGCAGAAGAATTGAATATAGTCATTCAAATTTATTAACCTAGTTTCTGTGACTTATATCACCTAGTTCGTATGTTTGTTGGTGTGGCCAGGCCTAGCACTGGATGAAAATACTCATTTAGTAAACTCTGAAAGCTCTCTAGAATTATAACTGGGAAACCAGCCAGCTTATATGATCAGGCTTGGGCAATCACTAGGCAACTTCATCAAGCTATTCCAAGTGCTTTTCTTTACTTTCCTTTTTTGGCTGTGCTTGTGACATGCAGAATTTCTTGGGTCAGAGACTGAACTTGCATCATAGCAGTAACCCAAGCCATAGCAGTGAATAATGCCAGATCCTTAACCCACTGAGCCACCAGGGAACTCCCCAAGGACTCTTCTAAAAGCTGTTGATTGGTACAAAATTCAGACTTGCACACACAACTGTCAAACCTGTACATGATTATTACAGTTGACTTCAGACTGATTAAAAAAATTCTAGTCTTCTTTTACATGTTGAGTCCAACCAGCTTGGTTTCTTTCTTTCTTTCTTTCTTTCTTTCTTTCTTTCTTTCTTTCTTTCTTTCTTTCTTTCTTTCTTTTGTCTTTCCTTCCTTCCTTCCTTCCTTCCTTCCTTCCTTCTTCCTTCCTTCCTTCCTTCCTTCCTTCCTTCCTTCCTTCCTTCCTTCTTTCCTTCTTTTCTTCCTTCCTTTTGGCTATACCTGTAGCATGTAGAAGTTCCTGGGCCAGGGATAGAACTCACACCACAGTGATGACAATGCCAGATCCTTAACTGCTAGGTCACTAGGGAACTCCCTAATCAGGTTAGCTCTTAACTCTGTGTTTGTTAATAGGGCAAACTAGAATATTTTCCTTCAAGAAAAAAGGATCAGGATAGAATGGGAAACCATGTCCCCTGCAGATGTAGTTATTGTGGCAAACCCTGGTCGGTCATACTCTAGATGAGTCACCTAAAAGGAAGATGCTAAAATTCTTAATCTTCAACTCTAGATAACAAAGGCTCTAAAAAACTCTTAAACCCTACTACTTTCGGCCATTATTGCAAAGAACCAGGACACTGGGAATGGGATTACTCCAAATTCAAGTACTTCTGGTGCTTTTAGCCCTCTAACCAGTCTTTCTTTCCAAAATCTGTTCAATTCTCAATGACAGGGCTGAAGGACCTATGGGGATGCTTTGCAATCCTCTCTATTAATGCTTTCAAGGAACATTTCTCCAAATTAGGGATTAATCTCTTTAGTCCTAACTGATACCCAAGCCACACTTGGTGCTTATTACCACTACTATCAATACAGCCCCTGCCTCAGAGGACTAGAATTGTTCAAATAGTATGAATCTCCAATGAACGTAAAGAAGTTCCTATTTCTGAACCTCTTTGCTTTTGTTCAGGCCCTTTGAGAGATAAATATTCCTTTCTCCTTAGTTTTTCTGCTTCTACCAATTTATTAGGCCAAGATATTTCTTCGAGAAGTATCATGCTGGAATTTCTTTCTTACAAGTGGCAAATAATTCTAGAATCTGACAATAGTCATCAAACTAACCAACGAGATGATAAATGACCCATTGATATCTTTTATTTGTTCTCTCTCTCATGGTACTAAAGCTGATTCTAGAAACATTGATTATTTGTCCCTATTGAACTAGCTACCACCTTCCCTATGGGCAAAATCTCCAATTGGTTTTGGCAAAAATCGCAGTGCATCTTCCATTAAGATTTAAATAGATCTCTCAACACTTCTCCTCAGAATTAATTGATATCCTATAAGTAAAGAAGACTTTAAGGCATAAAACACATGGTAAAAGATTACAAGACACATAGCCTCATTGTTCCCTTGTACTAGCCCTTGTAGCACTCCCATTTTATCAATGAGAAACCTAAAGGCAGAGGGTAGAGATTTGTCTTGAGGCAGAATATTAACTCTGGAAGTTAGTGTAGGAACAGGGTCTCTGGTACATTCTTTGATATGGCTATTGATTAACATTTGTGGCTTAAGTTAAGGGCTACGGGGAGTAACATCCCTACAGACCTTGTTTTATTATAGAAAATGTGCATTCCCCACAGGTTTTGTTTACTATAGGAAATGTGAATCTCTAGCCCACTCCTCAACTGATAGAAAAGGAATGAGAAGAATGGCGACTAAGTCTAAGGAAAGAAAAGGACAAAGAAACCATAAAACTTAAGGGGCATTTCCAACCCTAAAATCCCTATTGGACAAGGACTTCTAAAGATAATTGAGCAAGGCCAATGGGAGATAACCTTATCTTTCTGGACCCCACATTGGTGTCCCCCCCTTCTTTAAGAGATAAAAATCCCAATAGGACAGTAAAAAATGGGGCTCATCTCCTCCCTCCCAGCAGCCCTTAGAGCTATTTGTCTTCCTTTAATAAAGACTTTGCTTGCTTGCTGCCTGTATGTTCATGGAGTTCATTCTTTGACTGCCGGTGAGCAAGAACCCATATTCCGGTATCAGTCTAGGACCTCAGGGCAATAAATAACATTGTTATTTCTCTATACACTAATGTTCCTAACCAGAAGTAGATTCTTTATTCTAATTTATTTATGCCATGCATTCTGTAGTATTCCAATTGATGAAGCTAGCTAATACGTTTTTGCTTTCACTTGGGGAGAAAAATAATTCATCTGGACAGTAATGCTTCAGAGTTTTGTTGAAAGTCCTTATTTCTCATAAATCCTTAAGGTTGATCTGGATGATATAAAGTTCCCTAGAGGTTCTACTGTGTTTAAGTATGTGGATGCACACCTTCTCATAGGAAGAAAATATCCATGTGCCTTTAGACTTAAAGGCACATTAAAATCATCAGGAAAAATTGCAGTTTGCCAAAATTCATGTGTGCTATTTAGGGTATTTTGAAGTCAAAATAAGGGCTACACCTAGAGGCAGATAGACTTCATAGTGTCCCAATTTTCCCCAAATCTGAAATTAAGCTCTAACTATGAGGCTTTCTTGGATTAGTTTTTCATTGCCAAAATTACCTCCCAAATTTCTCTCTTTTGCTGAACCTCTACATATTTTGCCCAATAATCAAAACTCTGGCCTAATTTTGTAAGTAGAACCAGACAAAATAGCTTTTAAGAACTTAAAGAACAGTTTGGTGAGCCTGTCTGCCCTTGGGCATCCCAGTTTGAAGATTCCCCGTTTCCTCTTTGCTTATGAAAAGGAACGGAATGCCCTTTGGGTACTGACTCAAAAACATGGTGACCACTATTATAGCCAGCAATATGGGAACTTTCATATGCTGTGGGTGCAGCCCTAAAAAGAAAAAAAATATATTCTAAAGGATTCTGGGGAGACAATTTTCCATGATTCTAATTTTTTTTATGAATGTCTTGCAAGTAGAGGCTCTGACAACTTTTGTTCTAGACTTTAGAGTGAGCAGTCTTCAAAAATAGATATAGTGTCTCTTTGCAGAGCAAAAGCTGGACTTACCGTTCAGTATGATAAAGATGGCTTCCTCCAGGACAAAGAGCAGGTTTTCTTGCAGCCCGTATAAAGCAATTGAGTTCCTTAAATTTAGGTTCTCTGCTGCGACAAAAGCTAAGTGTATTTGCATCATCCACTTGGGCCTCCACTTATCACCAGAATTTGGGGGCAAAGGAAACTGAAAAACATAAAAATGAAGCTCACTCAACTTGAACTTATGTTTGTGGCGTAATTAATAGTCTTTTGTCTCTTGACCTGGGAGTCTTGTGTTTTTTTCAGTATCAATAAAATAATAACAGGCTAACTTAACAGTGTAAAATGAAATCTTTCACAGTTCTTGACAAAGATAACTCACTCTGTCATTCCCTCCAAATAAGCTCCTTAATAAATTATGTTTTCATTAACTATAATTAGCATTTTCACTTTTAAAGTGTGCTTTGAAGGCAGAATATTTTAAAATTCAAAGTCTTTTGACCTCCTTAGTCAAAATTAAGAAATAGCATTAAATTTACCATTTATTAACAACTTGATGTATGTAGATAAGCACTTGAGTTAATGAAGCAGGTAGCATTGACTTATTAATATTCAAAAACTCTGGGCTAATATAGTGATATAAATTATTCTGTCTCTTTTCTTTCCTTCTGCAACCATCCAAGATACAGTAGATGATTTTGAGTCTATTTGCAAATTTAAAAGATGAGATTTATTTTACATTTTTATGGTATTGTTCTCCCCAGTGAATTGCTCAGTTTTGTTTATTCATTCCAGAATATCGTCTATAACTTTAAATACATTTGCTTTTTTATTATTTAAGAGAAAAAAAAACATTTAATTTATTGAGATATTGATCAGTTCTCTATAGGCCTATTGACAAAAAAAATGCTTTTTAAAAGTTGATTGGTAAGAAAATAATTATATGAGAGTGAAGGATTTGGAGATAAAAGATATACTATTCACTGTGACATACCGTCTTCCTTGTTATCTTATTTTGTTGTGTTTTTGGGTTTTGGAATAAACACTTAACCCCAATCTTAAAGATAATATTGTTAATTAGCAATATAAAGTATAAATGTTTTTTCAAATTTAGGAGAGCTTATGGATAGAAATCAAATCAAATTAATAGTATGTACTTATATGGTGTTTGCTATTTGCCAGATTTGCCAGATACTCATGAGGAAATTGAGATATAAAAGGGTCAAACAAGTCGCTCAAAGTCACACAGCTAGGAAGTGGAAAAGGAGTTCTGACTCTAGGGTTCATATTCTTATCTATATCATTATGTTTCCTCTCTTAAATTTCTTTCTAATCCCACACAAGGAATAGAAATTCAATCTGTTTCTATTTTTACTAACCTCACCTTAAATTATCATGGTACTATTAACCACAATCTACTTCCCCTTCCTAAAAAAATTGTGCCTTTTTCCTTCAGTTACACAGAGTCGTATAATTGAATGCAAAACAATACAGGGTATAGTCATACAAGACTTTAATAAAGATAGAGGATATGGCATAGCAAGAGAAAAGTAACACATATGAATATCAGAGGTGTGACACTTCAAGGTACAGCTCACAGGGCTCTTTCTTTGCAAAAAGAGTACTTCATCTTCAGATTGTGAACCACTCAGAGGGTGTAAAATACATTGATCTTAAGCAACCCAATGCACAGTTTTACTGTGGACTCTTTCATAAGACATTGGTCACGTTGCTAATATCAGACTGCATAACTGATTAAACCAGGTGCAAACTATTAATATATCTTCTTTTTATGTTTTCAAACTCACTAATCTTTTTTTCTTCCATGCCTAATCTATCGATATCCCATCCTTGTATTTTTTTTTTTTTTACCCTCTGATATATATTTTTTCATTTCTGGAAGTTTGATTTAGGTATTTAAAATACCTTTCATGTAAACAGTATGGACATTCTCTGTAAAACTGGTTATAACCCCCCCGTATGATCCAGTAATCCTTCCCCAGGTATATATCTAGACAAAACTATAGTTCAAAAAGATACATGCACCCTTCTATTCATAAGAGCACTATTCACAATAGCCAAGACATGGAAGCCACCTAAATGTCCATTGATAGGTGAAAAGATTGAGAAGATTTGGTACATATATACAATAAAATACTACCTAGCCATAAATAAGAATGAAATAATGCCATAATGCGATTTGCAGCAACATGGATGCAACTAGAGATTCTCATACTTAGTGAAGTAAGTCAGGAAGTGAAGGACAAATACCATCATTTACATATGGAGTCTAAAGTATGGCACAAATGAACCTATCTATGAAACAGAGACAGACACAGATATGGAGAATAGACTTGTGGTTGTCAAAGGGGACAAGCGTGGGAGTGGGATGGACTGGCAGTTTTGGGTTAGTAGATTCAAACTATTAATTTAGAATGGATAAGTAAGGAGGTCCTACTGTATAACAAAGGGAACAATATCCAATTTCCTGGGGTACACCATGATGGAAAATACTGTTAAAAAAAGGAATACATATATTTTAAATAGCACATTTTCTTCACAAGGTATTATAATTTTTTCCTTTCTTGACCAAGGGTCAGTTCTGTCCTATGGCTCCAGTATTCCCTGGAAATAAGCATAGGAGTACCATAGAGACCAAATTCCAATTATTCTTATTTACATGACTGAGTCACCTTGCTGTACAGCAGAAATTGGTACAATTTTGTAACTCAACTATACTTTAACTAAAATAGTAAAAATAAAGGCCTTAATTAATATTTAAAAAATATCTTCTGTGTCTCTAGTACATTCAAATTTCTTCTAGCTTCTTGAATATAAGGAACACCACATAACTGTATGATGTCCTTACCTACTAATTCTCTCATCTGTTTCATTTTGGTTCAGTTCCATATTTTCTCCTAATTATGGGTCACATTTTCTGAATATTATATGTCTGATGATTTTTTATTGAATACCAGAAAACAATTTAATCTTTTGGATGTAATTTTAAGCTTTTTTCAGGTGGCACTAGGGCAACATTTAGCCTGGGGATAATTTTTCCCTGCTACTGAGGCAAGATATTTTTAAATACTGTAACCTATATCCAGTGAATTTTGAAGTTTCCCACTCTTACTGTTGGGGTATTATTTCCAGTGCTATGAGATTTCCAGGTGCTGTTCTCTTTTGGGGTGGTTATTCCTCAAACTCAAGTATTTCCCTTATATACAAATATGGATTAACACTCAACTAAGTACTCCAGGAAGAACCTCGGTTGATTTCTGGATACTCTCTCTGTACCTCTCTTGACTCTTCTGTACACTACCCTGTACCACTTCTTCAGTTCAGGCACACTAACTTAGGGTTTTGCCTGTGTTCTCCTCTCTGCCATCATCTAGAATTTTACCTCTAGACAGTAAATTGGGATTATTATAGGACTCATTTATTTCCTATATCTCAGGACCACTGTCTTTCATCTATGTCCAATGTCTGGAAAGCTATCATCTCAAATACTTTGTCATATTTTTAGTTCCAATTCCTGTAGCTCCACCTAGGTTGGAAGCAGAAGTCTATTACTTCTTTCTTTTTTTTAGTCTTTTTTTTAAATTAAGTATTTGATTTACAATGTGGTGCAAATTTCTGCTGTACAGCAAAGTGACCCAGTCATACATATGTTTACATTCCCTTTCTTATATTATCTTCCATCATGGGCTATCCTAAAAGACTGGGTACAATTCCCTGTGCTATACAGTGGGACTTCATTGCTTATCCATTCTAAATGTAATAGTTTGCATCTACTAACCCTAAACTTCCAGTCTATCCCACACCCTCCCCCCACCCTCTTGGCAACCACGAATCTGTTGTCTATGTCTGTGAGTCTGTTCATTTTTAATAACAATGTGTAGTAATAAAAAATGCCCAAAGGATTTTCAGATTTTAAATAGCATGTTTCCTTCACAAGCTATTATAATTTATTCCTTTCTTGGCAAGTGTTCAGTCCTATGGCTCCAGTATTCCCTGGAAACAAGCATGGGAGTACCAGAGAGACCAAATTCAAACTATCTTTATTTTTGCATAGGTCTCTGGAAATGCCATGGTTGCAGACCTCCATATGGTTTCCTTCTGCTTGCCATTGTCTCCTTTTCTGCCTGGCTAAACTTTTCCAACTGTCCCAAGCCAAACTGAATTTGCCCTACCATTTTACATCATTCATTATTATATCATTACATTTATTACACTGTATGATAATGATGTGTGTACATATCTATCTCCCTATCAGACCATAAGATTCCTGCAGGCAAAGATTATGTCTCTATAGCCTCAGTGCCTGATATTCTTGGTGCTTCATAATAATACATGGAATGAACCAATGAATAGAATAAATGAATGTTTGATTACTAGTTATTTTAGCCAATAAATTAGCATAGAGCTACTTGAAAATTAATATTGGAACTGTTGTACAGTAGTTTAAAGTTGCTGCCTACAATTATGTTCAAATAGATGAATGGTATAGGAGAAAAATAAATGTTTCTTCCACTTAGTTTTTCACTTTCTCACTAAATCATTTAATAGTCTCAAGAAATCTGGCCTAAAATAACCCTTCAACGTACTTTATATTTCAGAGATTAGACTAGTTGAATCATCTCATATTACTCTATTTAAATTTCTTGTATAGAAAGTGGAAAAATTAGGAGTTCCCATCATAGTGCAATGGAAATGAATCCAACTAAGAACCATGAGGCTGCGGGTTCAATCAGTGGCCTTGCTCAGGGGGGTAAGGATCTAGCATTGCTATGAGCTATGGCATGGGCCAGGAGCTACACCTCCAATTGGACACCTAGCCTGGGAATCTCCATATGCTGCAAGAGTGGCCCTAAAGAGAAAAAAAAAAAAGGACAGATTAGATATTACTACCATAGCATTTGTAGTTTTGAAAGACCACATAAATCTCAAAGCTGCAAAAGTAGGGATTTTATTTTATAACTTAACATTTTTATTGTCCTTGCCCTATTTTTTCTTAAGCAGCAGAAAATTAATTTTTAATTTTCAGGTACTTAGTTTGATCCAAAATTTCTTCTGTTTTAAATATTATTTATTTTAGCTGATTTTACACATCAGCTGGGATTCCTCTCTTATTCTCTTCCTTGGAGTTGATTACTAGCCAGGCAGAACATATATAGATAAACTTTAGATAAGTTAGGGTGGGGCTTGGGATAGAGGAAGCATGCCTATGACTTTGGACTTGCTTCTTGCTGTTTTTGTATGGCTTCAAAAGTCCATACTTTCTATACTCTTGACATAGGCATTACTTTACGCTGGCTATACATGGTAGCTATATGATGCTGGCTATATTTGGTGGCTTCTGGACCATGTCTGTACATAATGGTGGCTTTTGGATCATCATCTGTGTAGCTTTCTAATGTAAAGAGTTTATGAAGCTTCAGCTGCAAAAGGAATACTTCCTTTTACTTAATGAGCTTGTCTTTGACTTTACCTTCATCTAACCTCTATAGATTTTTTCTGAATCAGACAGGTGCTATGTTGACATCAACCTCATTGTCTCAGATGTTTTCAAAAGCTTAAAGTGTGGAAAAATAATTTTCTCCTGATCACAGATATTTCTAAACTTATAAGAAGATCTCACTGGGGACTGTCCCAGGAAAAGGTGAAGGTTGGGTGGGAAAGGGAAAAAACAGCCTGCTTTTCTCTCACACATCCTCAGAATTACTATTTTTTCATTTACCCTCCTCTCCAGACTTCATACCTCTGCCAGTACAGGTTCTAAGAGAACACATGCCTTTTAAAATCTTTGTCAACTCTTCTCACATTGCCTATCAAACTTGTGTTGGTGAATAAGGATGGAAAAGCTGCTTCTTGGAACTAATAAACCAAAGAAAGTAGTTGCAGCCCAGTCACTACTCATGTAAAACATATTCTGATCCCATGTTTGTGGCTTGTACTGAGACTACTGCAGTGAAGGAAAATAATTTTTTTGTGATGGTCCATTTTTAATCCACCAAAAATAAGCACTTCACATGTCATTTGGCTTCAGAGGTAGACCTACTCTTCAGTTAGAGCATCCACAATTTATGTCTGATTCATCTGCTCAACTTGAAACTTTCCAAGAAGTTACAAAGTATTCTACTACAGTGTTCCCTAAAACTCACAAAACCATTATTCAAGAATCTTGGGAGGTTGCTCAGTAGGTTAAGGATCTGGTGTTTCCTTGAGCTGTGGTGTAGGTCGCAGATGAGGCTTGGATCCCATGTTGCTGTGGCTGTGGTGTAGGCTGGTGGCTGTAGCTCTGATTTGATGGCTAGACTGGGAACTTCCATATGCCATGGAAGTAACCAAAATGAGTTGAACATTATTTATTTATTTATTTATTGTCTTTTTGCTATTTCTTTGGGCCACTTCCGTGGCATATGGAGGTTCCCAGGCTAGGGGTTTAATCGGAGCTGTAGCTGCTGGCCTACGCCAGAGCCACAGCAATGCGGGATCCGAGCCGCGTCTGCAACCTACACCACAGCTCACGGCAACGCTGGCTCGTCAACCCACTGAGCAAGGTCAGGGACCGAACCCGCAACCTCATGGTTCCTAGTCAGATTCCTTAACCACTGCGCCATGACGGGAACTCCTTGAACATTATTTAACTATGACATCTTGAGGCCTTCCAAGGTATAAGGTCTTCTGTAATAAATTTGGGATTTTCACAAGGGAGAATTCAGATTGCTTCATATCCTTTATAGCTACTCTTTTGCTTTAAGGTAGCAGCTGGATTTCTTTCCTGACAGATTTATTTCAGGTTATCAAACATTTATATCCTTGGCTTATCTACTTTTTCAGGCATAGAAAGGGAAGATTTTTTTCTAGAAGTCAAATTGGAAAAAGTCCTTACTTTATTTTTGCCTAAGGCTACAGCTTGAATTCTGCTTTGAATTACTTTTCACTATTCTTCCATTAGATAGGGCTCTACATGCAATAGGTGTTCAATAAATGCTCTATTTAAATTGCACATAAAAAGTGAAAATGAAAATTTGATTGGCAAATGAGAAAGAGAAAATTGAATATTTCACAGCCATCCAAACTTTTGTAAGGAGTCAACTTTCATTGATTATAAAATGAAATGAGTGTCTAATCTAGTTCATTGTATGTATGATGAATGAGCTTTACTAATGACAATAAGACAATGGAATCTAGAGTTTGACACAGTTTAGTGACAGAAACATTTTTCATAATTATAGTAGTAAAATTATTGATAGATTTTTTGATAATCTGTGTTTTATTCATTAGGTCTGAGTCTCTATGAGTGGTTTCTATCAGGTGTGAACATCTAAAGTGAAGCCACATATATAGGTTTCCTTAAAGTAGATAGATATAAGAGAAGAGAATGAGAATGGAGTCCTCATAAGAGGGTTGAAACTGCATTCCTGGACCTGCTAGAAAACAGAACAGACAACCCAACCAGGATGTGCTACTGATCCCTGGGGCCAGGCTCTGCAATGTTCCTTCTTGGTGATTCATGTCTGGTTTGTGTGGGTTCCTCATCCCTCAGAGTGAGATCATGTTCTGCCACTGCAAACTTTAGGGATAAGCACAACAGCATCTCCCAGTATTTTACTCATTAATTTATGTTTCTGTCAACCTCCCGTAGATTGCGAATTCTTAAAAACATAGATTTTTGTCTTATTATCCTTTGTGTCTCCAGGATGTGCTCATAAATACGCACTAAAGGAGAGTGAATGAATAAACAATTATAAACAGTGCTCACCTTAAGTTCTAATAAATGGGATGTGTTTAAGTGCATATGTACATACATAGTTTTTTTGTTTGTTTGTTTTCTTTTTAGGGCTGCACCTATGGTATATAGAAGTTCCTGGGCGAGGGGTCTAATAGCAGCTGCAGCTGTACCCTATGCCATGGCCATGGCAACACCAGATCTCAGCAACATCTGTAACCTACACCAGCTTGTGGCAATATCAGATCCTTAACCCACTGAATAAGGCCAAGGATTGAAGCACATCCTCACAGAGAAAACATTGTGTCCGTAACCTGCTGAGTCACAATGGGAACTACCGTACATACATAGTTTTATTAAATATAAATGAGAGAGAGGAAAGCTAAGAGCACTGGCAGTTCCTAGAATAGAGAGGGGTTTTCTAGACAGAATAGCATATAAATTATAATAGATATTATACAAATATTTTCAATACAACTGACCCTTGAACAATACAGATTTGAAAATGTGCAGGTCCACTAATATGCAATTTTTTTTCTATAGTAAATACTATAGTACCCAGTACCACAAGATCTATGGTTGATTGGATCTATGGAGGAGCTGTGTATCTGGCCAACATCAGTTATATGTGAATTTTTGGACTGCTGGGAGAGTTGACTCCTCTAACCTCCATGTTGTTCAAGAATCGCCTATAGATGTTTAATTTTTCTGAAATGAGAGCCTAAAGTGTGTGTGTTTTGTTTTGTTTTTTTTCTAATAGCATTTTGCCTATAGGAAAGTAGGAAAAGAGAATCCTAGAAGTATAGGTTGATTCCAGATTATTCTGGACCCCAAAAGCTGGATTAAATATTTAGGTAAGACATCTAAATTTTAAATAGTAATGTAATTTTTTTTAAATACAGAAAATAATGTGATCATATTTGTGCATTAGAGAGATTTAGATGGCAAGAATATGCAGATTAATAAATTTAAAATATACTGAAATGATAAAAGCCTTTTTTTTTTTTTTTAATACCAGGCCGAGTAACTTGCACTGCATTGCCAGTAAGTAGAGCAAGGTAAATTAGAAAGTAGCAAATTGAAAAAAGGTTAGCAGAATATATTTGGTTTCTGGGAGTTTCTGATAATAGTTTTGACACTTTTTAGAAGATAAAGCTTTTTATATTAACCACAATGAACTAATCTCATTTGATTTGCTTCAAATCCTATAGTTGTCAAGAAGGAATTCAATGCATTAAAAATAATTCTGGAAAGCTAGAGAGAGCCAGTCTTCTACATAGATTTTTTTCTATTTGTCTATAAAGAAAAGGTATTTTCAGCCTTAGAGCCTAACAAACAAAAATCATTAAAAAGTTAATAATACTTTCTCCCAAGTGTAAGGATAAAACTAGAATTTTTAAGATATCTAAAAATAACATAAATAGAACACAATGCATAAAGGGAAATTATTACTCCAGAGAGGATTTTTACATCAAAGATTCTTTTACTGTAACAGCAAAGATTGACAGTAAAGCTAATCTTAGATATTCTTTCTGTTTGGTTTTTCGGAGGTAATCAGGGATAAGTGAGGTTGAGAGGAATGAGTGGCCCTGAATGGGACTATTCTTTCTAAACTTTTAAAATTAGTCCAGCTCAAGTAGTAGTAATGCTATACAGCAAGGAGTTAGAAGACTGTGAAATCCATGGATGGCTCTCCTCCATGTTGATGTGAAGGTGAATGAAAGAAGAATAGAGATGATATCTAGGGAGGTTGAACTGTCATTTAAATACTCCTTGAACCAAACAGAACATCTAAATTAGGAGAATTCCACCCCTGCCCTCCTTCATTACTGGTACTACTTGAGCAAAATGATAGGTCATAATATACCTTCTAACTGTATACAATTCTTTTTCCAAGAGAAGTCATGGTAAATAAAATTCTATAGTTCTTCCATTTCCAATAAATCAAATTAGCACATTTTATGGATTTTTGCATCTACTTCTCCTTCCTTAATTTAGTCCTGATCACCATTGAGTAAGTCTTTTTTTTTTTTTCTGTTCAAGTTTTTACCCTTTGTATTAAATTTTGTATCCAAAGGGAAGCTAAGAAGTAAGGATTGAGGGCTGAGATTTGAGCATCCAAAATAGATTATCCAAAAGAGGATAAGCAGTGCATTCCTATCTATAATAATTGGGGAACATTGTTCACTATCTCCAAATTCTGAGGAATGTTTCATCTAAAAAATTTAGGAATATTTGTGACGACTTGTAACAAACTATTGAAATCTGCTGACATTTTTTTCCGATAGATCATTTATCCCGACCTTTTTCTGATAGTTGCTCTGATGTTGTAAATAACCATTTATAAGTTCTATAGAAATGTTTTTGGTTCAGTGAAGCCAACATGTACCACTAGTATAAGTAGTAGGGATGCTATAGGCACATGTCTCTATTTTGATAGGGATTGTGTTAAATCTGTAAATTGCTTTGGGTAGTATGGCGATTTTAACAATACTGACTCTTCCATTCCAAGAGCATTGTATATCTTTCTATTTTTGGAATCATCTTCAATTTCTTTATCAATATTTCATAATTTTCAGTGTATAGGTCTTTCATCTCTTTAGTTAAGTTTATTCCTATATATTTTATCTTCTTTTGGATGCAAAAATGTTTTAAAATTAAGGTAACTAATTACTCTAATTAATTTAAATTAAATTAATTAGTTGAAGTAAAGTTGATTTACAACAATTTCAGGTATACAATACAGTGATTCAGTATTTTTTTAGGTTATACTCCATTTTAAGTTATAAAATATTGCCTATAATCCTTGTGTCGTACAATATATCCTTGTAGCTTATTTATTTCATATCATAATACTTTGTATCTCCTAATCCCCTACCCTATCAAACCCCTCCCCTATTCCTCTGCTCACTGGTAACCACCTTTTTGCTCTCTCTATCTGTAAGTCTGGGTTTAATTATGTTCATTTTTTTTCAGATTTCATATATAAATAATGATACACAATATTTGCTGTTCTCTGCCTGGCCTATTTCACTAAGCAAAATACCCTCCAGGCTCATCCATGTTGTTGCAAATGGCAGATTTCATTCTTTTTCATATCCAAGTAATACTTGATTGTATTTGTATATACCACATTATTCATTTGATTGTTGATGGGCAATTAGGCAGCTTCCATAAACTGACTATTGTAAATAATACAGCAATAAACATTGGGGTACATATATTTTTTTTAAATTAGTGTATTTTTGTTTGTTTGTTTGTTTTTTAGATGTATACCCAGGACTGGAATTTCTAGATCACATGGTAGTTCTATTTTTAATTTTTTGAGGAACCTCCCCACAGTTTTCCAGAGTGGCTACACCAATTTACATTTCCACCAACAGTGTACATGGGTTCTTCTTTCTCCATATCCTTGCTAACATTTATTATTTGTAGACTTTTTGATGATAGCCATTTGGACAGTTGTGAGGTGATATTTCACTGTGGTTTTAATTTGTGTTTCTCTGATGAATAGTGATGTTGAACATCTTTTCATATGCCTTTTGACCACTGTATATCTTCTCTGGAGAAATACCTATTGAGTTCTTCTGCCCATTAATTGATTGGGTTCTTTGCTTTTTTGGTATTGAGTTGAATGAGATATTTATATGCTTTGGATATTATCCCCTGACTTTATACATCATTTGCAAATATTTTCTTCCATTCAGTAGGTTTTCTTTTCATTTTTTCAATGATATCCTTTTCTGTGCAAAAGCTTTTAAGTTTAATTAGGTCCCTTTGTTTTTCTTTTGTGGCCTTTGCCTGAGGAGATAGATATAAAAAAATATTGCTATAACATGTCAAAGAGTCTTCCATCTATGTTTTATTGTAAGAGTTTTATAGTTTCCAGTCTTAAATTTGGTATTTAATCCATTTGAGTTTATTTTTGTATATTGTGTTAGGAAATGTTTTAATCTCTCGCTCCTTTTTTTTTTTTTTTTACATGTAGCTGTCCAGTTTTCCCCATGACCACTTATTGAAGGGGCTGTCTTTATTCCATTGCATATCCTTGCCTCCTTTGTCATAGATTAATTGATTTATGTACATGAGTTTATTTCCAGGCTCTATATTCTGTTTTATTGATCAATGTGTCTGTTTTTGTGCCAGTTCCATACAGTTTTGCTTGCTATAGCTTTGTAGCAAGCAAAACTGATACCAGGGAGCATACCTCAAACTGTTCTTTTTCCTCAAGATTGCTTTGGCTATTCAGGGTCTTTAGCGCTTTCACATGAATTTTAAGAATATTGGTTATAGTTCTGTGAAAAATGTCATTGGTATTTTGATAGGAATTTCAATAAATCTGTAGATTGCATTGTGTAGAATGGACTTTTTTAAAAAATTGTTTTGTTTTGTTTTTGGCCATGACCACAGCATATGGAAGTTCCCAGGCCAGAAATCAAACATACACCTCAGCAGCAATCTGAGACACAGCAGTGATAACACCAGATCTTTAACACATTGAACCATGAAAGAACTCCTAGAATGGACTTTTAAAAACATTAATTCTTCCAATTCAAGAACACGTGGTATATTTCAGTTTTTTTGTATCATTTTAAAATCCTTCATCAATGATTTTATAGTTTACAGAGTATAGATCTTTCACCTCCTTATTTAAGTTTATTCCATGGTATTTTATTCTTTTTGAAGTGATTACAAATATGATTGTTTCCTTATATTCTCTTTCCAATTGTTCATTAATAATGAACATATTAATGCATAGATTTGTCGTAAATGGCCCTTATTATGTTGAGACATGTTTCCTCTATACCAATTTTGATACAAGCTTTTCTCATGAGTGGATATTAAATTTTGTCAAATGTGTTTTTTTTTCTGCATCTATTGAGATAATCATGTATATTTTACACTTCTTTTTGTTAATGTAGTGTATTACATTGACCGGATTGTGAATGTTCAACTGTCCTTCATTTCCGGAACAAATCCCTCTTGATCATGGTGTGTGATCATTTTTACACATTGTTGAATTCATTACTAATATTTTCATGGGATATTTGCATCTACATTCATCAGAGATACTAGCTATTTCTGTAATGTCTTTGTCTGGTTTGGGTTTGGTATCAGTGAAAAGGTGGCTTTGTAGAATAAATTTGGGAGTCTTCCCTCCTCGTCAATTTTTGGGAATAAATAGATATTAGATTTTTATATATTTGGTAGTATTCCCCTGTGAAGCTGTTTGGTCCTGGGCTTTTGTTTGCTGGGAGTTTTAAAATTACACATTGTTTCGCTACAAGTGATCTGTGTTCAGATTGTCTGTTTCTGATATCATCTGTATCTCTATGGTATTGGTTGTTATTTCTGACCTTTCGCTTCTTATTTTTTTGGGTCCTCACATTTTTCCTTTCATTAAGTCTGACTAAAGCTTACCAATTTTGTGTATCTTTTCGAAGACTCATCTCTTGGCTTTTAAATCTGTTTTATTGGGTTTTGGTCTCTATTTTACTTATTTCCTCTCTGATATTTGTTAGTTATTACTTTATGTTGACACTAGGCTTTGTTCTTTTTCTAATTCCTTTAGCCAATAGGTTAAGTTGTTTGAGAATTTTCTTCTTTCTTGAGGTAGGCCTGTATTGCTGTCAACTTCCCTCCTTGACTTCTTTTGTTGCATCACATAGATTTTGGAAAGTTGTGTTTCTGTTTTCATATTTCTTAAGATATTTCCTGATTTCCTCATTGATCCATTGGTTGTTTAGTAGAATGTTGTTTATTCCCCACATGTTTGTGTTTTTCCTATTTTTCTTCCTCTAATTTATTTCTGGTTTCACACCATTGTGGTAGGTAAAAATGCTTGATAGGATTTCTATCCTCTTAAATTTGTTGAGACTTGTTTTGTGGCCTCGAATGTGATCTATCCTGGAGAATATTCCATGTGCTGCTCTTGAAAAGAATTTGCATTTTGCTATTTTTGGATGAAATGTCTTGTAGATGTCTAAGTCCAACTGGTCCCAAGTGTCATTTAATGTCAGTGTTTCCTTATTGATTTTCTGTCTGGGATGATCTGCCTGTTGACATAGTTACCTAATATATATACTATTATTCAATAGTATAGTATACAATAATATACTATATTTTGTCAATTTCTCCATGTATGTCTATTAATATTTGCTTTATATATTTAGGTACTCATACATTATGTATACATATGGTAAAGAATATTATATCGTCTTCTTGTATATATCATTTGTTGTTATAATACACCCTTCTTTGCATTTTGTTTTATAATTTCATTTAAGGTCACGTTGTCTGATGGATATTGTTACTCTAGCTTTCTCTTTGTTTCCATTTTCATGAAATATCTTTTATCATCCCCTTACTAGTCACTGTGTCTTTAGCTCTGAAGTGAGTCTCTCATAGGCAGCACATAGAGGGTCTTATATTTTATCAATTAGCCATCTTAGGTCTTTGATTGGGGCATTTTTTTCCATTGACATTTAAAGTGACTATTGATAGCTATGTACCTATTACAATTTTGTTTCTTGTTCTCTGGCTGTTTTTGTTGTTCTTCTGTGTTCTTATTTATTTAGACCCTTCCTTAGAGGTGCATTAATTTAATTTTTTGCTTTGTTTCCTTAGTATTATTTAGTATTGCATTCCTTTCTATCCCATTTTTGAGTATCTATTGTATGTTTTTCATTTGTGGTTACCATGGGATACACATATATTGACATATGACTATGTCTATTTGTTTTAAAGCTGTAGTCAAAGGTACAAGCTATTAGGTAGAAAATAAGCTACAAGAATGTATTGTACAACATGAGGAATATAGCAAGTATTTTATAATAACTTTAAATAGAATTTAACCTTTAAAATCATGCATCATTGAATTGTACACTTGTAATTTATATAATATTATGCATCAACTATAATTTAATATAAATAAGTCATAGTCATTTTAGTTCACATTATAAAAGATCTATACTTTACTCTCCTCCTCCATGTTTTGTGTTTCTGATGTCATATTTTACTTCTTCATGTGTATCCCTTAACTGTTTATTTTAGTTATAATTGATTTTACAATTTCTATTTTCTAATCTTCACACGAGCTTAAGTGGTTGATCCACAGACTACTATATATTTGCTTTTGCTGGTGGAAGTTTTCCTTTCCTATAAATACTTACTTTTTGTTATAGCCTTTTCATTTCCACTTAGAGCGGGCCTTTTAACATTTCTTTTAGGGTAGCTTTAGTGTTGATGAATGCTTTCAGTTTTTGCTTGTTTAATAAGTTCTTTATCTCTCCTTTAATTGTAATAAAAATATTTCTGGGTAGAGTATCTTAGGCTGAAGTTTTCCCCCTTTTAGCAGTTTGAATTTATTGTGTCCACCCTTCTAACCTGCAAAGTTTCTAAAGAAAAATCAGCTGATAGCCTTTTGGAAATTCCCTTTTAAAGACTCTTTATTTTCTTTTGCTGCGTTTAGAGTTCTCTTTTTGTGTTTCATTTTTTTCCATTTTAATTATGATAAATCTTGCTGTTGGTCTATTTAGTTTCATTTGTTTGGGTCCTCTCTGCTTCCTGTACCTGGATATCTGCTTTCTACTTTAGATTTAGGAAGTTTAAAGCCATAATTTTATTAAATTTATATTTTACTCCATGTCTCTCTCTTCTTATGGGAACCTATAATGTGAAACTGTAATATGAATCCTGGTACACTTGCTTTTGTACCAGATGTCCCTTAAATTTTTTTTTTCATTTTTTTTAATGACCACACCCATGGCACATAGAAGTTTCTGGGCCAGAAACCAAATCTGAGTGGTAGCTGAAGCCTGTGGCCACAGCTGTGGCAATGACAGATCCTTAACACACTGTGCCAGACTGGGAATCAAACCTGTGCCACTACAGAGACAACACTGGATCCTTAACCTACTGTGCCACAGTGGGAACTCCTGTTTTCACTTTTAAAAATTTTGCTTTTCTTTTTGATATTCTGATTGGGTAATTTGTATTATTCTATTGTCTTGCTTATGTATTCTTCTGTATCACTCAGTCTGCTCTCAGTTGCTTCTAATGTACTTTTCATTTCAGTTATTGTATCTTCAGCTGACTGTTTTTTTTAAAATATATTTTCTACTTCCTTGTTAAATTTTTCACCATGTTCTTTTTTGTCCCCCAGTTCATTAGCATTCTTATTACTATTGCTTTAACTCTTTATCTGTTAAATTATTTGTTTCATTAGGGTTTTTATCTTCTTCTTTCCTTCAAACATATTTCTCTGTCTTCTCATTTTGTTTAGCTTTCTCTGTTTCTATGGAGTTAGGTGAAATAGTTTCTTATTCTGGCCTTGAAGAATTTTCCATGTGTGAGAGTGTCCTTAAGCAGTATGCATGTGCCTTATGGCTTTGACAGGAGAGCTGGATTTAAGAGGGGAAGTTGCTGGAGTTCCTGTCATGGGGCAGTGGAAACAAATCTGAATAGGAACATTAAGAGGGGGAGTTCCTGTCCTGGCTCAGCAGAAACGAATCTGACTAGCATCCATAAGGATGCGGGTTTGATCCCTGGCTTCTCTCAGTGGGTTAAGGATCCGTCATTGCTGTGAGCTGTGCTGTAGTTTGCAGATGTGGCTCAGATCCTGCATTCCTGTGGCTACAGCTCCAATTTGACCTCTATCCTGGGAACCTCTGATGTGGCCCTAAAAAGACACACACAAAGAGTGGGCATGTATTTCTTCTTCCCCTGGGGTGTGCTGGCAACTACCACTTTGGTGGGAGATAGGGATGGAGATGGAGGAGCTCATGCCAGAGCCAGGTATGAATTCATGCTTCCTCTCTGTTAAAAGATGATCACTGCTCTATTAGGGGTGGGGATGGAGCCCATAGTCCTGGACCAGAAGCCCTGTGAGAATCAGGCCTGAGCTGAATCCATTCTCTCCAATTTGTCCACTTTCTTTGGCAATGACACTTCCCCCTAGTGGAAAGCAGTGGCTGGAGTGATTTCTCAGGGTAGGCTGAGGTGCACACTGGAATGTTCTTGGCATGTCAAGCAGAGCCCCAGGCTGTTTTCAATCTGCTGCTTCTACACACACATTGGCAATGGCTACCTCTCTCCCGTTCTAAGGCAAGGTTTGTCTGAAAATTCTTTCCCTCTAAGTGTGTGCACTACCCTTGGTAATGTCACCTCTGCCCTGTTGGAGAGCACTGCAGGAGCAAGAAGGACTGGAGAAAGTGTCCTGTGTGGACTGGGGTGCATGCTGTGTGGTCACAGGGAAACTGGCCTCCGGCACTTTTCAATGTGGTTGCTACCTATTCCCGGGAGTAAGGAAGTATGTGCATGCTTCATGAGAAGAGTCTTGGATTCTTACAACCCTTGGATAAATCCTACTAGTTTTCAAACTAGCAAAGGGGAGACTCACCTTCCAGATGCCTGACCCCAGGGATAGGGTGTCCAATATGTGCCTCATTATGCAAGAATGATTCATGAGATCCCCTCCACTTCTGTGTCTCCTGCTAGAGATATGGGTTCTGACCTGATCACTTTTCCTCCTTGTCATGTAGATCTTCCTTTATAGCCTTTGTTGTAGAAGAGCCTTTCTGCCAGTTTTCATTTAGGGTTCCTCCACATATAGATGTACCTTTTTTTTTTTTTCTTTTTAGTACTGCATCTGTGGCATATGGAGTTTCTCAGGCTAGGGGTCATATTGGAGCTGTAGCTGCCAGCCTGTGCTATAGCCACAGCAATATCAGATCTGAGCTGCATCTGTGACCTACACCACAGCTCACAGCAAAGCCAGATCCTTAACCACCAAGCAAGGCCAGGGATTGAACCTGCATCCTCATGGATGCTAGTCAGATTCATTTCTGCTGAGCCATGAAAGGAACTCCTCCTATAGATGTACTTTTGATGTGTTCATGGTGGGAGGTGAGTTCAGCATCATCCGACTTTTGATCTTGATCCTCCTCCTTATTTTTTGTTTTTTCCTTTTTTGGCCACATCCATGGCATAGGGAAGTTTCCAGGCTAGGGATCAAATCCAAGCTGCATCTGTGACCTGTGCCACAGCTGTGACAATGCCAGATCCTTAACCCACTGGGCCAGCCTCGGTATTGAGTGGGCAATGTCACAGAGAAGAGTCAGATCACCAACCCACTGCCACAGTGGGAACTCTATTTTTATCCTCCTTTAATTCCAAACTTTCCACTATGTCACTAGAAATTCTACATAATTATAACGGTTATACAATTTGCTAATGCTCTTGAAACATACTGATATATATCATCAAATTCATTTCCCAGAAAGTTTGCCAATTAATACTCCCACTAGTATTTTATGGAAATGCTTAAATATAAAAATTTAAGAGTTTGACTCCCATTGTCTCCTAATCACAAGTGAGTATTACACTATGTTTTAATATTTGCTATTCTATGGTTGTTAAGCAGAATCTCAGTGTTATTTTAATTTGCAATCTTATGTTTATTAGCTATTTAGTCATTGCAGAATTTCAGTTGTGTTGTGGATTAGTCAGAAGAAATGGCACAAACATACTACTGTAACAGTCCAGTCTGGATGAAGATGTAGAATTTATCAGAAAAGAGATGGCTGCGCAGAGCAGAAACAGATTTAATGTATATCTATGCACCTTTCTTATTATCCTCATCCCCTGTGGGGCTGATGACTTTTCCAATGATGAAAAAGAAGTGAAATTACCACTTCATAGTTTCTGTTATACTCAGAATGACACCACCACTGCTAAAGAATAATTCTAACAACTCTCCTATCTTGTAGACAAACAAGATTTCCTGGTTACCAAGCCAAGCACATCACTAGCAAGACTGTATCCTCTTCCAGAAGGAGTCAGTGCTCAGGTGATAGCCTTGCCTCCAGCCAGCTGGTCATCAGGAAAAGACTGATTGTCAGACGTTGCAAATTGTCTGTTTATGCCATTTGCCCAGATATCTACTGATGTGCTTGAAGTTTCTTGTTATTTTGATCTTTTCCTAAAATTAGATATTAATAACATCTCAAAACTTCTTGTAGTTTACTTATTTGATAATGTTGACTTACATGCATTTCATTTTTTGGTAATAGAGTATTTTCTCTATTGAGTTCTTATTGTTTTATACATAGACATTTCTTTTCTGTCCAAAGAAGAGATAGTGTTAGTTGAGATCTTAAAGTGTTTTTAAAATTCAATTAAAAATATTAACTCTAAATGTAAATATTAAATTTATTGTGATAAGTAATGTAATGATTGGTATTAAATTGTATGTATTTTTAAGATACCTAAATAACTGCCCCCAGCATAGTTATTATTTACTGGATTATTTTTATTGATATAATAAATACTTTTGTTAAATATTAAGGTCTTACATATAAGGGTGTCTTTCCAGAGTGATCTATTCAAAGACCTGCTGCCTTTTTTTTTCTTCCTTTCCTTCTTTTTTTTTTCTCTTTGATTTCTTAACACCCCAGTTTAGTCATTATTGTAATGGGATGCCAACTTCTTCTTCCTTTTTTGTTTTCCTTCAGAATTCTTTTACTTACTATTAATTTATAAAATTTATTTTATTTATTAGTCCAGACAGAATTTAAAATAAACAAGCATTCTGTTAAAACACAAACTTCATTGACACTATCATTGCTTTTATGCTATTGCTAGACACTGAGTTAGATGCTGGATGTTGAAAAAAGTATACCAAAACCTGGTTTTCTTAGGATCTACAGTCAAGAAGACAGGCAGTATAAATATAGAAAAGCATATAAATTACAAATCAGGAAATTCCACAGAATAATCAAGATGTTTTGAAGGAGAATAAAGAATGGGACAGACTGCTTCAGAACGGTATTAACCTTTAGCTGGTAACTGGTGAACAGTGCATGTTGGCCTTATGAAGAGATGGAAAATAGTGTTCTAGATGTGGGGCTAGCAAAGGCAAAGGTCTTAGCGTGTAAAAGATCCAGTGTGCTGAAGAAACAGATGGAAGAGGTGTGGGGGGGTTGCCTTTGGGAGCCTTATGGGGAATGCCAAGAACTCCGGGTTTACTCTGATGGCTTTGAGATGCTATTAATCTTTAAAATAAAGGTATAGTGTTTTCCATTGGCCTTTTAAAAAGATGAGTTTTATATTGGAACTATAAGTAGTGTAGAAGCAAGGAGATAATTTGCAGTGGATGGTTTTGGAATATTAGATGGGATTGAGAAAAGTAAAGGGACCCAAGGTATATTTGAGAGTAGAAACAACAAAATGCAGTGGAATATTGGAGATAGGAGGTAAGAGAGAAGAAATCTAAGATGATTCCTAGGTTTATGGTTTAATAATGAGTAGATAGAAGTGCCATTTATAGAGACAGGTTCTCCAGAAATAGGATCCATTTTAGCTGGAAAAACTAGAGTTAAGCCTGAGATGCTTGTGAGACATCCAGTAAAACTATCCAACAAGATATTGGCTATAGAAAAATAGAAGCCAGAATTATAAGCATACTTTTGGAACTCATCAGCATATAAAATGGCATGAAAAGCCAAAGGAGTGGACAAGATTTTTGAGTTTTGGGGAAAACTTTATATTGAATTAATGTACAAAAGATTGGTTTATTTATAACTTCAAACTTACCCTCTAGGAGAATTTTATATCTATTCATATATTCATACCTTTCATACTTTGAATAAAATTTTGTGGTATAGGTAGCTTTGTGCCTTTCTTGTTGGGTTTATTCCTAGGTATTTTAACCAGGCATTTTTATATCATAAACAGGAATAGTTTTCATTACATTTTCCATGGTAATTATTTGCATAATACAAAGCTATTTATTTTTTTACTTTTATTAGATATTTAAAAATGTAACTCATAATTAAGCCTAATAATGTTTCTTCTTACTTTCTTGGGCCTTGAGGTCAATAATCATATTTGACCCAATCAAAATATGTTCTCATCCTTTGTTTTTTTTTTATTTTTAGGACTGCACGCATGGCATATGGAGGTTCCCAGCCTAGGGGTTGAATTGGAGCTGCATCTGCTGGCCTACACCATAGCCACAGCAAACCAGGTCCAAGCCAGGTCTGCTACCTACACCATAGCTCACAGCAATGCTGGATCCTTAACCCACTGAGTGAGGCCAGGGATTGAACCTGTGTCCTCATGGATACTAGTCAGATTTGTTTCCCTGAGCCACAATGGGAACTCTCTGTGTTCTCATCCTAATTGTCATGCTATTTATTTTTGTTTCTTGCTTTACTGCATTAGCATCCTCATCTAGAATAAGTTAGAAATATTAATTTGAGTAGAAGATATTCTTATTTTAATGTAAATTCAGTTGTGATGTCTGTTACAGTATGAAATATAGTGTTGTTTTAAGATGCAAATGGGTGCGTGTGTATTTGCGTGGGTGCACATGCACAAGTGTGTACCTGCGTGTGAATTTTTGTTGTTGTTGTTGTTGTTGCTTTTTAGGGCAACACCTGTGGCATTTGGAGGTTCCCAGGCTAGGGGTCAAATAGGAGCTACAGCTGCCTGCCTACACCACAGCAACAGCAATGCAGGATCCCAGCTGCCTGCGCCTGCAGCCTATACCACAGCTGGCAGCAAAGCTGGATCCTTAACTCACTGAGCTAGGCCAGAGATGGAACCAGCAACCTCATGGTTACTAGTTGGATTCATTTCCTCTGCACCACAACTGGGACTCCTGTGTGAATTTTTGTAAGAAGTTCTAGTTGGTCATAGGGGGTCTTTTATATTTTGTTGGAATTTTTTATTGTATTTTGATTTATTTCAGATTTTTGCGTCTACATTAGTCAGTTACCTATAATTTGGCCTTTGTTACCTTTTTTGTTGAGTTTTATATGAGAGTCCTAGTATCTTCATAAAATCAACTGGGTAGATTCAGGGCTTTTTATGTATCTTGAAATGGACTTCATGGCAAGGAAATAAATCCTTCTTGAATATTTAATAGGTAATATTTGTAAAACTTTTGAACTTGAAGCTTTTGTGAAGGTTTATTTCTTCGTATTTAACTTTTTAGTGTTCTTTTCTTTATGACTCTTCTAAACAGCACATCACAGATGTTGCTAACCCAACATCAGTTGTTTTCAGCACTCAGTAGGGTGGTTTAACCTATTTTCATTTATTATTTTATTTTTATTTTTATTTATTTATTTATTTTTGTCTTTTTGCCATTTCTTGGGCCACTTCTGCGGCATATGGAGGTTCCCAGGCTAGGGGTCGAATCGGAGCTATAGCCGCTGGCCTACGCCAGAGCCACAGCAACTCGGGATCCGAGCCGTGTCTGCAACCTACACCACAGCTCATGGCAACGCCGGATCCTTAACCCACTGAGCAAGGGCAGGGATCGAACCCGCAACCTCATGGTTCCTAGTCGGATTCGTTAACCACCGCGCCACAATGGGAACTCCTTCATTTATTATTTTAAATGGTATTTTCTTATTCTGTATTTAGGTATTGAAAAAAAATTTTTGCTTCACACTATTGCTTGCCTGCCTGGCTGCTCTACTTCCTTCCTTTCCTCCTTTCTTCTGCTCCCCCATCTTTCCTTCTCCCTTCCTCCCTTCCTTCCTTATTTTTCTTTCTTTCCTTCTTTCTTTCCTTCTTTCTTTCTTTCTTTCTTTCCCTCCTTCCTTCCTTCCTTCCTTCCTTCCTTCCTTCTTTCTTTCTTTCTTTCTTTCTTTCTTTCTTTCTTTCATTTTTGGGATACAGGAGTGTCATATTTGATTTTGCCATCTTTGAGGATTTGTTAAGTAGATACTCTGATTCTAATTCTCTTAGTGATTATACCTTTATATAAAATATAGACTTGACACACTGGATAGTAACTTCACCAGGGTTGAGGGTTTCATCTTTTTTGTTCTCTGTAAATCCCAAGGACCTAGAAAAGAGCTCAACATGTAACAGATGTTCAATTATTTATTAAATGAGTGGACCTATGTAACACAAAGCATTAGCAATATATCCTTCTCTTGTCTTCTCTTAATCAAATATATTAACTCAATCTGGAATTATAAAAACAGATTATAAAAATTATAAAAACAGCAGCCATGGTACTTACACATAGATTTTTTTTCTTCTTTTTTTAAGGCCACACCCATGGCATACGGAAGTTCCTGGGACAAGGATTAAATCCAAGCCCCAGCTGTGACTGACAACACAGCTGCAGGCAACAATGGATCCTTTAACTCACTGCACCAGCTAGGGATCGAACCCATACCTCCACAGTGACAGGAGCCAATGCAGTCAGATCCTTAACCCATTGCACCACAGTGGGAACTCCTAAGTCATGGTTTTAAGAATGTTTTTGTTTTGCTGTTTTTATATTCCATTTATGAGTATCATTGCAACAATTATGTATGTGCAACTGTCTATGATTTTTTTAATTCAGTGATTATCATTGTGCATTCGTACTATAAATGTCTCTTGCATTTTGTTTGTACTTTTTTAAGTCATATCATATGTTACAATGTTTTCAGGTAAATTTTTCCAGAATGTTTTTAGAAATTTAGTATGTATGGTATATATTCTTAGCATATGGATATCTGAGATATTTGGTGCAGCTTTGAACATAAAAGTTTTCTTATCAGAAATTCAGTTTTCCCTATATTTTTTTTTTGTCTTTTGTCCTTTTTAGGGCTGCACCCCAGGCATATGGAAGTTCCCAGGCTAGGGGTCTAATTGGAGCTGTAGCTGCTGACCTACTCCAGAGCCACAGCAATGCCAGATCTGAGCCGCATCTGCGACCTACGCCACATCTCACGGCAACACTGGATCCTTAACTCACTGAGCAAGGCCAGGGATCAAACCAGTAACCTCATGGTTCCTAGTTGGATTCTTTTCTGCTGCGCCACGATGGGAACTCCCCAGTTTTCCCTATTCTGGAGAGAACTTCCTAGGTTTTATTTTCTGTTTATTTGTAGATTTTCTATTTTTTTTCTCTAAGTAATGTTGTCTTTTCCTTTTTTCTTTTTATAACCGCACCTGCAGTGTATGGAATTTCCTGGGCTAGGGATTGAGTCAGAGCTGCAGTTGCTGGCCTATACCACAGCAACAATAACTCCAGATCTGAGTCACATCTGTGACCTATGCCACAATTTTCCGCAACGTGAGGTTTTAACCCACTAAGCAAGGCCAGGAATCGAACCTGAATACTCATGGACACTATGTTGGGTTTTTAACCTGCTGAGCCACAATGGGAACTCCTGGATTTTCTTTTAAAATTAATATTTCTAAGAATATGATAAGCCTTTTAGATTTTTGTCTTTTGTAAAAATAGAAGATTTTGTCTTTTTATTCAGGTGAAAAATTTTCTTCAATTATGTCTGATTTTCACAACCTTTGGATTCTTTCTGCTCTATTCCTGAGGATCACCTACAATGCGTATGCTGGATTTTCTTTCTTTGCCCTCAGTGTTTAACATCATCTTTTTAATATATTCACTTCTTTACTTGTACCCTGTATTCTGTATAAGTATCTTAAATATGCCCTCTGAAACAATTTTTTGATTTTTTGAAGCAAAAAGTTTGCTTTTGATTATTTTATTCGAGGGGATTCTCTTTTTTTTTCATTAAAAAGATCACTGCCTTCTTATAAGTTCTTCTAAAAATGTCTCTGTGGCCAAATTTTATTAAATTTTATTACCTTATACTTTTTAAAAAACACAGAATAACTGTTTTAAAGATATTCTCCTGTTTTTTGAAAAAGATACTTTCAGAGATCTGATCATTTTCATAATTTTGACTGAAACAGTACCTCTTCTTTATAATGTAGTTTGGTTTTGATATATCCCATGTGATTTCTCCCTTTGCTCACACATTAATCTATAAATATATGGATTGTGTCTCCTATTCACCATCAGAAGAGTAGATGGGGTTTCATGATTGGCTCTCGCTGCTCCCATGCTGGTTGCGTCCCCATCCAAGATTTAGGCTTCTATGGCAGGTTAATTGCCACAGGTTCTGGTATGATTTGCAGTATATAGGATGACTTTTTTCCTCCTAGTTTAGTTGTACTGAGATTAATGGATATATTTCTCATGCTTTAACTGTTTTGCTCTCTGCCAGAGGAAGATATCTGAAAAAGAGCCTGAAGCTCTTTACTGATGTATATCATTAAACAAATAAAAACAAAAACAAAATCTGAAAAACTATCTCCTCCAACGTGTACTTCTGATTAGCTTCTTTTTTTTTAAGGTAAATATAATAATTATTTGAGATTTTTTTTAGATGCAATTCTAAGTTATTTGAAGTAAGAAGCATATTTATTAACTCACATAAAAAGAAGTCTAAGGGCCAGACTCAAAGACATTATTAAGTCTAAGTTATTTTCTATCTTTTTTTTCTCTGCCTTCTTCAACATGTTGGCTACTCTTACATTCATACACTAAGTTTGTAGGCAGAAAAGAACCCAGCCCTCAACTCTGTGTCCTGTGGAGCAAGCAAACCTTCCTGAGAGGCCCCCCGCCACAGGTATCTCCCCATATCTTGCCGGAAAGAATTGTGATACATGCTCATTCCTAAATAATCATTTATCTGAGGAATGAGGTTCTCTAATTGGCTTATGTCAACCCTATCAGCCCATAAATTACCAGGGCAACTGAAAAAACAATAAATCAATTAAATCCATGTTTCTGAAGGTGGCATATGATTATCCATATTTTTATTAAATTAAATTAATTAATTAATTGGCCACATCAGCAGCGTGTGGGAGCTCCTAGGCGAAAGATAGAACTCATGCCACAGCAGCTACCCAAGCTACCCATTGTCACTGTAGTGACAATGCTGGATACTTAATCTGCTGAGCCAAAGGTGAACTCCTGATTACCCATATTTTCTTAAAAGTTCTCAGTTATTGTGCAGATTACTTAGACTTAGATTTGACTTAGGTTACCAAAATTCAAAACTCAGACCCTGAGGCTGAGGAGGGGACCCAGTCATCTTGGGCTTATACCTGAACAAAACCAGGATCTTGGTCAAGAAAAGTACTGGCAGATGGGCAGTCATTTTTGTTCTGTCTGAATATCTGTCATTCTGTGTGCTGGGTATTGAAGTGTTTCCGTGGCTGTAGAAAATCAGGAGCTGATGAGTATGCAGATGTGTGTCACTACTGTGACTGACTTGGAAAAAAACTCCCTTATATTTGGGGAATAGCTATGTTTTCTTCAATGTATAACCAGTTGGTGGAATCAGGGTGAAAAAAAGTTGTTGTAGGAGTTCCTGCTGTGGCACAGTGGATTAAGAATCTGACTGCAGTGCCTAGGGTTGCTGTAGAGGTGCAGGCTTGATCCCCAGCCCAGCATGGTGAATTAAAGGATCCTGATGTTACCACAGCTACAGCTCAGTCCAGGAACTTCCGTATGCCATAGGTGCAGTCATTTAAAAAAAAAAATTGTGGTAAATCCAACCTTTGCGCTTTATGCTTTGGGGCATCTATGCTTCTCTGTTTCAGCTGGCTGAACAAATGTAATTTAAAAAACTCTTCTTAATCCACTTCCATCAGAGCTATAAGGAATAGAACTTGGCATAGAGTTCTTTTTTTAATTTTAATTTTTATTTCTGTCTTTTAGGGCTAAACCTGAGACATATGGAAGTTTCCAGGCTAGGGGTCAAATCGGAGTATAACTGCGAGCCTACACCACAGCCACAGCAGCACCGGATCTGAGCTGCATCTGGGACCTACACCACAGCTCATGGCAATGCTGGATCCTTAAATGACTGAGTGAGGCCAGGGATCATACCCACGTCCTCATGGATACCAGTCGGTCTTGTTACCATTGAGCCACAACGAGAACTCTGAGTTAATTTTAATTTGCAATATCATTTTAAACTTTTTAATTCTATCTTTATTCAGCTCTTTTCCAGTATTATTCACTAGACCAGGTACCCTGAGAAAAGAGACTGTGTCTGTGTTACCACTGCATGCCCACTGTCAAGTACATTCATGGAATAGAGTAAGGGCTGAACACGAATTTGATAAATGAACAGGCTTCTCCACTCTGATCAGACAAGTCTAGTCACAGGCCAAGCTCACAGAGGTGTTTATCAAGCTAGGATGCAAGGATTTATGGATTCTTTTCTTCTCTGTAATCTATTCTGGACTTAGCAACCCAAATGATGCCTTTAACTGTTAAGTTGTATCATATAATTCCTGTGCTCAAAATCCTCCGCTGTTTTCCCATCAAATGCATCATAAAACCAAGGAATTTTGAATTCCCTCTATGCGCTTGTGACCTGAAATCTTGGCTTTTCTTTGGCCTCATCCACTTTTCTTTCCCTCCTTTATTCCAATCCACCTGCACAGCCTTGCCTTTCCTGAATACACTAAGGTCATTCCTCCTTCAGGGGATTTGCTTCCTGTCTCTCTTGTTCAGGATACTTTAACCATCAATGTCCCCATGGGTCAGCCTCTCACCTACTCCACATCTTTGCCCAAATGCTTCTTCACCAAGGTGCCTTCCCTGATCAGCCTATTTAAACCTCCCTCCGTTCTTTCTTTCCCTCCTGGCTTTGTTTTCTACTCTGTTTATCATCATTACCATCTGCAATGCTATGCATTTATTTTTTAATTGGTCTATTGTGTGTCATTCCCCTGAATGGTACAAGCTTTTCAAGGACAGGACTTTCAATCTTCATTATTTATAGCTGGACCCCTATTGCCAGAAACAGTGTTTAGCAGAGTTGGTACTCAATAAAGAATTGACTGAATAAGTGATCCACTCTTTGCTTGGATACTGGAGCTAAGCATGCTATCTTGCTTTTTTCCTGTGTGCATTAGTGTTAAAGCATGTAAAGTTAGTGCAGTGCTCAGAACATAGTAGTTGTCTAACAAATTATAGTTTAAAACTTTTTTATAATAAGGCAAGACCCCAGAACACACCTTGTTTCATTTCATTCCCCAGACATTTATGGAGAAATAACCTGTTATGTACAAGGCACCATTTATATAGGATATGAAGACAGGGAAGCATAGTCCTTATTGTAGATGCAGCAGATAAACATTGGGGCTATTTTGTATGCTCAAGCACCCGAAATTCTTGCATGAACCATAGATTCCTAGGGTAGTTCTAAAGATCTCAAGGGCTGATAGGAAGACTTTTCATTAATAACTAAGAAATTCACTTGTAAATTCCTCCTCTTCAAGAACAGTTTAGAATGTTAGAAGTGTTTCTCTAAGTCATATTCTTTTCTAGAAATATGAACGTCTCTAGAAAAGGTAGATCACAAGCTTGAAGCCTCCTAATGGATTCAAAGATCCACATTTCTACCTCTCTCTCTGTTATCTTTGTGTCATCATTATACACATCTCTACTCTACCTATGTATAAACATTATGAAATAAATCACATATTTTTATTATTCTGAAGTAGTTTAAACTGACAAAAACATAGAGAAAATAAAATGAATATCAATGTAATCTATATTTAGTTTGATATATATTTGGTTCTAAACTTTTTTTTTTTAAAGACCGGCATTTTGCAGCATATGGAATTTTCTGGGCTAGAGGTCGAATACGAGCTGCAGCTGCCAGCCTACACCACAGCCATGGCAATGCCAGATCTGAACCGCATCGTGTTACAGATTGTGGCAACACCCGAAGTTCAACCCACTGAGCAAGGCCAGGAATCAAACCTGCATCTTCATGGATACTGTGTCAGGTTCTTAACCCACTAAGCAACAATAGGAACTCCTTTTATTTATTTTTTTTCTTTTTAGGGCCACACCCAGGGCATATGGAAGTTCCCAGGCTAGGGGTAGAATCAGAGCTGCAGCTGCTGGCCTCCTAAACTCTACCATAGCCACAGCAACATGGGATCCCAGCCACATCTGTGATTTACACCACAGCTCACAGCAACACTGGATCTTTAATTCACTGAGCAAGGCTAGGGATTGAAACCACATCCTCATGGATACTAGTTGGGTTTTCTCCATTGAACCACAAAAGGGACCCCCCCTTTTTTTGAACTCCTTTTTTTAATTTTAATTTTTGCCTCTGGTGTACAGCGGATCGATATGGGATCTCAGCAGACCAGGGATTGAACCTGGGCCACAGAAGTGAAAGCACTGATTCCTAACCACTGGACAACCAGGGAACTCACTGGTTCAAAGCACTTGATTCAAATATTTTTTCTAATAAATTAAATATTATGGATGCTATTGAATACACTTATTCTATTCTTTCTTCTTTTTATCACCAGAGGTAACCCTGAATTTATTATTTCTCATTATTGCAAGCATTTTTTTTAAGTTTTGCAACTATTAAATCTTGGATATAAGTCACAGTTATGGTTTCATTCATCTTCATATTTATACTGAAACAAAATAAAATATGGTATCTCATTTAAAACTCTAGAACTTCTCTAAATCAGGAAAACTGGCGAATCCATGTCTGCATCTCTGAATCAGGCAGGCAGCAGGATCTTCTCATCAGCATCGTTGCACCAATTTCTTTTTTTTTTTTCAAGGGCCACACCTGCAGCATGTGGAGGTTCCCAGGTTAACAGTTGAATTGGAGCTGCAGCTGCTAGCCTATGCCACTGCCACAGCAACACAAGATCTGAGCCACATCTGCAACCTATACCACAGCTCACAGCAATGCCAGATCCTTAACCCACTGAGAGGGGCCATGGATCAAAACTACCTCCTCATGGATATTAGATTCATTTCTGCTGAGCCACAATGGGAACTCCAGCATTGCTGCATTTAATGTCCACTAACTTACGGCAGGCCTACTTTTATATTTCTTATCAGGCCTCTACAGTCATATGCATTTGTAATTCTTATTCTCTGAACTTTAATTAATTTAAAATAGGTTCCTCTTTACCTATCTTCTGTTTCATTTGTGTCATATTGTTGTGTGTTTCTGTTTTGAAAACTATTCTTTTGTAGAAAATGGAAGCAAAATTTGTATTTTCCCCTTCCTATTGTCACCAGTGACAAGTTTACCTTACTTCCCAGGCAGTGGGCTTATTGTTCCAAATTTTTTTGAATTGAATGCAGCAAGAAATATTCTTTTCTTTCCTTCATGAGACTGATGTTATTTGGAGTTAGAAGTGCACACTCCCCTATTCATCATTCAAAACCTTCCTTTTAAATTATTAAACTAAATCTTCAGGGATTATAATCCCCAATAATCTGTATTTTGTTGACCTAGAGTATATTTTATTTCATCTTTGTCATCAAAAGAAATTCTTAATCCACAAATGGGTAATGAATAAAAGGAAAGACTCAAGGTTTCATACTTCAAGGCCTGTTTGGAGAAAATTATCCCCAACAACAAAAATTATTTTATGTGTTTGAATTATTCATTTTATTCTGAGAATAGTTAATGACTATCTGAGAAAGTATGATGATCTTAATTTCTGATAATGCAAGATTATAGATGCTAGACTTTTTATTGACTACCATGAGGACAGACCAATGGAAAGTTTGGAAAAATATCCACATGTGTATTTTCCTAATACATAGTACCTGCAATATTACCTTTCTGGAGAATCAGATTATCCCAGGCAAATGCATCTATTTGGCAATAAACCAAGACATCACTCTGCTGATTTTCTTCCCTTGTAGAACCAAAAACTGGTTCTTTACAGCTTCAGAATTCAATCACAGCAATTACAATTTCTCTAACATTCATTATGGCCAAAACCAGCATGCTATATTGTGGTTTTCATATTCCCTTAAAAAGCAAGCACATCCCTGATCCAGACCCTGGGATTGTGTAGGTAAATTGCTAAAAGCTTTAAATAAGAAAATGTAGTATATTCAATTTCTTTAATAACAGAATTCTAATTCCTTTTTTCTTCAGAATTTTGGCTTTTGATATTCTTTGTTGGATGAAATTGTATAAGATTTCATTAGCTTATAATTGAAAGACATAGAGGGAAGGGGTAAATCACTTTAAAGAAACTAAAGTAGAAAAATAAGACAAAACATATAAAAATCATTTTAGACCCTCAATTTCTTTGAAAAAAGCTGGCTTAAACCCACAAAGTACTCTAAGTGATGATATATATTTCATCTCTGCTCTTTAAGGAGGAGCTGGCAGTAACGTAGTAGCAGAGTTTTAGTTGAGTAGAGTATAAATATTTATGTTCAGGTAGTTTTGCTTTCTATCCTGAAATAAGTTCTATATTTGGATAAAAACATGCCTTCTAGAAATATACATCATAGTGTGACTTCTGTCATGGATTGAGGGCCATCTGGCTTTCTAATAAATGGCAAATTAATATGTTTCAGAATACAAGTAATTCCATGAAAAGTGTAGGTATATAGATTATATAATATGCATATTGATAAATTTATGTTACTTTCATTGTTGCACGGATTTTGTGGCATTGTTAATGACTTAAAATTTCCTATTGGTATTAAAACTAAGTACATCCCAAATGAAAGATACACACCAACTTTGTTTTAAAAGAAACAGTATTTATTAAGAAATTATATGCTGAATTCTCCTACAGTCTGTGAAGATGGTTTCTTCCATTTCCACAGCACAAGACAACAGCTAAGAGCATCTGGAAAACACTTGCAATGCTGGGGGATGGAGACTTCCTAGCAATAGGAGATGAAATGAGTGATGTATGCACTGATTTGGACTTCTGTATCCAAAGACAAGACAATCTTCTTTGCCAATCTGGTTCTCACCTGTATTGGCATTAAAACCTGTCCATAAGATCTCCTACTTAGACCAAAGTACTGGGTATTAATTGAATCATTTCAGTTTAGTCAAGCAAAACTGAATGCTCAATTTAATCACAGGTCAAAGCAACAGTCCTTTAACTATCGAATCACATCTGAAATATGTGCATTCTTTATTAATAAAAATGGTGCTTATTGAGGGCAGAAATATAACTTTTTCAAGTATTTTCTCCTTATGATCTGAAGTACTTTAAACTATAAATTAAAAATAAATTATAAAAACTAGCATACAATGCATCTTTTCTTACAAGACATTTTTGGAAATAAGCTTTAAATGTAGAATTGCAATATCACCTGACTTTTATATATGGTCAACAGTAAAACATGCTAATCATAAAAATAGCTTTTACAAATATACATTTGTATACAGTGTCTCCCTTACCATTCATAAATGTCCTTCACGTTTTAAGACTTAAAAAAAAGCATAATTAGCAAAGGGAAAAACACATTTACAATCTAAACCATAAAAACCTGACAATTATACAGCTTAGAACATAGAAGAAATGGAATTCCTAAAATTGAACAATACTGTCCATGTTATTTATTTGGGTTTTTATAAATTGAACCAAAGATGCTGCTCTCCATTAAGAAACCTCCTTTCACATTTCTGGGGGTTGTCACAGTTTCTCTTTTCTGCTTTCATGGCATCCTTCATTACTTCAGATCACTTTATCTGTAGAAACTGAGAAAAAAAAAGAACATTTTAAAATATATAGATTTATGTTTCATTGCTGATAGCATCTATATATATTTATATATAGAGAGAGATGTATAGATGTCTGTGTGTATATAAATATATGTTATATTTTAAGGCTTAATCAGGAGAAGGATAAAAGAAGTCTTAAACCTTTGGAGTTCCTTTCATGGCGCAGTGGTTAATGAATCCGACTAGGAACCATGAGGTTGTGGGTTTGGTCCCTGGACTTGCTCAGTGGATTAAGGACCTGGTGTTGCTGTGGTGTAGGTTGCAGATGCGGCTTGGATCCCGCGTTGCTGCGGCTCTGGTGTAGGCCAGAGGCTACAGCTCGGATTAGATCCCTAGCCTGGGAGACTCCATATGCCTCGGGAGCAGCCCTGGAAGGGGTAAGGAGACAAGAAAAAAAAAAGTCTTAAATCTTTAGGACAAATAATTTTGAGAAGTTTAAGTTCTCAGGTCCTTTGTTGTACACAGTACTAAAACCATTTATATTTATATAATGATATAATTTTAAAAAATACAGCTAATTTGCTGTCTGAGAGCAACAATTTTTTTCGACCGAATTCTTGTCCAGGTCAGGCGGGAATGACTTGAAGTTCTAAGCTAAGGAAAGAGATTTGGGTTGCCATGAATCTTTATTGCCCCTAACAAGAATGACCATAGGATATTTTTCCTCTGGAAAAAGCTTTGAACAATGCATTCTTAAGCCTTATGTACCCAAGATAGGAGAAAAAGCCAATACAGGGCTCTGATCTGAGTTACACAATCTTGGTTGGAAAAGAAGAAATCTGGAAGCAGGAAGGACAGTGAAAGACTCATGGTAAAACCATGAGGCAGAAAACACCATATGAGTCAAAATTCAATTGGCTGAAGAACTGAATTGAGGAACTGAATATGAATATGATGATAAAATATACAAGATTTCAGGAGCTGGGAAAGGCATTAACTTATCCTAGAACTCTACCATGTTCCAGATCTTTCTATTAGGTAAAAAAATATAATTACACCTATTATCCATAAACATCAAAGGATTTTGGGCATTAGATGGGAAATCTATGTATACAGTTTGAGGTTCAAAGACATGCAAATCAATGTATCAATTTGGATGGGAGTTGCTGTTGAGAAAAAATCACGCATCAATTGTCAATATTGAGGAAGCAGAATACTTTGCACTGCTCCTTGCTTTCAATCCCAGAGGAGAACTAAAAACATTTTTGTCTTTGAATTTGGGTACAAAAGTTGTCAAGGAAACTCTAACATAGTTGAGCACTGGATAGAATAACACTTTACAGCTCTAACAGGGTGTGCTGGTCCCTATGGCTAGCAAGTCTCTTCTCTGCTTATGGAGGGCAACTGGCCTATGAAAATCCCTGTTGCAGCAGTAGAAGGACAAGGAACCCTTTCTCATGGAGTCTGAAATACTAAAAGGTATGGGCATGTCTGAGGATCACTGAGGTACAATCTTAAGCAGAGCAAAAGAATACTTATTTAGTTAATTTTTTTTATCAGAGTATAATTGACTTACAATATTGTACTAGTTTCGGGTTACAGCAAAGTGAATCAGTCATACATATAATCTCCATTCTTTTTTCCCATATAGATTATAACAAAATATTGAGATTTCCCTGTGCTATAGAGTAGGTTCTTGCTAATTACCTGTTTTATAGAGTAGTATGTAAATGTTATTCCCATCCTCTCAATTCCTCCCTCCTCCATGGTTTCCACAATGGTATCACTAAGATTGGTTTTGAAATCTGTGAGTTTGCTTCTGTTTTGTAAATAAGTTCTTTTGTATCATTTTTATTAGATTCCATGTATAGTATATCATATATTTGTCTTTTCTAACTTACTTCACTCAGTATCATATTCTCTAGGTCCATCCATGTTGCTGCAAATAGCATTTCTTCATTCTTTTTTATGGCTGTGTAATATTCCATCATATATATGAATCACTCGCATTTCTGGGCATATGTACAGAAAAGACCATAATTCAAAAAGATACAAACAGTTCACTGCAGCACTGTTTACAATAGCCAAGGCATGGGAGTAACCTAAATGTTCATTGATAGAGAATTGGATAAACACTTACTTAGCTTAAAGCAGGGAAACTACTTCCATACAAAGTGATAAGACTGACATGGGCTATGTGGGCTCTTTATTTCCTAGTGAGAGAATATTCCAGGACCAAGGCCCATTCTTTGGTGGCTGAGTGAGGGCTGACAGAGGGCACACACAGGGTGCCTTTCCCAACATTGTTGATCCCTTATGAGTGGCCAGAGAATTAGATAACTTGACCTTATATTAAAGTTCTGAAGCCTGTGTTATAGAGATTGTGGAAAAGACTGACATGACAGTTGAGATGATGAAAATTGCTCTGGATATCTGCAGCTTCATGTCAAATGTCCAGCCAAGATCACTAGCTGAAGGTATTGAGTGAACCTGGATAGTATTTCCTCTTCCTTTCTGGGTGTGCAACTTTCACACTCAAAAATAGAAGTACAACTCAATAATTTTAGTTAACTGGATGTCATCATGCTTAGTGGGTACATCTTTTAATTCTAGAAAGATTTAGCATTGAGTATAGATATTTACAAGAACAGAAACCACAGTACTAATATTTCTGTGTTAAGAAATCTGTGAACATTTGGTATTGTAAACACTTTTGTGTTATTTCAGAAAATTTAGTCTATTAGCATGATAGTCTTATGATTTTCACTTAGTTTTATGCAATTAAGAATTGATTGATGGGGTTCCCATTGTGCTTCTGTGGGTTAAGAACCAGACATAGTGGCTGTGAGGATAGGAGTTTGATCCCTCAGTTGATCACTCAGTGGGTTAAGGATCTGGCATTGCCACAAGCTGCAGCATAGACAGATGTAGCTCAGATCTGGCATTGCTGTGGCTGTGGTGTAGGCCTGCAGCTGCAGCTCTGATTCAACCCCTAGCCCTAGAAATTCCATATGCTACAGGTGTGGCCATAAAAAAAAACAGAATTGATTATGACATAGGATTTCAATTTTGTGGTCTGAATCTTACATCTGCATCTATGTTTGTGTGTGATATTAGAATGTCTAAGATAATTTTAGGCCATCATAGAGACACACTTAACTTATTAGATTTTAAGAATCATTTCATTCTCAGAAAAATTTTATTTGTTAAACCAGACAAATGTGGTACTTAAAAACATGGTATATATTAAATTTACAAATGCCACTTACAATATTTGAATGCATTTAACGAACTAATCAGGGACAATCATTTTTCAAAGGACTCAAATATTTTGTAAATTTTTCTCTACTTACAATAAATATAATCCTCATAATAAATGCCTAACAATCTTGATTTAAATATATGTATATGTATAACTGATGCATTTTGCTGTAAACCTGAAGCTAATACAACACAAGTCAACTATATCCCAATAAAATTAAAAAATATCATCTTGAGCGATTACCCTATAAAAAACCTTTTATAAATCAAAGAACTAAAAGGAGAAAATATGTACTGTTAATGGTATTTTCTCTAGCTAAAAGCATTTTAAAAAAAACCTTTGTATCCCTAAGAGAGAAACCTTCATGGGCGGCTAAGTACGTTTTGAGCTTTTGATGTCCTCTCTCTTTGCTTCTCTCCTTTATTCCCTCTTTTTTTTTCTCCTTCCTCTCTTCTTCCTCACACAAATTAAACTGTATCTGCACTGATGAACCACAGATATATTTTTAGAGATGAAAATGTTATTCTTTGTGTTTTTCATGTAGTTCCAGGCTGTGTTCGTGTATGTGGGAGGAGTCAATTAGTCTTTAAAGCACAAAGTTTTGAACTTATGGCTCAAAGTTGGCAGGCTACTTTTTGTGTGGTGTAAAGGAAGTTTTATACACTTCCCATATGCACATACTCCAAACTATCCCTTATCAATGTGAAAATGAATACCTTAATAAATATAATTAAGCAGCCTATAGAATGTTACTGACATGAAAACATAAGGCATCGTGGTTTGGGGGATATTGATGGATAACACCTGTGTGCAGGAAGGAACCTAGGCTCTTTATATGCTTGCATTGCACTCTCACTCTTTCCTCCAAGGCTTCCATTGATCACTTTCTTATTATAGCTAGAAGATGCTTAAAATGCTGTAGCAGCTGTGTATGTAAAGTTTACAAATCATTGTGTTTCTTCAGGTTAAGTCATGGCAGATGACATTAATTTACTCTATTCTTACACCATCCCGCTCATCTCAAAAGAGATAATGAATGGTTGTTTAGCAACGATCCATTTTGTTAAGAAGAAAAAAACAGTCTGCAGTTTTTTTTTTTTTGTGCGTGTTCCATTACCCCTGGAATGATTTCTCCGTAACCCTTCCTTTACTCCTCGATGGTAAATGATTACATAAAAATAATTATCTTGGAAAGAAGAAAGGCAGGTTTGGAAATAATTTATTGAAGTCGTACTTCCTTGCCATAAAGCTTTAAAGCATTTGCCTGTCATTAGTACCAAACAAAAGTTTCATTAACTTTGCATTGTGAAGTAGGTATTATTAACCATATGGATACAAGCCATGAATATAATTCTTATCCAAAAACAACAGCAAAATATATTCACCCTGCTTTCTGTAGATCTTGTGGTCTGAGAAAAGGCTAGCTGTTTGCTTCTAAAGGCATGGGAGAAACAACTGTGACATTCTTGCTGCCTTTTTCTCAAAGATAACAGTCACTTAAGGGGCTGATTGGTTTAGTATAATGTGAAACTAATTGTGCTTTCCTTCTCTTGAATAGTGGTAATTTATCTACTGGCTGTAAAGGAGTTTGGAAGCTTTTAAAATAAATTCTCCTGATGATGAATGCTTTTTCAGCTCCCAATCTCGCCTATTTTTGAAAAACACAACAAAAAAGCCACTCAAATGGGCTTAGTTTGTACTGAACCAAGCAATTTCCTTCTGTTTGACAAAGATGAAAAGGATAGTATTAATTTACAGGGAAAGCACATTTAATTTTAAACCTCATGCATTAATATCTTTGAAATAAAATAAGAGCAGCAATACATGGAATAAATATACCTTATTTACAGTTCTTCTAAAAAACTCATACTTTTAAAGAAATATTCTTTCTTTAATGTCAGAAGTGCTTCTGTTATTTTTCTCTGATTGAGACTTATAACTAATAAATAGAGAAATACAGATCATCTATATTTTTATGTAGCATCTATGAAAAGCAAAAAAAATGTAAAAGAAAATATTTGGATAATGCAGGCTATATAACATTTTATAGAAAAGTAGGTCTCATGAGCAGGAATAATCTGTATTTGTTGTCACCACTGATCATGTTTATTAAGTAATTATTCAGCCAATCACTTTTTATAGACAGTGTGAATACATCTGGCTTTTATAAATCCCTTACTACAAATGAGATCCAACTCAATTCAATTCAATATTCTAAATAACATAAACAGATTCCAAGCAGCAACTGCTAGTTATAAATTAAAACTTGCCTTCTATTATTGAGCTCTTGGTGCCAAAATTGCAATATATTTTAAGGAGAAATAATCACATCAGAAAATCCATAATGGAATGGAAACCAGGAGGGTAGTAACTCACTGGAATGGCTACAAAAGAAGGCAGCTGCTCTAGGAAGTGATTCTTGGAGTCTGAGAGTCTCCAATGCTGGGTGATGGCCATTTAAGGAAGCAGGCAACAAAATACAGAAGTGTAGTAACCAGGCAGAAGTCAGAAATAAGCCGATCAGATGGTCTTCTAAGATTTTTAACTCTAAGATCAAAAACAAAATTATCATGGCGGGAATATGCCATGTCTCTTAAGAGAATCTGAAGGTTTCAGGGTTTTTGAGTCTTGATTAGAACATAACTGAAGTCTATACAACCAGTCAAAGAAAAATAGTGTGTAGATCTGAGAGAGACTTTTTTGGCACTGTAAGCAGAGAAAAACAGGAGTCTTGGAGGGCAACTTGGTTGTGCCATTCAAGGGCTGTTCACAGGAGAAGGCAGCCATGCCCTGGAAGCGAACTTGGCCTGTAGTGACAGGTACATTCTTAACACTGACGTGGCCATGTCAGGTACTATCAGAAACTTCAATCAACTCTCTGTTCACAACGCATGCTTTCCAAGCAGAACTTCTGATTATAATTCCAAGCAAGGGAGTTCCCATTGTGGCTTAATAGTAACAAATCTGACTAGTATCCATGAGGACTTAAGTTTGATCCCTGGCCTCCCTCAGTGGGTTAAGGATCTGGTGTTACTGTGAGCTGTGGTGTAGGCCAGCAACTACAGATCTGATTTGACCCCTAGCCTGGGAACTTCCATATGCCTTGGATGCAGGCGTAAATAGACCAAAAAAAAAAAAAAAAAAAAGCATGAGCAGTTGGCTTACTGGTAGAGAGTGCTCAAGCCAGAGAACATTGGGCTAGCCTCTCTTTCAGTTAGAGGTCTCCCTATAAATTCATAAACAAATCTGGATTGGTATGCCAGCCTATTCCAGATTGGCTACTTCACACTGATCTGAGGTACTGCTTCACTCCCAGTATGCTGATAAAGAAATTCCAGGAGGGAGTTTCCATTGTGGCACAGTGGAAATGAATCTGACTAGTATTCACGAGTATGCAGGTTCAATCCCTGGCCTTGCTCAGTGGGTTAAGGATCCGGAATTGCCATGAGCTGTGTTGTAGGTTGCAGACATGGCTCGGATCCCGAGTTGCTGTGGCTGTGGCACAGACCGGCAGCTGCAGCTCTGATTCGATCCCTATCCTGGGAACTTCCATATGCTGCAGGTGCAGCTCTAAAAAGCAAAAAAAAAAAAAAAAAAAAGTTCTAGGAGAATGGAATGGGAGGCTGGCCCTGGGCTTTGGATTGTGGAGTATGGTAATGAAATCTTGTGGATCTGCTTCGCTAGCCATTCTCTCCTGGTTTTACCAATACCTGCCATGTGCACTTAAAGGTCAGGCAATATTTATAAAGTCATGTGTCAAGAAATAGAGGACTTCATCAAATCTGAGCAATAACGAATCAGAAGTCATCTAACCCTCTCTTGCTATAGGTGAAAATATGAAGGCACAGATTAGTTAAGAGACCTGCCCAGGCAGTTGGTGGATGCCCTGACTACTCCTGGGATCCTGACTTCTATTGAAAATTCTTTTCATTACACTCTTGGTTTTCAAACTTGTGGTCAACTTGTGGGCCTCAGAATTACTGAGTGTGTTTGCTAAACTCAGATTGCTGAATTTCTGATTTACTAGTGTTGTGGTATGAATGTTGTGTCTTCCCCAAATTTGTATGTTGAAATCCTAACACCCATTATGATGGTATTAGGAGGTAAGGCTTTGGGGTGATTAAATCAAGAGAAGAGAGCCCTCAAAAATAGGATTAGTGCTGTTATAAAGGAGGCCTCACAGAGCTCCATTCCCCCTTCTGCCATGTGAGGACACAGTGAAAAGACATCAGTCCAGGAGCTAAGAAACAGGCTGTCACCAAACACCAAATCTGCTGGCGCTGTGATCTTGGACTGCCCAGCCTCCAGAGCAGTGAGAAATAAATGTTTGCTGTTGATAAATCACCCAGTCTGTAATCTATTGTTATAGTAGCCTGAATGGACTAAGACAACTAGGTCTGGAATGAGGCCCAGGAAATTGCCTTTCTTTTAAGTCTCTGAGTGATGCTAATCCGGGCATCCTACTCTTTGAGAACCACTTCATTCCCTGTTGAGAGGCAGTCCTTGTGGGCCCCTTGCACTCTTACATGTCTTGCTGAGTATGCTAACAGCACAAAACTCTGATTCTTTCCTGAAAGCCACTTCTTAGGATTATTTATTTGGTTGGCAGTCCTGAGAAAGGAAGATGGTACTCAGGAATGTACGATGTTTTTCTGCAATAAATCTTGTCTCCCTCTGGAGAGAGAACAGGCTTGCTTACTGCTTGATAGGAAACTGTATTTCCTAAACTCAGCGTCACATGCAAACTGGGTGCATGCAAACTACCTGGCCTTTCATCTGGGACTTGGGTCTTGAATTCAGGATACCAATGCAGCTACCCTGATACTTGTACTCTCTTGCTGTGAGGAGCAGTCTTTTGTTTCAGGGGTCTTATGTCTTCTTTCAATATCCATAGAACTAGCTTGTATAATTATTTTGGTGGGAGTACTTCTGCTTCAGTTGTCCTAAATGCTACCATACTTATTTAAGTTGGGTGTTAATTTATGACCCTACTTACAGTGCACGTTACCTATAGTGATTCTTGGCAAGTTCATTGGCCAACTATCTCTGGACTTGCTACTGCTCATTCTTACTGCTTCTTTCCTACCTCCGTCCCATTTTCTCTCTCCTTACTCACTTTCCCTCTAATTCCTAACAATTTAGTTTTCTAATTTTTTTTTTTTGTCTTTTTAGGGCCACACCCATGGCATATGGAGGTTCCTAGGCTAGGGGTCAAATTGGAGCTGTAGCTGCTGGCCTATGGCAATGCCAGATCTGAGCCTCATCTGAGATCTACTCCATAGCTCACGGCAATGCCAGAACCTTAATCCACTGAGCAAGGACAGGGATCGAACCTGTGTTCTCATGGATGCTAGTCAGATTTGTTTCCACTGAGCCATGACTGGAACTCCCTAGTTTTCTAATACACACCCATTATTCTGTCCAATATTCCCATGTTGTTGTCTTATTCTCCAGCTATTTTTCACCATTGATGAAATAAGTGTGACCAAGAGACAAAACCTTGCTGTTTATGCTATAATGGATCCAAATCATTAGGCTTTGTTATTCTATAATCAAATGAAAAAAAATGAAAAAGACTGGGAAAATCAGTAATTTTCTATAGCATTACAGGACTTACTACGTAAGTAATGCTAAGATGTTTTATGTCCTCTCCTAAAACTGAAGAAAAATATAAAACAATGTTACTACACTATCATAAAAGTAAAAACAAAACAAAATTAATGTCAATTAAACTTTATTTACTGAATCTAAATAAACTATGTTCCTACAAAGTTATTATAAAATGATGGCCAAACTTCTGGCATTCATGTTTTAGTGTACGACATTGATGTATAGATATAATATAAAGTTTTCGATATTGGACTGAAATGAGAGTGCAAATGTCAAATTACAATTAGAAATGCCATATTCTTTATAGATATTGGTTTGGGACATGCCTTACTATATGTGATTTTTAAAAACTCTTTTCTGAGTTAATTGCATCATTTCCTGTATCTAATTATTGCTATCTCTGACCAGGACATAGTGCAGTGATAGTTTTTATATCTAGACACACAGATCGTTTGTTTCTGGAGTACATTTCATTTGCTTGAAATCACAAATAATATTCCAAAAAGAGGCTACTCTTTTGGATTCATTATTGGAACAATCTAGAGTGATGAGATTTAGCAAAGCCAGGAGCCATACATGGCCTTTCTATTGTCACTGAAGAAGCATCAACAGATCAGAGTAAGGTGTGGTTAAGCAGGTGACCTGGGATTGTAGAGTGACCTTGTCTACTCTACAGTCTACTCAAAGAAGCAGGGCTCTCCATGGTACATAGCTTGGGCTTGACTGGTTTAAGAGGAGATATAGAACTCTTTACCTTACAAGGAATCTTAGTCCATTTGTGGGTAATAGTGGTTAGAAGAGAATTTGCTTCCTTGAGCCTAAATCTGCTAATCAGCTGAACTATATATTGAGACAAAACCAAGAGAGTATGGTGACAAATCAGACATCCAGGAAGCATTTGAGAGACATGGAAGTACCAGGAGGGTCTCATTGATGAGATATGGATTCAGGTTATTTCTCCAAAGATGTCCAGAGAGGGGAAGGCTGAGACTAATTCCAGGGGGAGATGGACTGCTGTTAAAATATTATGGCTTTAGGAGTTCCTATTGTGGCTCAGTGATAATGAACCTGACTAGGATCCATGAGGATGTGGGTCCAATTTCTGGGCTTGCTCAGTGGGTTAAGGATCTGGCATTGCCTTGAGCTGTGGTGTAGGCTGCAGATGCAGCTTGGATCTTGCCATACTGTGGCTGTGGCACAGGCTGTAGCTCTGATTCGACCCCTAGCCTGGGAACTTCCACTTGCCATGGGTGTGGCCCTAAAGAGCAAACAAAAACAAAAACAAAACAAAACAAACCAAAAAAACCCCCAAAGAATATTATGTCAATAATTTGAAGAATAAGACTTTCTTGTTTTGATTGATTTATCTATTTATATTGGGGGACCCCAGTTGTTTCTAGAGATAGTCAGATAAGGCTGTTGGAACAAACCTAGAGAAACTGTACTAAACTTACAGAGAAACAACATGAGTGTCTTATAGTCTGAGGCATCTGAATTATTTAGCTAATATTCCTTTAATTTGCCTAGAGACTGGGTTTGGGTTATTCTTAGAATATAGGATTAGGTTATGTTTCTAAGTATGGACCACGATCTTCATAATACCTTTTATTTGTATAGTGCGTGAAGTTTATAAAACACTTTATTCCCATTTTATTTTTATTACAGCCAGCGAGTGAGGTAGTGATGTAGTTTGCAGGCAAAAATCATCCTCATATTAGTCACTAATTCTTGGATCACAGAGTGAGTGTCTTGACTAAATCAAACCCAGGCTGCTTTATTTAACAGCAGCGCTTTCTCTAATATTCTACTCTGCTCAGTTGTAGGAATGAGGATAGTAGCGAGGCAGACTGGGCACATAATTAATTTCAGCACAGGTGATCTCATCTGGGATGTGAAAATAGACTGGTGCTCTGAAGATGAGTGGACAAAAGAGATGGAATTACTGGCAAAGTCCTAGGACTTGCACATAACCTACCACTTGCCTTTCTCTGATTTGTAGCAGATCTGCTTGGATTTTTTTTTAAAGTTCTGTCTTGAATTAATTCAAAATAATTTCAGTTAAAAAACTTGCTTTAGACCTCTGTCTATAGGACTGACATTCTATGTTGTAAAAATACATTTGATTAGTAAAAAAGAAAATTTAACTCCAGAGTAAAATACATAATGTGAGTTACAAGTTTTATTTAAAATGTCTGTGTAAAATTTAATTAATTTGATGCTGAAAAATAATCAACCACATTGTTAAATTATGTGACTTACCAGAGCCTGGATATTCTGTTATAGAAAGTAACACATTAACATTCCTCTTGATTTTTCTCAAACTGTTCCCAGATACTTTTTAAAGATTGTGTTTTGAGTGTTTTGGGTTGACTGACAATCATATTTGAGTAGCTGAATTGATAAATTATAGCAATTTTATTTGGCACATAACTCCTATTTGATTATGCACCAATTTCTGATTTCTCGTGCTAATTATATAGTGTCTAACAACCATTAGTTATTCCCAATGCTAGTGGTAATGATAATTTTAGGATAATACTCAAAATTGCTTAATTCCAGCGCTAGGAGTCAAATGCTGATTAATGCTAAGATTATTATGAACTTTGAAATTTTACACATTTTACTATTTTCTATAATTCTTTGGGTAATTAGTTTTGACACTGTAAAAAGAAATATTTTAAACATTATTTTATATAAGACAGAAAAATGTTACTTAGAATTGATTGATGAAGGACATTAATTGTAAAAGCCCTTGTAAATTGTATGGTTAATTCATGATGATTCAGGATATCTGGGGAAAGGTTGTCATGGTTATTTAATAATTCTCATTTAATTAAATTTACTGTATACACCTGTCAAAGAATAAGGATATAATAAAATAGCTTCAATTTTAAAATTGAGCAAAATTAACCTGAGAGAGCAAGTGACATAGTAAAGTGAAAAAATACACTATTATTTTATTAATAAAGCCTTATTATCGATTTATTTGAGAAATACAGTTTATCAAAAAAATCTTAAGGCTTTAAGCTTTGAAATACTATCAAAATACACCTAGCACTGAAGTTATGCTGGATCTGATAAAATCCTGAATGAGTCAGAGAGATTTCAGAATCATAGTACCATGGATTGTCATGATTATTTAAAAAAATCCCAGAATTTTAACAGATCCAGAAGAAATTGGAAATTGGACTTTATCCACCCTATATATGACCTATGTCATATCCACTGTGTTTACTCTTTGAAATAGGTTTTGGATACCAGCTCACTTACCTGTTTTTCCTCTACTTATTATAAGAGAATATAGAATTTAGAAATAGTATCAGTTATATGACCATTCCGGAAAAGAACAAGATAAATAACAGCTATCATATGATTCTGCAAATTCCACTCATATATCCAGAGAAAACCATAATTCAAAAAGATATACGTGCCCCAATTATCATTGCAGCACTATTTATAACAGCCAAGATATGGAAGCAACCTAAATGTCCACTAACAGAGGAATGGATAGAGATGTGGCAATTATATGCAAAGTAATATTACTCAGCCTTAAAAACAATGAAATATTATCATTTGCAGCAACATAGATGGACCTAGAGATTATCATATTAAGTAAAGTAAGTCAGTCAGAGAAAGACAAATATCATTTGATAGCTTACATGTAGAATTTAAAAATATATATGAACTTATTTCCAAAACAGAAAGAGACTCACAGAGAAAACAAACTTATGGTTAGCGAAGAGGAAAAGGGGACAGGAGGAGGGATACATTAGGAGGTTGGGATTAACGTACACACACTACTGGAGTTCCCGTCGTGGTGCAGTGGAAACGAATCTGACTAGGAACCATGAGCTTGCAGTTTCGATCCTTGGCCTCGCTCAGTGGGTTAAGGATCTGGCATTGCCATGAACTGTGGTGTAGGTCGCAGACATGGCTCAGATCTGGCGTTGCTGTGGCTCTGGCGCAGGCTGGCAGCTGTAGCTCTGATTCAACCCCTAACCTGGGAACCTCCGCAGATGCGGCCCTTGAAAAGACGAAAAAGACAAAAAAAACCCAAAACGTATATACACTACTATGTATAAAATAGATAACCAACAGGGACCTACTGTTTAACACAGGGAACTATATTCAATATTTTGTAATAACCTATAAAGGAAAACATTCTGAAAAAGTATATATATATATATATTCTTATATAAAATATAAAACATTTTATGTAAGGATTTATATATATTCCTTATACATATAAATATATAAAATTTTACATATAATATATATTTAAAACATAACTGAATTGCTATGATGTATGCCTGAAAATAACATGACATTGTAAATCAACTATACTTCAATAAAAAAGAATGAAATAGCAAAAAAGATAAGTAGATTGTTGGGGAATTTTAATTCAATAAATTGATGAGGTAATTTAACATAAACTAAGTTATCTCCTAGAAGATTTCTGTGAACAAATCTGTCCCAAATCAGAAAATAAACTTTTTATCTGAAGAGGGTTTTTTTTTTTAATACTTAGATTCCTCTAGGAAGTCACACTTTATGGACCTGAACAGAATGCTGTTATCATCACCTGTTCATCGGATTTGACTTGGAAATCTACAAAAGACTTAACAATAGCTAAACTGTGTTGCACTGTGTCTGACTGGCTTTCTATTGTATCACTCACATCTGAGTAAGCACTGTGTGGTATTACTTGGCACATAAATAAAATATAGCCTATATTTGCAATGTATATCTGAAACTATAAACAATTTCTACAGCATTTTTCAAATACTCATCTTAATGAAGAAAAGTCTGAGGTATGAGGCAAGAAAGTCACTTGCCCAAGGTCTTATTGAAGGTGAAAAATAAGTCCAGTCAAGAATGCATTAAGTGGCCGTTACTGTAAGTGGCCCTTTTCACAGTTATTACTTGTCCTTACTGTAAAGTCAAATTGAAATAAATATTTTATTTGAAATAAACATCACAGAACAGATGCCCTGTATATGAATGTAGGTATCTCTGTGTTTTCTGCATGAACCTGCCTCCAGAAAATGGAGTCCTTGGTGGGACTGGGGGAACAATGGTTCAGATGAAGTTTTAGACAGAATGTCTCCATTTTGTCTAATGGGGTTTTGGTAGATGAGTGTTAGGAAGCCCATAGGGAAGGCATCTATTTTGCAGATTCTCTATTTTTGCTGCTAACACTATTTTGCAGATTCTCTATGTTTGCTGCTAACAATATAGGCAAGTAAAAGAGCGAAGAAAATTGGCTTCTGGGTCTCGGAGAAGAATTACAAACATTTACTTGTTTATTTGCACATAGCCTTAATACATTTTAAACAAATAAGTTTTATTTTAGGAGGTGATGGACAATGTTATTTTATAACTGGACTTCTAGCTTATTTTTTTTCTTCTTACAGCACTATTAGTGCCTTCCATACCGATAAAGCAATAATAACAGCAAACAGTTATTGAATATTTTAGTATAACCATCTCATTGGCTGAACCCGTCTGAGCTACAAAAAAGAATAACCAATTTTATCAGAAGAAAATATACCATAATAAAATACCATACCTCAGGTAGGAAAAAATTCAATTATATAGGTGGTTTTTTTTTAACCCAATTTGCTTCCAGATATAGTTACTTCATTTTTGTTCACAGGGATAGTTCAGAGAAAAATGTCCTTGCTTAGCATCAGTTTTCACAGAGATCAAATGTGGCTCCAAAGATCAGGAAATTAAATGTAACTTACATTTTAAAACTGTTTAAAATTCTGGGAAAATTTGAAAATAACTGGTTTCACAGTTATTACTTTTCATATAAGTACTATGATATTTCAAGTTGTTTAAGTTCATACAAAGGTGATGAAAAATTTTAGGAGTTCCCATATGTGGCTTGGTGGTAATGAACCAGACTAGTATCCATAAGGATGCCAGTTCAATCCCTGGCTCCACTCAGTGGATTAAGGATGCAGCATTATGAGCTATGGTGTAGGTCCCAGACATGGCTTGCATCTGGCTTTGCTGTGGCTGTGGCTAGGCCAGCATCTACAGCTATGATTTGATCTCTAGCCTGGAAACTTCCATATGACATGGGTGGAGCCCTAAATAGCAAAAAGAAAAAAAAAATTTTAAATATATGACCTTAAATATTTTTTACAGGAACAAAAATTGTTTTTTTTTAAGCACGCAGATAAAATTCAGAGGAATGAAGTGCAGTCAAGGTATTTAAGTGAAAAGCTATGCATGAGATTAGAAAGAAGTATAAATTCTGTAAAATTCTGGGTACATTTCTGATGTGATCTAACAATTCAATTTGCATGCAAAATTCCTGCCAATTTCAAGCAGAAAACTGTGCAAGGCAGATGACTGCAGGAGGGTGATGGCCAATCAGAATGTCATTCAGTCATCATCTCATCAGGAATGAAGTGCAGGGCAGCACCTCTGAGCTCCATGTTCCCAGAATGGTACACAAACTGATCCAGGTGCCCAAGATGTTGTTAGGTGGGAGATGCGTTAAAAACATTGACTCCTATCATAAGAAAATTGCACATCTCAGTGTTCTTCCAGTTCTGATCACATTAAACAGAAAGTTTCTGCTCTTGCTTATTCTGATACTTCTTCTTCTTCTTCTTCTTCTTCTTCTTCTTCTTCTCCTACTCCTTCTCCTTCTTCTCCTTCTCCTTCTCCTTCTTCTTCTTCTTCTTCTCTTCTTCTTCTTCTCTCTCTCTCTCTCCCTCTTTCTTTTTCTTTTTAGGGCCACACCTGCAGCATATGTAAGTTCTCGGGCTAGGGGTCAAATCAGAGCTGCAGTTGCAGGCCTAAGTCACAGCCACAGCCACAGCAACACCAGATCCAAGCAATGCTGAATCCTTAACCCACCGAACCAGGCCAGAGATCAAACCCACAAACTCAGGGATACTAGTTGGGTTCTTAAACCCTTGAGTCACAATCAGAACTCCTCTATTTTCTTTTTTCTTTTCTTTTTTTTTCAAATAAGAGAGAGAGAAAGAGATTGAGAGAAGCAGGAACACAAGTTTTTTTTATCATATGAAAAAAGAAAGCTTAATTTAAAAAGAAATGTTTTGTCTTTTCATTTCATTTTAAATAAATATTCATTATATTTATTTAAAAATACATCTCTTGCTTATGAAAAAGGATACATGTTTTTTTATTTATTGGAATGAATTAAAGTTTAGTTTTAAAGTTACAGTTTTTTAAAAATACCAGGTTGGGGGAGGGATGGATTGGGGGTTTGGGATTGGCATATGCATACTATTGTATATGCAATGGATGGTCAATGGGGCCCTGCTGCATAGCACAGGGAATTCTATCCAATATTCTGTGATAACCTAGATGGGGAAAGAACCTGCAAAAGAATGGATATGTGTGTGTATAACTGAATTACTTAGTTGTACAGTAGAAATTATCATAACATTGTAAATCAACTATACTTTAATAAAAATAAAAAATCAAGTTAAAAATATTACCAATGATGTATAGATATGGCAAAAATCATAAAGGTACAGCACACATTAAAATCAATAAAATTTGTAAACATTAATCTGTGAAAATGTCTAAGGTCACTGGAATCTTGCAGACTCTGGTTAAATCTTGATTCTGCCTTTATTATAAGTATGACCTTAGGGAAGTTACCTAACACCTTTAAAACCAGTTAACTTGCAAAATACCTACTCCCCAAAGTTGTTTTAGGCAATACATAAGTTAATATATATTAAAAAACTCATTTTTATTCCTGGAAGGAGGTGAAAATGGAAAAATTACTGTTTCCTGTCCTCCAGGTTTTTTTTTTTTTTTTTTTGAACTGGAATGAAATAAATATCTTCAAACTACAAACTCACACCAGTCAGAATGGCCATCATCAAAAAGTCTACAAACAGTAAATGCTGGAGAGGATGTGGAGAAAAGAAAACCCTCCTACACTGCTGGTAGGAGTATAAATTGGTAAAACCACTATGGAGGACAGTATGGAGGTTCCTTAAAAAAATAAATATAGAATTACCATATGATCCAGCAGTCTCTGTCTTGGACATATATCCAGGGAAAACCATAATTTGAAAAGACACATGTACTATTTACAATAGCCAAGACATGGAAGCAACCTAAACATACATCCACAGAGGAATAGACAAAGAAGATGTGACATATAACAGCAGTATATTACTCAGCCATAAAAAGAATGAAATAATGCCATTTGCAGCAACATGGATGGACCTAGGGATTATCATACTAAGTGAAGTAAGCCAGTCAAAGGCAAATATCATGTGAGATTACTTATATGTGGGATCAAATAAAAATGATACAAAAGAACATATTTATAAAACAGAAACAAACTCACAGATTTCAAACCAATCCTATGGTTACCATAGGGGAAACTGTTGCAGGGAGGGAGGAATTGGGAGAGTGGGAGGAATTGGGAGGGTGGGAATAACATATACACACTACTGTATAAAACTGATGACTAACCAGAACCTACTGTATAGCATAGGAATCTACTCAATTGTTTGTAATAACCTATATGGAAAAGAAGAATGGATATATTTACATGTATGACTGATTCATTCTGCAATACATCTAAAACTAATACAACACTGTAGGTCAACTATACTGCAATAAAATTAAAAAAACTTCTCTAATATAAGAAAGGGAATTATATATATGTGTGTGTGTATACACACATGAATATATATACATATATGTATATACATGATTGGGTCACTTTTTCATACAGCAGAAAGTGGCACCACATTGTAAATCAACTGTGCCTTAATAAAATTTTTAAATAAATTGAAACATAAAAAACTCTTCATCTCTCTTGCTATGTGTAATGTATATATTATATCATATTTTTTTCAGCTTTCTGCCTTTTAAAAGATAAGCCTTTTTCTACATTTTTACAACTAAGCTCCAAAAGATTCCACAACTTGTCCAATTCAAATAGCCTTAAATGGCAGGGATAGATGTTATTCCCAGTAGATTACAGGCTATCAATGCTTGCTTTTAGGAAATGTTACTGAACACTAGTGTTTTTTTTAAGGCTGAACATGTGTCATACAGAAGTTTCCAGGCTAAGGGTTGAATTAGAGCTGCAGCTAAAGCCTATGCCATAGCCATAGCAACACGTGATCTGAGCTGCACCTGAGACCTACACCACAGTTTGTAGGAATGCCAGATCCTTAATTCACTGATCAAGGCCAGGGATTGAACCTGTGTCCATGCAGAGACTATGTTGGGTCCTTAACTTGTTGAGCCACAGCAGGAACTCCTACTGAATATTTTTAATCTGTATTCCTAAAAATGTGACAAGAAAGAAAATAACAAATATGCATGAGGGATCCAGAATAATTACAAGATTCCAATTGCTAAGAATTCTTATTAGGCTTCCAAAGGCCTGAATTTTCATTTCATCCCGGGCTACTCTGGAGCTTGTGACTTTTCTACATTCAGAGCTATCCTTGAGACAGTAAAGGTTTGTCATGCAAGATCCAGAGGTAGAGTGAGCCTGATCTTGTGGCCCAATTTGTACTTGTGAGAGTTTTATGCACAGGTACAGCCAGATGTAGACCCCAACTGATTTGATGATAAAGACACAGTGTAATGGGGCAGTGGGGTGAGAGGGTGAACTGAAAATGCCCCATTTCAGTTTGAATGCTGCCTGAACACAAAGTTCATGCCATTGAGAGAAAATACATTTAGGAGTTAACGTCCAAAATATGGGGCAAGAACTGGAAAATGTTGGCGCTATTTAGACAATTAATCTCATTTCCACTGTGATCTTGTCTGTTGAGCTATGAGTAAAATGGAAAAAAAAGACATTTTTCCTTTCTTTCCATTTCTGATTTAATGAAAAGCTTTCATACCTTTTCCCATTTTTTTCTGTCACAGATAATTAGATTCACTGTAGCTTGAACAGGTATAACATTAGTTCCATCAGAAATACGGCTGTTAATGACTTTCTTAGCTTGCTCAGGTACAAGTTTCTTGCATTGATATTTATCAAATGATCATAGATAACGATTTAACATTTTTCAGTCTGAAGAGTTTCTAAAGTTCAGAGCACTCAATGTTTTAAAAACTAGCTATAAAAATAGTAAGGTCCTATGCATATAACACACTTGGTAATGGATACAAAGGAGGATTAAAATTTTTTCAAGCTTCAAAAAACATGCCAGTCATTTGGTGGATAAAATTCTTAGGCCACTAAATCCAACCACCTCTGGGAAAATCATTAGAGCGTCAGTATCTACAATTAGCTAAACCTTTCCAGAAATGTCTATTCATCTATCCAATAACTACAATATTGGAAAATCATCATGTATAACTTGAACATATTTTAACACTTTAGATGAATGAAATGCCTGATATATTTAAGAAATAGCTTCTGATATTTCCAGATAGAATACTACTTGTGAATAACTTTCTTTTTTTTTTTTTTTTTTTTGTCTTTTGTTGTTGTTGTTGTTGCTATTTCTTGGGCCGCTCCCGCGGCATATGGAAGTTCCCAGGCTAGGGGTTGAATCGGAGCTGTAGCCACCAGCCTACGCCAGAGCCACAGCAACGCGGGATCCGAGCCGCGTCTGCAACCTCCACCACAGCTCACGGCAACGCCGGATCGTTAACCCACTGAGCAAGGGCAGGGACCGAACCCGCAACCTCATGGTTCCTAGTCAGATTCGTTAACCACTGTGCCACGACAGGAACTCCAAAAGGCACCAGAGAATTTAATGGAATATGCACATGACATACCATGGTGCACAAAAGCAACATTAGAAACCAGGAAGGGTGTACAGAAAAAGTCTGGATAAAATTTTACGACTTTAAAATGATATTTCTATGGCTGCAGTGCCATTTTTAAAAATGCCCTTCTAACTAATGCAATTTGTAGAGCTTTTATGTTTTTCCTAAACTGGCTGTAATTCTAGTTAAAATAATCCTTTAAAAGTCAAATGAAGCAAATTTATACCTACTAGGCAACTGGTGAATTATTTATTTCTCATGGGTAGCTGACAGAAAAAATGGAAACATTTTCAAAATTTGTAATAAGTTTTGCTGAGCATACTCATAAACATGTGTTCACATATTTCAAAATTATTTTCTTATATAAATGAAATTTTTTCTTTTGGTTCTCTTATGCTTTACACCATTTTCTCAAATGATTTTCATTTCTTAAAAATACTGTGCAATTTCTTTCATTAGTGTCTTATAGTTTTTGGAGTACAGGTATTTTGCTTCCTTATATAGGCTTAAGATATTGATGAAAGAAATTGAAGATGATACAAATAGATGGAAAGATATACTGGGTTCTTGGATTGGGAAAAAACAATATTGTTAAAATGACTATACTACCCAAGGCAATCTACAGATTCAATGGAATTTCTATTAAAATGCCAATGGAATTTTTCAAAGAACTAGAATAAATAATTTTAATATTTACATGTAAACACTAAATAGCCAAAATAAGCTTGAGAAAGAACAGAGCTGGATGAATTACACTCCTGAATTCAGACTATACTTCAAAGTTATAGTAATCAAAACAGTATGTAATGGAACAATGGAACAAGGTAGAGAGCTGGGAAACCAACTCATGCACTGATGGTCAATTAATCTATGACAAAGGAAGCAAGAATATACAGAGGACAGTCTCTTTAACAAGTGGTACTTGGAAAACTGGACAGCTATATGTAAAAGAACAAAATTAGGTCATTTTCTCACATCATAAACAACAATAAACTCAAACTAGATTAAAGACCTAAATGTAAGAATGGATATTATAAAAATTCTGGAGTAAAACATAGGCATAGGCATAACACTCATTGATATAAATCGCAGTGATTTTTTTTTGATCCATCTCCTAAAATAAAGGAAATAAAAGCAAAAAATAAACAAATGGAAACTAATTACCTTTTCACAGCAAAGGAAACCTCTGATAAACAGACAACCTACCAAAGGGGAGAAAAGATTTGCAAATGGTATGACTGATAAGGGATTACTATCCAGCACATATATGTTGCTCATAAAACTCAACATCAAAGAAAAATCAATGCAATTAAAAAAAGGGCAGAAGACCTGAATGTTTTTCCAAAGAGGAAATGCAGATGGCCAACAGGGATACAAAAAGATGTTCAACATCACTAATCATCAGGGAATGTAAATAAAAAACACAATGAGATATTATCTCACACCTGTCAGAATGGCTAATCATCAAAAAGCACACAAACAACAAATGTTGGCAAGGATGTGGAGAAAAGGGAACCCTTGTACACTGCGGATAAATATAAATTGGTGCAGTCACCACAGAAAACAGTACAGAAGTTTCTCAAAAAACTAAAAATAGAACTGCCATATGACAAAGCAATTCCTCTCCTGGGTATACATTTGAAAAAACCAAACCCACTAATTCAAAAAGATACATGCACCCCAATGTTTGTAGCAGCACTATTTACAATTGCCAAGATATGGAAGCAACCTAAGTGTTACTCACAGACGAACTGATAAAGAAGATGTTTTATATATATATAAAAGCAAAAATAAACAAATGGAACCTAATTACCTTTATATATATATGTGTGTATATATATAATGGAATACTACTCAGCCATAAAAAGGAATACCATTTCACCATTTGCAGCACCATGGATGAACTTGGAGGGCACTATACTAAGTGAAATAAGTCAGACAGAGGAAGCCTAATATAAGTATATATTATCACTTATATGTGGAATTAAAAAAAATAGTGAATATAACAAAAAAAGCATACTCACAGATACAGAAAACAAACTAGTTGTTACCAGCAGGGAGGAGGGGCCACATAGGTTGGGGAAAGGGAGGCACAAACTATTGGGTATAAGATAGGCTCAAGGATGTACTGTATGACATGAGCAATATAACCAATATTTTGTAGTAACTGCAAAGGGAAAGTAACCTTTCAAAATTATATAAAAATAAAAAGATTAAAAACATATTGTGCAAATGTTAGTATTTGTAAACACGACATATTTTTTAAAGTTTAAAGTTTCCTTAAAGGTAGAAATTCAGAAAACACTGGTTGATTAGCGATGGTTAAGAAAATTTACCTTGTACTTATACAACTCTTCACCTACGATAGGCCCTCTATTTAAAATAGCCATCATATTTATTTTCTTCAGTGAATTCCAAATAGACCTTTTAATTGGAAGGTTGAAATTTAAATAATGATGAGGGAGTGCTTTATAGTGCACAATCAAGTAACCATGAATTTAATAATCTAGTAAGTGTATTAGTTTTATGAAATATGTTCAGATCGAAGAATGTCTCTTACTAGAATGGGCACTTCCACTGAAGAACGAAGGAATTTTTTTTTTCTTATTTGCTGTCTTTTACTAAAGCTTAAAAAGGTCTCTGTGCCTAATAATCATCTAACAGATATTCGCTGGCTGACTGAATCAATATGATATGAATGGAGAAACATATATACATTATCTAGGATAAACTATTTCTGTTGCATAAAATCTAACATCACTTGGAATCTCTTTCAAATAGATTTTGTCTCTTGGAATTTGGGAATAATTTATAAGGAGATAAAGATTTGTTTTCTTCCTAGAATCTTTTTAAATTTTTTTATTTTATTTTGTGTCCTTTTGTCCTTTTAGGGCCACACTCACAGCATATGGAGGCTCCCAGGCTATGGGTCTAGTTGAACTACTGCTGCTAGCCTACACCAGAGCCACAGCAATGTCAGATCCAAGCTGCATCTACAACCTACACCACAGCTCCTACAATGCTGGATCCTTAACCCATTGAGCGAGCCAAGGATCAAACCTGCAACCTCATGGTTCCTAGTCGGATTCCCTTCCTCTGTGCCACAATGGGAACTCCCTCCTCCTAGAGTCTTTGAAGAGTATATTTACTTAATGTTTGGCTAGACATCACAAGAATTATACTATGTGTTTTATCCATCTGGCACAAAAATAAGTATTCTGAGTCAACCACATGTGTGGGCTCTATTAAGAACCCTATGTTACCAATATGAGAATGTGAAATCTTACTCATCTTTAATGGAGCCATGAGATTTAGTTCCTAGGCAGCCAAAGGATGAAATATCTACTCTCTATATAGAACTCTTATATATGTATATGTATCTATGTGTTTGATGCTTTGGGTGGGAATCTCTGCCCATAAGTGACCTAATTGCTGCATTCAGATCAATCTGAGGAGACAAAGGTTTCAGTGGTGAAGGATAGGTGGTGGGTGGTGGGGTAGAGTAAAATCTAAAGGTCAAAACATAAAAATCTAGAATGTGTCAAGTGTGATTTCTTATGGCTACATACATGATAGACAAATCCTTCTCGCTCAATGGGATAATTACGTCGTAGTCTCTTATTTCCTGATCATTTCATTTCTTCTTGGTATCTATCTCCCTAGAAATGAAAAAAACTTTCCCCCAACTTGAAATCACTGTAACTTTTGTCAGAGATTTCAAGTGGTTCTATGTTCTACAAATCACTATACCTCAAGTCAGTAGCGGTCTCAAAAAAATGTCTTGATGTGTGACATAAGATTGCTAATAAAATATGCTGGGATTTTAAGACAAAGTTATAAGGGGACATGTATAAACAGTGTAATCAAATTCTTTAAATTTTTTCTTTTCCAAGTTATTAAAATTTCCTAAAACTGGTACTTCCAATAAATTTTGTTACTTAGGGGAGAGATTAAGTCAGCCACACATGGATACTCCAGCAGGGATTTTTATAAACATGATCTTATTTATTCATCTCAATAACTTGTAAAAACTTCCTCTAGTAGAGGTGGGAATGAGCCTGAGAGTGTCAATGATTTGCTTATGGTCCTACAGCAATTTAAATCTTGTCCATCTAAATCTAAACCTCAAATAACCCTTCTTATAAATGAATTGCTAAACCTGTATCTGTACTTTGTAAGGGTAAATGAAAATGCTTTTTTTTTTTTTAAATTTAAAAAGGATAAAGTAATACTCCTTGCCCCTTTCCTTAGAGTGGCCTAGCAAATCTGGGTCCTTCCTCTACCTTTTGGCATAGAAAGAAGTCTCATTAGGGATTAATTCCACTCTCTAATGCTTACCGTTTAGAGAAATCTCCAGGATCAAAGGCCAAATTACCCCTAGCTGTGGGATAATGTAGAATTTTACCTGAGCCATGTGATCCTAAAAAACAGTGAAGGTTAAGAACCGTCCTCTGCCCCTCAATTCCACCTCTGTGCTTTGGGGAAGGCTTATTGCAAAAAACCATCCTCCCATTATAACTCAGATAAGATCACTGATGCCTCCTCATTGACCTACGACACAGTAGACACAGACCCTCCACATTCCTATTCTTAGACCCATCAATGATGTGCTGAACAGTTTTATCCCTGCTGATGTGTGAGAATAAAGGGCTTGTTAACCAAACTTTGCATAAACTTCTCTCCTTCTGAGACTCTGAACTTTGGCCCACCATCAGCCTGAGTCAATACACAGCCCCTCCAGAAGGATCCCTCCTGCAAATTGGCTGGCCCTGGGATAAAACATTACCTAGTCTGTTATTCACTATGTCACAGTTTCATCCCAGTTCCCAACATCCAGTTCCTCCTAGCCTTGTTTACTCCTCTCTACACAAAGAAAAGTCCTTTTAGCTTAACTCTTCAGATGTTTGCAGATTTAATGGTCAAGGCTCTCCAGTGTAATAGTCCAACTTCCCTTGCAATAATCCCTTCAAATAAGGCATCTCCTTACTAAGTCCATATTTGTTTTTAATTTGACATATGTAAAAGCATAGCTTGGGAATTAGCTCTGAAATCTTTCAGAAGCTCTACAGGAGATTGTCCTGAGGGTCAACTTTTTGTCTCTTGGGGAGATAACTGATGTACAAAATGCGTGAGATTTTGTCCTGATGAACAAGACAGGCTTCAGTTTCCCTCAACTTGACTAAATTAGACAGGATTTTACTTAAATATAGGCCCATGATCTCTATTTTCTTAGAGCATTTATTTTACTAAACTTGTATTTTTAAATTCTTTCTCTATCACTTTGAGTATAAATCATCTCCCAGTCTCTTGCCAGTTTCACAATTTAGACATTTCTTTCTCAAAGACCTGGAAGCCAGCCTGCTGAAACATAACCATCAAGGAAAATAGGGCCCCCTACCTCCAAGGCTCTGCAGGTGGGTAGGAGCCTAGCTTAGATAAACAACAATTAGCAAACATGGATGGTCTAATCACCTTGACCAACCTCCCCTCTAATGTCTTCTAGTACTTTTCCAGCAGCTCATCCTAGTACTTAAAAAAATGTTGCTGCCTTTTGTTTCAATAGAGTTAAGTTCGGTCTCCCTCTTCCCCTGTAATAGTTCTGACCTGTACTACCATAGTCTTGAATAAAGTCCTCCTTGCCTGTTTAACCCCATCCAGTGCAATTTTTTTTTGGCATTAACATTATGGTTACTTTGGTCCCACCTTACATGCATGTAAATGTGTGAATGTTTACTCAAAAAATTGCACTTTCTGTTCTGTATTGGTAGCCTAGGGTCTTTTTGTTCACAAGATTGTTTTATTTCTCCAACAACTTTCATAACTAGCTTTTTGAAATCTGACAGCATTAATATTTCAGATGGCTCTCTTTTCCTCTCGCACATTATAGCATTACTAGAGAAGTAGCTCCTTCTCCCTCTCTTTCTTTACTTAAGGCTTATTTTTGGACTGTCTCATTTCTAAGGGACTTCAGAATCTTTCATTCTCTTCCTCTTTTGCTTCTCTCCATATGAAACTATGGAATTGTGAAAATATTTTATTTTGTTTGGGTCCATACTCTAGATTTATGATTTTTTTCTCTTAATGTTATTAGAGGCAGTTTGGAATTGCTTTTCTACCACAATACTTTTAACATCGCAAAATCCCTTTGCTCTAAAGCCCATTTCCTAAAGACCACATTGCCCTCCTCTTGCTATTGGACTCATAGCATGTAGCATGCTTACCTGGGCATAGTTTAGTTTTAAATTATCTGAAGTTTATTTACTTAGGAACTCATGATTTTTCAGCTACTTATGTACTTTGGGGGCTTACAAATTGCAGATGAGGAGGCTTCTTTTCTGGTTTGTTTTATAACTCGGTTTTCTAGCTGTGCTAAGTAAATTCAGGTTATTTATAATTTGCATTTTTATCCCTCATGAGAGGTAATAATACAGAATCACTGAAAACCAACACAACAGAGTCAGTACTGCTGTGTTGACTTTGATGTGCTGCTTTTAAGTCTCCTTCTGCTGTTCCTCCTCAGTGCCTTTAAGATGCAGGGTACTGCCTGAATGACCTAGTGAATAAGTCATAATGAAAACAGTTTGCTCCTCTGGATTGTTTAATAATGCTCTAAGTCACAGAGGGCAAACATACACAAGTAGTATTTAGGACACGATCTGATTATAGCACACAGTAAAATGTAATTAAAAATAATGACTCCTCATTTGAGGTAATCTAAGGACATTTCTCTTTCTTTAACAAATATCCATTAGCATTAACATGTGCTAAGCACCACACTAAGGAAAAATCCTCAATCAAATAAGCCCTGAGAAATTCACAAACCAGTGAGCCAGAAAGAATGCAAGTCACTAATTACAATATAGAGAGTTAAGTATGATGAGAGGCTACAATATAGTCTAAGGAAGAAGCAAATGCAATTGTGTCCAGGATAGGCTGGGGGCCCGTTCAGGGATGGATTCATGCCACGTGACACTGGTCTTGAAGCAATAGCATGTGTTGACCAGTCACACAAAAGAGAGTGGGGGAGGGTCTTCAAGGAAGCAGGAACACCATGCACACGGAGGCAGCTGTAATGTGTCAAACACTGTCAAGTAATCCATCCTCCTTCTATTCTATCCCACCTCACTCAGGTCCATATGCCCCACTAGAGGCTGCAGACTGGGCTGTTCAAGAGGGATCCCAAACTGAGACCATCCTGCCTGAGAGGAGAATTTAGGCTAGTTGGAGACAGACATTCTTAAAAAGTGGCAGCAATGAAATCAGTGTCCTAATAGAGGTCTGTGTAGGTTATAGAGGACACACTTAACTCTAACTAGAAATATCAGGAAGGTTTCTAGAGGGTGAGGCATTAGACAGAGCTGAAAAATGAAATAAAAGTGGATGTCACCAGAACAAGGAAGAGAACGACATTCCAGGAAAATCGGTCTCTGCTGCCAACTCTCACACTTCTGGCAGCTCTGTTCGTTGAAAGGCAATCACACAACATTATACTCTTTGGTACAAGGCTTCTTTCACTCAACACAGTGTTCCTAAGATTTTTATACTTTGTTTATGAATCAGTAATTTATTTCCTTTTATTATTGAGTAGTATCCATTGTATGAATAGACTCCGCTTTCATCATCCATTTTTCAACTGATGGATTATTTCCAGTTTAGGAATATTATGAGTAAAACTGCTAAAACTTTCTTATACAGGTACTTCCTAGACACCCATTTCTCTTCTCTTGAATGCTCAGGAATTGAAATGCTGACTCATTATGTCTAGTTTTACAAGAAATTGCCAACATTTTAAATGGTTGTAACATTGTATGTGCCTGCCAATCATGTTGGAGTTTTAGGGCTCTATATGGTAGACAAACTGTGATCTTTTTAGTCAATTTTAGCCTTTCTGGGGGAGTGTTTAGTGTTACTTTATTTTTATTTTAATTTGTGTTTTCCTGAATGCTAATGATTTTGAGTGAGTATTCATGTGATGATTTTTTTTTCTTTGGTGAAATATCTATTTCCCCTTCCTTTTTCATGTACCATGTGCTCTATCTCAAAGGTTCTCAACCCTGGCTATGCACTGCAATATGTTTGCACTTTTGCTTGGACCCCACCCCCAAAGACTCTGATTTAATTCTTACAGCTTGAGGCCCCTGTCATTAGGATTTAAAAAAGAGCCTCCTTGGTGCTTCTGGGTGTACCCAGATTTGAAAAAACTCTGTTGCTATAGTTTGGAGATTTTCAAACTATAGGTATCAGAATTATACAGATTGTTGATATTGACCTCCAGAGTTCCTGACTCAATGAGTCTGAGTTTAAAGTCTGAGAATTTGCTTTTCCGAGAATTTGTTTTTCTACTAAGTTTCCATATAACATGATGCTGCTGGTCCTAGAAACCCACTGGGAACCACTGCTTTAGCTAAATGAATCAACCAACTTCTCAGTAGACATTGAAGTCTTCCAAGGCTTTCCTCTTGGTGTTTTGTCTTCCCAATTGGTGATGCTATCTAAGCCTTTGCTTTCCTGGCACATGCTTCTTCATTAAGAAGCAAACCCCAGGAAGTTCCCATGTGGTGCAGCAAGTTAAAGATCTGGCATTGCTGTAGCCACAGTGTAGTCCCCAGGTTTGTTTCCTGGCCTCTGGAACTTCCACAGGCTGTGGGTGTGGTGAGAAGAAGAAGGAGAAGGAGGAGGAGAAGGAGGAGGGGAAGAAACATCAGTGTCACAACCTTTGTGAAGTCTGTTCAGATTCAACTGCTCTATCATTTCACTGTTCAGATTCAACTGCTCTATCATTTCACTTCTCATACTCTACTGTCCCGGTGCATGTGATACTTGTCACACTATTTCATTTATTTGTTCTGGCTGCCACACTTTCCTCTCCTACCTGATGAGAACTTTATAGAATTAGAAGCTGCTATACTTTGTTCTTTGAGTCTTTAACAACTAACAATACCTGCCATATTGCTGAGTATCCACTATTTCATTTAAAATTTCTTGATTGTGCTAATGGTTAGTGGCTGGATGATCACAGAAAATGGGATGTATAAGGCTTCCCACATGCTCAGATTCTTTTTTTAAAATTAGAGTTTAGTTGATTTACAGTGTTGTAGATGCGCAGATACTTTAAAATCACAAGTGACCATTTGTTATTAAATTGGTGGCCAGATCACATGAGCCAGAGAGCAAATCTACAGCAAAAACTAAAATAAAAGCCATATATCAGCACAGGCTACAGTTAGTATCATCTTTTTTTTTTTTTTTTAAAGTCTTAAAAGGACTTGAAAAGGAATTATTTTGAATTGAATAAAACAGCCAGTATAAAATCAAAGAAAAATTTAACAAGATGAAAGGAAAGTATGATTCTTCTCAGAATATTACATTTGTTTCCTGAAGGCTTTCTTATCAAATAAGAAGTGCTTTCAAACAAATTTGAATCTCTAGTGACTTTAAAAAAACAAAGTTCCATGTGAAGATTATGTTTCTAGAAATGTTATAATGTTTTATTGAAAGTTTCACTTGCAAAATGAGATGGCAATGATAATCTTAATAATGATAACAATTTCTGCAATTTACTTGAGGGTTTTTTTTTTTTTTTTTTTTTTTTGTCTTTTTCAGGGCCGCACCTGCGGCATATGGAGGTTCCCAGGCTAGGGGTCCAATCGGAGCTGTAGCCGCTGGCCTACACCACAGCCACAGCAATGCCAGATCCTTAACCCACTGATTGAGGCCAGGGATCAAACCCGCAACCTCATGGTTCCTAGTTGGATTAGTTTCCACTGCACCATGATGGGAACTCCGAATTTACTTAAGTTGTGATGGAGACTTTGTTATATGCAATTCATGAATCATCTCATTTAATTCATACTAGAACCAATGAGGGGGTGTTATTATTCCATTTTCATAGATAATAACACAGAAGCTGAAATAATTTAAATAATGTGTTGAAGACCACTATTCAAATCCACTTCTAGGCATGTTGCCAGGTAAATTACAGGATGCTCAGCTGAATTTGAATTTTAGATAAACGATAATATTTTTTTTGTTAAAAGTACATTTCATGTAGTATTTGGGACATGATCATATTAGAAAATTATTCGTTGTTTATCTGAAATTCAAATTTAACAGGTGTCCTGTATTTTTATTTGCTAAATCTGGAAGCCCTATTTCTAGCTCACTCCAGAAAAATTTGCATCAGAACATTGGGTTTATTGCATTCCAATTCTCTCTTATGGACTGGCAATTCCCAATATGCTTACATGAAATTTATGGGCTACACTTCAAACATTTAGCATCAGGGCCCTTTATGATTTGGACTCCACTTTCCTAATCTTCACATCCAGAGGTGCATCAAATGCCAAGGCTTTGATGCAGGAGCTGAATGGTATGTGTGTCTGGAGGCCAGAGTAGCTTCTGTGGACTGAGTGGGAGAGAACTTGGAACCATATCAGAGAGGGAACATGGGCCAGATAATACGAGGCTTTGGGGGTCACTGTAAGAATATATGCTTTTACTTTGAGTGAGGTGGGCAGCTATTGGGGAGTTTAAAACAGAATGACATGGCCTGGCTTAAGTTTTAACAGGACTAAATTGGCTGCTCTTTGGAAAGCAAGGTGAGAGGGACTAGAGTAGAAGCAGGGAAGGATTGCAAACATTCAGGCAACAGCTCAAGAGGCTGCTGTTCTTAAGCTGTTGGGTTTTCATGGGTTCAGGCTTTAAGTTCTGGGTGACAACTTCCAACCTGAAGCAGGAGGAAGGAGTATCATTCTTCCAGCTTTAGTGTGGAACCTGGTACATTTTCACATCGAGACCTGAAGGGACCCTGCTCCAGATGCACCTGTGGGTGTTGCATCTTTGGTGCAGAGAAGGCAGAGAGCAATGCTCTGTCACAGGGGGCAACAGCAAAGGCCACAGCCAGACCATTCCCTCAAGGGAAGAGCAGATGCTCGACAGGCAGTAGGTGCACATAATTAGACATGATCCTGCACACAGCTCAGACACTTCCTGGGGCCACCCACCCTCCCACTGAAACAACTTGGAGAGACTAGGGCTGGTGGGAGAGAGCAAGTCTGCAACTATGCAAGGTTCATATGAAGATGCTAAACTTTTATTATCAATTTAACTATGACCTAATTTATGACCTAGATAGGCATGGAAGCATTAGGGTTAATGAAATTAAATGACTTACTTTAATGGAGACGAGAAAACAGAACACATATAGGGAGTTCCTGTCATGGCTCAGCGGAAACAAATCTGACTAGTAACCATGAGGACGCAGGTTTGATTCCTGGACTCGCTCAGTGGGTTAAGGATCCGGCACTGTGGTGTAGGTCACTGATGCAGCTCGAACCTGGTGTTGCTGTGGCTGTGGCTGTGGCCAGCAGCTGTACCTCCGATTCAACTCCTTACCTGGGAACTTCCAAATGCCACGAGTACAGCCCTAAAAAGTAAGTAAGTAAATAAATAAATAAATAGAAAACACATATAAAAGAATACAAGAGCCCTACAACAAACCCACAAACACTTGGCAAATTTTTAACTGAATGTCTACTTCATGCCAGGCATTTGGTTTTTAGATATTAACTTATTGGCTCCTCACAAAAATCCTAGCTCAGGTGTATATTACTATCAACCCCCTTTTATAGATGAAGGTCATAGATAACTAGCTTGTACTCATGGAGATTTGAACTACTCTGTCAGACTGAAGACAGAGTTCATGTGTTTAACAACTAAGCTATCTAGCCTCCCGGGGAAAATAAAAGTTTATCCTAATAGGCTAAGCAGAGTTCTTTAGCTAAAATAAAAATAATTGAAATCAAGGGAGATGCCCAAAGAATTAGTCTGAAATTCACTATGAGGAACACTGTTCAGTCTTAGCCAAATTCCATTTCTTTCTTTTCATTTTCTTTTTAGGACCACAACTGCTGCACATGGAAGTTCCCAGGCTAGGGGTTGAATCAGAGCTGCAGCTGAAGTCTATGCCACAACCACAGCAACATCAGATCCAAGCCACATCTGTTACCTATACAGCATCTTGTGGCAACACTGGATCTTTAATCCACTGAGCAAGACTAGAGATTGAACCTGCATCCTCACGGATACTGGTCAGATTCTAACCCACTGAGACGCAACAGGAACTCCCAAATCCCCCTGCTTTTTTTTTCTCTTCTTTTTAGGGCCACACCCAAGGCATATGGAAGTTCCCAGGCTAGGAGTCGAATTGGAATCGGAGCTATAGCTGACGGCCTAAGTCACAGCCACAGCAATGCGGGATCCAAGTCTAGTGTGTGACCTATACCACAGCTCACGGCAATGCCAGATCCTTAATACACTGAGCGAGGCCAGGGATCGAACCCGCATCCTCATGGATCCTAGTCAGGTTCGTTAACCACTAAGTAACAAAGGGAATGCCCTAAATCCCATTGCTGTTGAGAAGAACTGGTCAATTTAGCTGTCAGGGCCTTGGCCATTTGTGCCTCAGAGGCATGTCACCCAGGCCAGGTCACTTGCAGGACACATGCACATGACTGATAGGATGCTATCCCTAATTCCATCCAAATTATGGATGGAGGCTTTCTTTACGTTCTTATTGTCTGTTGTCAGGAGGATAGAGATGATAGCACAGGAGAATGGACAGAGTTCAAGATGAAGATCTTTAATACCAGCCCAAATCGAACAGGTTAAGTAAACACTTTCTTGCTCCTTTATGATATATACCGCCAACTAGCTCAGTTGGCATGATCTTTAGGAATGTGTCTTCCAAGTACTTGCTTGTTCTCTAGCTAGCATTTAGCTCAAATGACAATTTTAAAAAGAGATCAAAGCATGGTTGATATGTGGGAGTGTCCGGGTGAAGGATTTCACTAGGAAAGAAAAAGCTTCAAAAAGAAGTAAATATTTTCAGTCTAGTTCATAAAGGAAGACTGAGAATTGATCAGAACATTTTATGCATTCCAGTTTTTCAGTGGTGAATCAGAATGCCAGCTTTGAACTCTCAACTACAGCATTGGATTTGCGGTTCAGAACTTCCCCAATGTGCAGAGCAATTCACTAAGGCCAGGTGACTTACTGCTTAGTTGAATGTTTTGTTAAATTCTGAAAGATGTGTAGTACTCAGCTTACATGCCTAAGTATTACACAATCCAACTAGGTAATTCTACTGTGGATTCTTACTAGATTTGCCTGATATGACTGTATGTAGTCAGCAAAAGCAGAAGTAATTACAAGTAAAATTCAAAAGACCTCAAACTCCTTAATGCATTTAAATGTTTGGCTTGTCTATACTTTCCTTTGTAAATTGATGTAACGCTATAGTGTCAAACTTAAGCCTGATGAAGATCCGGAACTCTTCCCCAGATAATCCATATCAGCATTTTATTAGCAAGCACCTTTGGTCTTTGGATGTAAATTGACTGAGAACTTTGCTTTGGAAAATGCTGACTAGCCTCTGTGAGGCTCCTGAATATAGCAGACAGCTTTTGATGTTCTCAGATGTACATAGTTGTCTTTTTCATTCATCTTTTCGCAGGCACCGTGGGAGAGTCCATTTGCCCAGGAAACAGACTTGTGATTGCCAACAGAGAGGGGAGGAAGTAGGATGTACGGGGAGCTTGAGGTTGGTAAATGCAAACTATTACATTTAGAATTTACAAAGCCATCAACACCCTAATATCAAAAACCAAACAAAGATATTTCCAAAAAAAGAATTATAGGCCAATAAGTTTGACGAACATAGATGCAAAAATTCTCAACAAAAATTTTAGCCAACGGAATCCAACAACATATAAAAGAGATCAGACACCATGACCAGGTGGGATTCATCCCAGGTGCACAAGGATGGTTCAACATATGCAAATTAGTCAACATCATATACCACCTTAACAAAAGAAAAGTCAAAAACCACAAGATCATCTCAATAGATGCAGAAAAAGCATTTGACAAAGTCCAACATCCATTAATGGGAAAAAAAACTCTCACCAAAGTGTGTATAGAAGGAACACTCCTTAACATAATAAAAGCCATTTATGACAAACCCACAGAAAATATAATACTCAACAGAGAAAAGCTGAAAGCCTTCCCACTAAAATCTGGAACAAGACAAGGATGCCCCCTCTCACCACTTCTATTCAACATAGTATTAGAAGTCCTAACAATCAGACAAACAAAAGAAATGAAAGGTATCCAAGAGAAGAGGTAAAATCGTCATGCTATGCAGATGACATGATACTATATATAGCAAATTCTAAGGACTCCACACAAAACTACTTGAACTGATCAACGATTTCAGCAAAGTAGCAGGATACAAGATTAACATCCAGAAATTGGTTGCATTTCTGTATACTAACAATTATATATTAGAAAAGGAATACAAAAATACAATACCTTTTGAAATATCACCCAAAAAATTAAATACCTGGGAACAAACCTGACCAAGGTTTGTTTTATAGTGAGAACTATAAAACATTAATCAAGGAAATTAAAGAGGATTCAATGAAATGGAAAGATATTCCTTGCTGTGGGGAATTAATTGGAAGATTAATTGAAAGAATTAATTAATTAGAAGAATTAATATCATAAACAAAAAATCATAAAAATGGCCATACAACCTAAAGAAATCTACAGACTCAATGCAATCCCTATAAAATTACCCACGACATTTTTCACAGAACTAGAACAAACAATCCAGAAATTTATATGGAAGCACAGAAGACCCAGAATTGCCAAAGCAATCCTGAGGAACAAAAACCAAGCAGGAGGCATAACTCTCCCAGACTTCAGGCAATATTACAAAGCTAGAGTAATCAAGACACTGTGGTACTAGTACAAAACAGACATACAGACCAATGGAACAGAATAGAGAACCCAGAAATGATTCCAGACACTCACAGTCAATTAATCTTCAACAAAGGTGGCAAGAATATAAAATGGGAAAAAGATAGTCTTTTCAGCAAGTGGTGCTGGGAAAATAGGACAGCCACATGTAAATCAATGAAACTGGAACATACCCTCATACCACGCACCAAAAAACCCCTCAAAATGGCTTAAAGACTTAAATGTAAGATAAGATACCATTAAACTCCTGGAAGAGAACATAGGCAAAACATTCTCTGACATCAGCCTTATGAATATTTTCTCAGATCAGTCTCTCAAGGCAACAGAAATAAAAGCAAAAATAAACCAATGGGACCTAATCAAACTGACAAGCTTTGCATAGCAAAGGAAACCATCAAAACAAAACAAAACAAAACAAAAAAAGACAACTTACAGAATGGGAGAAAATAGTTCTAAATGATGTAACTGACAAGGGCTTCATCTCTAAAATATACAAACAACTTATGCAACTCAACAGCAAAAAAGCCAACAACCCAATTGAAAAATGAGCAAAAGACCTGAATAGACATTTTCCCAAGGAATATATACAGATGGCAAACAAGCACATGAAAAAAGGCTGAACATAACTATTAGAGAAATGCAAAAATCAAAACTACCAAGAGGTACCACCTCACACCAGTCAGAATGGCCACCATAAATAAATTCACAGATAGCAAATGCTAGGGAGGGTGTGGAGAAAAGGGAACACTCCTGCCCTGTTGGTGGGAATGTAAGTTGGTACAACCACTATGGGAAACAGTATGGAGATACCTTAGAAAACTAAATATAGAACTACCATATGACCCAGAAATCCCACTCTTAGGCATACATCCAGACAAAACTTTCATTGAAAAAGATACATGCAACCTTATGTTCACTGTAGCACTATTCACAATAGCTAATACATAGAAACAACATAAATGCCCATTGGCAGATGAATGGATTAAGAATATGTGATATATATACACAATGGAATACTACTCAGCCATAAAAAAGAACAAAATAATGCCATTTGTAGCAACATGGATGGAACTAGAGTCTCTCGTACTAAGTGAAGTAATTCAGAAACTGTAAGCCAGATACCATATGATATCACATATCTGAAATCTAATATCCAGCACAAATGAACCTTTCCACAGAAAAGAAACTCATGGACTTGCAGAACAGACTTGTGGTTGCCAAGGAGGGAAGGAGAGGGAGTGGGATGGGCTGGGAATCTGGGGTTAATAGATGCAAACTATTGTATACGGAGTGGATAAGCAATGAGATCCTGCTTTATAGCACAGGGAACTATAATCCAGTCGCTAGTGATGGAACATGATGGCAGACAATGTGAGAAAAAGAATATGTATATATGTGTGTGTGTGAGAGAGACTGGGTCACTTTGCTGTACAGTAGAAATTGACAGAACACTGTAAATCAACTATAACAGAAAAAATAAAAATCATAAAAGAAAAAAAAGAATGCATAAGCAATGAGGTCCTACTGTACAGCACAGGGAACTCTACCTAATCTCTTGAGATAGAACATGATGAAAGATACTATAAAAAAAAAGAATATATATATATATATATATGATTGGGTTGCTGTGCTATACAGCAGAATTGACAAAACACTGTAAATCAACTATATGCTAATAAAAAATTAAAAAAAAAGATTTAGTAGGGCACTAAGCACTCACTTTTCTATAGAATTTCCATTACTGCAATGACTACCTTTATTATGGATTATGTTATTTTATATAAAAGGGCATTGGAACTTTTATGGATATGGAAAAAGTAAGAGCTTGAAAGGTAAATGTCTTATTTGTGAAGTTTTTAGTAGTCTTGTCAAAATCTGTTTACTTATTTGCCTATCTGTCTGCCTGTCCACTCACCCATGCACCTACCTATCATATGAAATATCTAATGTCTGGTGGATATATTTTTTTATTTTTAAATGTCTTTTAATTCTTTAAGTATAGTAAGCATAATTTTCTTTTCTTTTTTTTTTTTTTTTGGACTTGGAGAAGAGACCTGTTGTTGCCAAGGCGGAGGGGGAGGGAGTGTGGTGGATGCAGAGCTTGGGGTTAATAGATTCAAACTATTGCCTTTGGAATAGATTAGCAATGAGATCATGCTGTGTAGTGCTGGGAACTATATCTAGTCACTTATGATGGAGCATGATAATGTGAGACAATAGAATATGTACATGTACATGTAACTGGGTCACCATGCTGTACAGTAGAAAAAAATTGTATTGGGGAAATTACAATTAAAAAAAATGTGTTGTTCTTTAACTGGGCTTCCTTTGAGGGAAAGTTCTAATCCAACTTTTTTTTTGGCTGTTCTGGGGGCATGTGGAAGCTCCCAGGCTAGGGATCAAACCTGAGCCACAGCAGTGACAACACTTGATCCCCAACCTGCAGAGCCACCAGGGAACTCCCTATTTCCACTTCTGCCAAGAGCCTTTGTTGACTTCTCAGTTATGTGTGATTTCCCACTTGTAAACTCTCTCTCATGTGAATCTAATCATAATGTACTGCTTTGTATTTTTTTGTTTGTTGCCTTTATCCTCAGTTAATTATAGCCTTCTTGAAGGAAAAAATGTTATTTTCTTCTTAATTTCCGTAGCAAAATCTCATTAGTCGTCAATTGATAAATATTTGCTAATGGATTTATTAAGAAATGAATATGGTAGTGTTTTTTAATTTGTTTGTTTTGTGTTTAGTTTTTTTTTTTTTTTTTTTTGGTTTTTAGGGTTGCACCCGTGGGGTCGAATCATAGCTACAGTTGCCGGCCTACACCACAGCCAGAGCAACACAGGGATTTGGGCCATGTCTGTACCTATACCATAGCTCATGGCAACGCCGGATCCTTAACCCAGTGAGTAAGGCCAGGGATCGAACCCAACTCCTCATGGACACTGGTTGGGTTCATTACCACTGAGCCATGACAGAAACTCCCAGTGTGGTAGTGGTTTGATAGTATATAGAGTTCAATTTTAGACATACTCGTCTTAATTTATAAGCACTAAGGAAATATATAGGCATAGATTATGGTACAATCACAGATTTTCAGCCTTGGCTGGCTTCTTATAAGTTATCATGTCCAAGTCTATTATTTTCTACATGAGGAAATCAGTCTTCTATAAGGCACTAAGCTACTTGAGAAAAGGGACAATTTATTTAAACACTTCATTTCACACATAGAGAAATAGTTTTAGTTATCTATGCGCTTTTTTAGTACCTGGTTCACACACAAGAGGAACCCAAATATTGGTTGAATGAATTGATTAATGGAAATCAATTTCACTAACTGGATGTTTAGAACTAGACAATGTATGGACAATCAGGGCTCATGCCTTCAGCTTCTCACATGCTCCGCAGGGGGTATCACCACTTAGAGCTGTCCCACTAGCACATTTTGCTGGACCCCCTTTGCCTCAGATATAAGACCTATTTCCCATTCATATCAGGTTTTCTTTGAGTCGCTGACTGAGGATGTGGACACCAACTCTAATTTTTGTTCCTACAGTATGCACTAAAAACCTAATAATACAATGAGATGCTGCTATGTAGCATGGGGAGCTATCTCTAGTCACTTGTGATGGAACATGATGGAGGATAAGGTGAGAAAAAGAATGTATATATATGTATAACTGGGTCACTTTGCTGTACCCAGAAATTGACAGAGCATTGTAAATCAACTATAATAGAAAAAATAAAAATCTTAAAAAATGCCAAAAAGCACTAATTATATTGTATCATTGCTGACTCTGTCATCATATCTGCCCTTCAGAAAGAAAAGATTTGTGTTTTTACTTTCCTTTTTTGGGAACAGAGGATAATTTGTTTCGTGTAGTCTGGAAAAGAGAAAACAGGAGACACCAGAACAGGACGTATTTTTTTGGCCAATCACTGACAGGAACTTCCAAGTCTCCATTTAGACCACAAGGACTGAGTGTTACTCATCTTCACTCATCGTTTTCCAAGTTTTAGAAGCAAAATGAGATACTAGAGATAGCATTCTTAATTCCCTTTAGCTGAGCCCCAAGGCAGGACTTGACGAAGAAAACCTGAGCAACTCCTTGTAGAAATAGTTCTCATCAGCTATGTTTTGTGTGTTTAGAGCATAAACTAAACACTGGTTTGGATTTCTTCCCTTGGCTGCATGCTCAATCCTTGCTTTTTCAGACATGGTATTTCTGGAACATAGACTCACTCAGAAGAAAGAAAGATCAAACAGAATGGATTTTAGAAGTTTCTGATCTAACTTTACTATTTTGCAGATAAGAAAGTTGAGACTCAGAGATGAATCAACAGAATTGGATAGTGACAGATCTGGGACTAAAATAGGCCATGCTATCTCTTTAGTGACAGCTGACTTTTCATAACTGTCTTACTCTTATTTCTATCTGATATTTGGAGTGATTCATGCACATGTAGATGAACTATCTTGCATCTGAGCATCTCAGTTCCTTGAATTCTTCGTATGCAATGACTTTTATTCTTTTTTTTTCTTTTATCTTTTTTTTAGGGGCCGCACCTGTGGCATATGGAGGTTCCCAGGCTTCGTGTTTAATTGGATCCGTTGCTGCCGACCTACACCAGAGCCACAGCAGTGCGGGATCCGAGCCACGTCTGCAACCTACACCACAGCTCACGGCAATGCCGGATCCTTAATCCACTGAGCGAGGCCAGGGATCAAACCTACAACCTCATGGTTCCTAGTCGGATTTGTTTCTGCTGTGCCATAATGGGAACTCCTGACTTTTCTTCTGATCCCACTTCCCTCCCCTCTTCCCATGGATTTTCTAATCACCTGTCACACCTCTGAAATAGCTCAATATCTCAATATTTGAGTATAACCATCACTTTTCTCTTAGTCACTTCATTTTCCTTCCTCTGGTCCTTAATGGCATAAGAAATGTTATTCCTTTTTTTTTTTTTTTCTTTAAACCTCTGTTTTCTCCTCAGCCCCATTCTGTGTTTCCTTCCTTCCCTGGTCAGGTACAATTTCATGTTTATCTAGCTAGCCACTCTTTTTACTAATGTCCTCAACACTATTTATTATTTCTGCTTATTATTTTTCTTTGCACTTATCTGACAAAAATCCAACTCTGAACCTGTTGCCTTTCTCCATGCTTCCACCAGGGATGTAAAAATCTGATGGAGAACATCCCACAGCTGGACTGATTAATGCTTTCATAACACTGGTTCTCAAAGAGAACCCTAGACTGGCAGCATCAGCATGACTCTGGAACTTGTAAATGTGAATTCTCAGACTCACTTAGCATACTGAATCAGAAACTTGGAACGAGACACACCAATCTGTGTTTGAACAAGTTCTGCAGATAATTCTGATACACCTTAGAGTTTGCAAAATGCTACTCTTTAATTCTTGGTCTCTAATCTCAACTGGCTATTAATACTAACTGTCAATCTTTATATATTTTCCAAATTAGTGATCTCCTATATTTTCCATACAAGCTTCTTCAAATCTTCTCCATTTTCCTTAAATATGATAACACCTGTCACTTCTTACTCTCTAGAGATTATCACCCTCTGACTTAGAGTTTGTGCTTGAATTTCTGCAAGCACCTGGCACCAAATCAGTTCATTGCGATGAAAGAATGTCCCTTTTCATGTTGAAGGCAATATAGACAAACAGCTGTGTTCAGATTCCTTTCCTGTCATCACGAGGGACTTCTTCCCCTTTCTCCTTACCAAGTTCTCTCTATTGACATCTTTCATCCATCTACATCATAATTTAAATTCACACACACATTATTAGAGTACAGATGATTTTTAGTGCTAAGGTCATGCTGTATAGCATAGTGATCCCTCATGTTATCTTCCATCATGGTCAAGCCCAAAAGACTGGATAGAGTTCCCTGTGCTGTAGGACCTCATTGCTTATCCATTCGAAATGTAACAGTTTGCATCTACCAACCCCAAACTCCCCATCTATCCCACTACCTCCTTTCTCCCCCTTGGCAACCACAAGTCTCTTCTCTATGTCTGTGACTCTTCTTCCTTTTTGTAGATATGTTCATTTGTGCCATATTTTAGATTCCGCATGTAAATGATATCATATGGTGTTTGTCTTTGTCTGATTTACTTTGCTTAGTATGATAATCTCTAGTTGCATCCATGTTGCTGCAAATGGCATTATTTTGTTCTTTTTTTATAGCTGAGTAGTATTCCATTGTGTATATGTACCACATCTTCTTAATCCATTCAACTTCAATGGACATTTAGGTTGTTTCCATGTCTTGGCTATTGCACACACTTAGGGATTTTGATTTTAAGTGTGATAAAAATACTGGAGGGTTTTAAGCTAGAGCGTAGCATTACCTGGTAAACAGTTCAGAAAGAGTTTTTATCCTCCTTGTGTAGAGAATGGATTGCATGGGCCGAAGCAAAGAAAAAAAAATCACTTTAATTGTAGTCGTGATGTAACCAGTTTTGAGCTATAATTTGGAGGTATAATTAATGGGAGAGAGTGGAGTGATTTGGCTTTAAAACTATGTGAATGATGATGTTGTTTACCAATATGAGGAAGATGGAAAAGGAATAAGACAGCTGGGAAAAATTAGGAATGATGCTGGTAAGTTAAGTTTCCATTGTTTATTGGAGATCTATGAGGAGAAAGGCATCTAAATTCTTTGGTCTGGAATTCCAGGAAGAGATGAGGAGGAGAAATACAGAGTTAGGAATCTTTGGCTGATAGACAATATTTAAAGCTCTGGTATTTGATGAAGTCACTTTGCAAAAGTGTGTAGAGAGGGTGGCCAATAACAAAGCCCCAGGCTACTCCATTAAGCTGGGAATATGGAGGGAAAATTTATAGCACAGGTGAGAAAGAATAAGCAGCTGGTATTCCGAGAAATTCTCCTAACCAGTTTTCAGCCAAATTCTTCTGATAAGTAAACTAAAATAAGAACAGAGAGCTCAACATTGGAAATGACAATATGAAGGCTTCCAGGCAACAAGAGCAGTTGCAATGGAATGGTGACAGAAAAAGTCTGATTGGAATAGGCTGAGGAAGTTATGTGGTTGGATTACAAAGTTCTGCCTGAGGAGAAGCTGAGAAAATTGTTAGCCTTTCATTCTAGTCCCTGCTCAACAGAATCCAGAAATCAAAACAATTCTAAAAACAGATATTTAAGTCCTTCAAACTGATGTGGAATTTTACAGAAATAAGGGTGGTGAGTAAAGACTCATATCTGAAAAGTTTAAGTGAAGGCACATGCAGTTTAAACAGAACCGGAATATTAAAAATCAGTATAGACTTCCATAAATGAAACTATGAATAGAATAGGCCAAAATAATGACTGCAACCAAAAGGAATTAAGTAACAATAGGTATTAAAAAAATTGGAATCTGATATTACCTAGGATAAGCCAAGTTTAGTATGATCAGTCCATAGATAGTTAAGAGTTGGCAGGATACACACACACCCTTGCCTGCTTATCATTGTTATTAGTCAGTCCCTTTAAGATAGTATTTTTAATTCCATGCTTGATAAAATATGAGAAATAGCATACTCATCAACATATATTTACCAAGTCCCTGTGTGTTACAGGAAAGCACATCTGAAAATGATCACTATAAAGTTTTACAACACTGGGAAAGTAAAACCCATAAAGAATCATGTCTTGTTCAAATTCAAAACTCATAAAAATTGGTTATCTTTTATCTCTTAAAGGCTATACAAATAATTGAAGGTTAATTAGCAGTGTAACTGTATAGTAATGCCGCCAGTCTCCTCCAGGCAAAATTTTAAAAATTTCAGAATTATAATTATGTGGAAAAATGAAATTCAAGCACTGTTTGGTTTATAATAATTTTACTAGGATGAAAATATCTAGTCCCTTAAATGAAGAAACAAGAAAAAAATGGAGAAATAAGCCTTAATAAAGCTAGTGATGAAATGGTTTTGGTGAACTTAAAAAAGTTAAGTAAATATAACAAAATCTGATGGAAACCAGTGATAAGGTTTGCTCAGTTATCTATATATCAGTGTTCTTCTGCTTGTAGGACTGCCTAAATAAAATGCCATCCCACATTAAAAAAAATTGATTATCAAGCAACACAGACTCTGAAGATGGTGAACTGACCATCCCCCAAAGAGTCATCTTAGTGAGTAGAGTGTAGAAGGGATTTTGGCCATATAACTAATATAATTGTCATTAGCGAGTGATAATATTAAATAAGGGAGCCATGCATCTTCCAGTAAATGGCCATTTATTACCAGGATATTATATCCATGTCTAGTTCCTGTTCAATTGCACAAACATAAGATGCCTTTAATGATGAAGCATTTGGGAAAGAGAATCTTTCATTTGGTACTATAAATATACCTAATCTCAAATATATTATTCCTGTCATTCATTTATTCCTTCATGTTTTGAATTAGCAAAAATATATTGAGCACTTATTATGTGCAAAGCACTGTCCAATGTTGCCTTAAATATATGCATAAAAGAAGGAAATGAGCCCCCAAAATCTATATTTTAGAATGAATGAGTTGGTGACATGCTGGTACTATTACCAAAGGGTGTGAACACCAAGTGTTCAGTTCCTACCAGCTCATGACCCCCATCTTCATCGAAGTCCTCCTCTATCCCATCAGTCATCTCTTCTCCATCCGCATCTGGCCCTCCTTCAGCAGGCTCCTCTGTAGAGTGATCTGCATTCTCTGACACACATTCATCTTGGATCAGCTCTATACTCTCTTCCAATTGCTTCTTCTGAGCTTCTGGGGGGAAAAAGCAAATGACTACTACCTTGGGTTGCTCATGAGCCATTTGGATAAACTATGAAAAAAACAGTCTATGAAAGGGTAAATTCTATACTGCTGGGGGTGTGAGGCAGATAAAGCACTACCATGTTAAGGTTGAATTTATTCAACCTTGTAAATTATGTAAGTATATCTATGTGTATTTACATGTAAGCATATGATTTTTAAATGGAATTAGCAAAAATTGGGGCATCCAGATGGTACTTGTATATAAAGAAACAAAGATTTACATAAACAGATTGATCTTTCCAGCTAAATGCAGCCTTTTCTGATAAGGATGTTCTCTCTGAGGAGAAAAATACAGCAAAAAAGGGTTAAAAAAAAGATAAAACATAGGACTTGTTCACTCCAGGATGGAGGATGAAGAAAGCTCATTGACAAATGCAAATCTAAGTGAAAAAAACAAAAACTCACTAAGGAAAAAAATACAAAAGTAAATAGGTTGTCTGTCATCAGACAACAGGTCCTTGTGAACAATCCTTTGAAATTTTCTTCTAAATTCTGTTGGTAGACATGGTTAACTAGAATGGTTATGAATAAAATTCTCGTGTTAGAACACTCGGGTTCAACGTTGAGCTTCGTCATTTATTAGATTTGTGATGCTGAAATGATTAACTCTCCTGTGCCTCAGTTTTCTCACCCAAGCAATCAGGATAGCTGCATTTTAACTTTCAGGGAATGGAGTAGTAAACACAAGTGTTCAGCATAGTGATTTGCAACCAATAAGTGCTCAAAAATGAAGCTACATTCTATGTTAATAGACTTCTCTCTAATACCAGGGTGTGTGCATTCCAGTTACAAAAATTTGACCAAAAGGGAATTATGCTGACAACATAATAATTATTTTCCCTAGTAGTTGGTTTTCATCTTTTGTGAAAATACCAAGAAGCCTTGGGTACTGAATACATAAGATAATCTTATGTACCTCCTCTTATTCCCATGTGTACATGACTATCTCAAAAACCAGGTGATCGTCACTCATTTTGATTACTGTTATTTTATCAGATGATTATCCCATTATTTGATTTGAGTTTTAAAAGACATTACACCTTGAATGTATTTATTTATGTTTTATGGCAATTAGGATAGTTTACAGAGCCAAAATATTTTCAAATATTCATTAATAGTCTTTTTTATAATGTGAGTTAAAAGGAAAATAAGCATTGTTATATATGTTTTGACTCAGTACAAATCTTTTCAAACATAAGTAGGTTAATAAACTGATAAAATTATGTATAAATAAGCAGATATCCTCTTCTATAAATTGTTTAAAATTGTAATAACGGTTACTTTTATAAAAACTGGCATAGCTCCAAGGAGATATTGCAGGTTTAGTTCCAGACCACTGCAATAAAGTAAATATCAAAATAATGTGAGTTGCACAATTTTTTTTGTTTTCCAACAAATACAAAAGTTATGCTTACACTACACTTAGTTTATTAAATGATGCAATAGCATTATATCTAATAAAACAATGTACATAACTTAATTAAAATTACTTTATTACTAAAAATGGTAGCCATCATCTGAGCCTTCAGTGAGTCATAATCTTTTTGCTGGTTTAGTGTTTGAAATATTGGGAGAATTACCAAGATGTGATACAGAGACATGAAGTGAGAAAATGCTGTCAGAAAAATGGTGCTGACAACTCTAATGTTCTTGCATTCTTTTTTAAGAAAAAATTTGTAGCTACACTCATAGCATATGGAAGTTCCTGGGCCAGGGATTGAACCTGAGCTGCAGCTGTGACCCATGCCACACCAAATCCTTTAATTCACTGCACTGGGCCGGGGATTGTACACACACCTCCATAGCAACCTGAGCCACTGCAGCAAGATTCTTTACCCACTGCACCATTGCAGGAACTCCTGTTTTTGCATTTTAGTTCTTTAAATAATAAGGATTACATATTGAAAATAAATCAGAAGTATAGTGTTGTGCCCTGACCTTGCCTCAGAGGATAGAAATCTAGTTCTAGCTTAGTGACCAGTACAATTAAACTCACTTGACTGAGTCTGTTTTGGCTACTTGGCCAGGTTATTTAAACATGTTAAGCCAATCTTTTCTCACTTACAAAAAAGCTTTTAAAATAACATGGATATTATGAGGGTTAACAAATTTATATTTAGGAAATGTTTTGCAAGCAATGAAGAACTGCATAAATGTGCATTGTTACATGCAAAAGGGTATGTACGCTCTTCATCTTGACTGTGTCAAGGAGCAACAACAACACCAATAACACAGATCCCCAAACAAGAGGCCTGATAAGGTCAGAGAATATCATTGAAAAACTTGTGAGGCTGAGGCTGTTTCAGAGGAACAGAAGAGCTGGTAGATCCAACCAAGGCTAAACATAATTACTAAAGGCACTAAAAAATTCACAACTTAGGCACTTTCTCTTCACATTAACTTTATATAGAGACACAGATTATATATTTTTGATGTTTTTCTATCAACTTATTAGCTTCAGTTTTCTTCATATAACAGCATAACTAATGTAGTGACGATGTAAATTCTGCTTTAAAGCTATACTTTTAATCTTCATATGCATATCTGAGTGTTCTAAGGGACGCAAAAGGCATACATTCCTCCCTTTCTCTGATGACCACAAGACTCTTAGCACAGAAAGTCCTACAAAGACTACAAAGTGGTTATTGTAAAATTCAACCAAGATTTTCCCCAAATCTAGAAAATATCCAAATTGAATAGGGGAATAATGAGTTAAAGGGAAAAAAAGGTTTATAGAGAAGATGACCCAAGTAGCTGGATTAAAAGGAAGGCACATGAGGCAAGAGATACAACCAAGGACACTTTGAATTTAATTGTTACTGAAAATTGATAGGTTTTAATTATCTCATCTCCTTTCACATATCTTTGCTTTCTACAGTTCTAGACCTTTAGCTGAGGCTCACCAACCTACACACCTATGACCAGCACTAATGTGATGACAATAGAGTTACCATATGATACAGCAATCCCACTCCTGGGCATACATCCAGAAATGACAAAAACTCTAATTTGAAAAGATACATGCACCCCAAACACAATAGCAGCACTATCTACAATTGCCAAGACATGGAATTAACTTAAGTGTCCATTAACACATGAATGGATAAAGAAGATGTGGTATATATACTCAGTGTAATATTGTTAGCCATAAAAAGGAATGAAATAATCCCATTTGCAGCAACATAAATGGACCTAGAGATTATCATACTAGGTGAAGTAAGTCAGACAGAGAAAGACAAATATTATACAATATCACATGTATGGAATCTAAAAAAATAGTACCAATGGGAGTTCCCATCATGGCACCGCAGAAATGAATCTGACCAGGAACCATGACGTTGTGAGTTTTATCCCTGGCCTTGCTCAGTAGGTTAAGGATCTGGCGTTGCCATGAGCTGTGGTGTAGGTCACAGATGCAGCTCAGATCTGATGTTGCTGTGGCTGTGGTGGAGGCCAGCAGCTCTAGCTCCAGCTGGACCCCTAGCCTGGGAATCACCATATGCCTCAAGTGTGGCCCTGAAAAGCGCAAAATTTAAAAAAAAAGTACAAATGAACTTACAAAACAGAAACAGACGCACAAATGTATATCAACTATATTTTAATTAACAAAACAAGCTGTGATGGGCGGACTAGTTTGAGCACTTAAAAGTTTGGAAAACTCTGACATTAACACCTTATGCTCCACCATGTTGCCTCTATGTTGCTGATCCTTTGAACCTCTCAATGGATTTGATTACTCTGGATTGTCTTCTATTTTTTTCTTCTTATTCTTCTTCTTCTTTTTTTTTTTTTTTTTTTTTTGCCATTTCTTGGGCTGCTCCAGTGGCATATGGAGGTTCGCAGGCTAGGGGTCGAATCGGAGCTGCAGTCACCAGCCTACACCAGAGCCACAGCAATGCGGGATCCAAGCCGCGTCTGCAACCTACACCACAGCTCACAGCAACGCCAGATCCTTAACCCACTGAACAAGGCCAGGGATCAAACCTGAAACCTCATGGTTCCTAGTCGGATTTGTTAACCACTGAGTCGCAATGGGAACTCCCCATTTTTTTCTTCTAAGAGAGGTTTTGTTCTTATCACCTGATGCCTTCACTTCTAGCCACTCTGTGTCACCACAATAATCAGATGCCCTGGCTCTTCAGTCCTGGTATTGGTATTTTAGAAAGAGAAAAGAATGGAGGTTTGGGATTGGAAAACTACCATTCTTAAAAAAAAATGTTTCGAATCTTACAACTTTTCCTAAAGCAAAACTTTCTCAATTTTAAGTCCTTGTCTTTATTCTTTTGTCATAACACATATATGGACTTTTGCTTAAAATTCATATTATATGGGAAATTCATTTGGTCTGGCATATCTATCTCTTCTCTAATGATTTCAGAAATATCTGTTCTCTGAGAACCATCACTTTTTGATGTTGAAAGTAATATTCTTTCTTTTTCTTTAGAATATTTCTGGCCAAAAAGTGTAGTGGATTTTCAGACACTCAGTGTAGGACCAGACTTTGGGGTTGTGTAGCCCTCATCTGGCTCTGTGTATTAATCTGTTTCAGTTATCTTTGGAATCCAAGTTGACTTTCCTGATCTTCTTAGCTAAATACAACCCCTCCTCCTTGATCAACCAAAACCTGGCTCAAATAGTTCTATTGTTGTTTTCTTTTCTCATAAGCATTTAAGCTTCCTTGAAACTTGAGCCTCAACAGGTCATTGCCATACTCTAAGGTGAAAATAAAGATAATAAAGATCTTTTTCAAAGTGAAAAGTACAAGTCAGTTATCCAGAAATATTTTGTTGTGCTCTATAGCCCTAATGAATGCCTTATACCTAGAAGAGATAAGGTAAGAAAAGACATAGGATTTGAGATCCATACTTTTGTTAATTAAAGGTTCTATTACCTGTCATTTTCTTTTCTAAAGGATGAGCATAAAAATAACATTTTTCAGAAGGCTGCAGTGTGCTCAAATGAGGATGAAGAGGTGAATATGTTTTTTTAAACTATAAAGACCACACAAACATGATATCATAAGAGGCTCAAAATAGTGCTTGAGTTGAATCTATATTGATTACTTGATTGCCCTAAATTGTCCATGTCACAATAATTCATTACCACTGATCATTAAGAACCATATATTATGAATACAATCTGGCTTTGACATGCTCTTTTAATTTTCTCTCTCTCTTTTTTTAAACTAATATACAACATACCTGTCATTCCTCTGGTTACCTATTTTATTTTTATTTATTTATTTATTTATTTTTGTCTTTTTTTTTGCCATTTCTTTGGGCTGCTCCCACGGCATATGGAGGTTCCCAGGCTAGGGGTCGAATTGGAGCTATAGCCCCTGGCCTACACCAGAGCCACAGCAACTCGGGATCCGAGCCGCGTCTGCAACCTACACCACAGCTCACGGCAACGCCGGATCGTTAACCCACTGAGCAAGGCCAGGGACCGAACCTGCAACCTCATGGTTCCTTGTCGCATTCGTTAACCTCTGCACCACGACAAGAACTCCCTGGTTACCTATTTTAAAGGCAGTTGTGCATTAATATAGTTTGTTGCCAAAAACTGTTATAAGAGCCTCATTCATCCATTCATTAATTTGAAAGCTAAATCATGAAAGGCATTATGTAGGTTGAGAAAAAAAAGCTTTAACTACAACTGCAACTGATTCATAGGAGTTTAAAAAAAAATACAATCAATCTGTGCTTTAGTATTGTGTTCATCATAGATTCTTGTCATTACCTCAATGGGAAATGTTATAATCACTAAACAGTTATAGGTTCCATGAAAAAGTCACACATGTCTAACAAACACATCTTGTTTGTTAAACTGTTAGTTCACAGTTTAACAAGCAGTTTTGATCCAGTTATTGTTTGGTTGAAATAGAAACAATGTAACTTATTATACTTTTATGAATAATTATATAATTTTACTTCTACTAGAAGTTAATAATATTTTTTAGCTTATTCTTAACTTCATAACAGTCTCTTTATATACACAATTTTTTCTCTGTTTATCAGTTTCTTTTTTTTCTTGGCCACCCAGTGGCACATGGAATTCCTGGACCAGGGATCAGATCTGAGTCAGGGCTATAACTCAAGATCTGGCAACAATACCAAATCCTTTAATCCACTGTGCCAGTGTGGGGATCAAACATGCATCCTGACACTGGATAGACACCACCAATCCCACTATGCCACAGTGGGAACTCAGATTTTTACTTTTTATTGTGAGTGTCTTTGTGTATGTGCATGTGCACATGCCATGTGGGCAGGCATGCTGTCTCTACAACTAAAACTTCTTTGGAGCAGGAATTCATTATTCATTTTTCTATCCCTAAAAATACATTCTATGACACCATCATCATCCTAATTCCAAAACCAGACAAAGATACCACCAAAAAAGAAAACTATAGGCCAATATCTCTGATGACTATAGACACAAAAATTTAGCCAACCAAATCCAACAATATATAAAAAAGATCAGACAAAACGACCAGGTGGGATTAATCGCAGGTGCACAGGGATGGTTCAACATAGGCAAATCAATCAACGTCATACACCACATTAACAAACAAAAAGTCAAAAACCTTATGATCAGCTCAACAGATGCAGAAAAATCATGTGACAAAGTCCAACATCCATTTATGATAAAGCTCTCACCAAGGTGGGTATAGAGGGAATATTACTTAACATAATCAAAGCAATTTATGACAAATCCACAGCAAATATAATACTCAATGGAGAAAAGCTTAAAGCCTTCCCACTAAAATCTGGAACAAGACAGGGATGCCCACTCTCACCACTGCTATTCAACATAGTATTGGAAGACCTAGCCACAACAATCAGAAAAACAAAAGAAATAAAAGGCACCCAAATAGGAAGAGAAGAGGTAAAACTGTCACTGTATGCACATGACATGATAATATACATAGAAAACCCTAAGGAATCAACCCAAAAATTATTTGAACTGATCAACAAATTCAGTAAAGTAGCAGGATAGAAGGTTAACATTCAGAAATCAGTCACATTTCTATATACTAACAATGAAATATTAGAAAAGGAATACAAAAATACAGTACCTTTTAAAGTTGCACCCCCCAAAAATCAAATACCTTGGAATACACCTGACCAAGGAGGTAAAGGACTTATATGCCAAGAACTATAAAACATTAATCAAGGAAGTTAAAGAAGATACAAAGAAATGGAAAGATATTCTATGCTCCTGGGTTAGAAAAATTAATATTGTAAAAATGGCCATGCTACCCAAAGCAATCTAAGATTCAATGCAATCTCTGTCAAATTACCCATGACATTTTTCACAGAACTAGAACAAACAATCCAAAAATTTATACGGAACCACAAAAGACCAAGAATCACCAATGCAATCCTGAGGAACAAAAACCAAGCAGGAGGCATAACTCTCTCAGACTTCAGGCACTATTACGAAGCCATAGTCATCAAGACAGTGCAGTACTGGTACCAAAACAGACATACAGACCAATGGAACAGAATAGAGAACCCTGAAATAAACCCAGACACCTATGGTCAATTAATCTTTGACAAACGAGGCCCCAGAATATACAATGGGACAAAGTCTTTTCAGCAAGTACTGCTGGGAAACCCGGACAGCTGCATTAAAATCAATGAAACTAGAACACACCCTCATACCATGCACAAAAATAAACTCAAAATGGCTGAAAGACTTAAATAGAAGACAAGACACCTTCAAACTCCTGGAAGAGAACATAGGCAAAACAGTCACTGACATCAACCTTATGAATATTTTCTCAGGTCAGTCTCCCAAAGCATCAGAAATAAAAACAAAAATAAACCAATGGGACCTAATCAAACTGACAAGCTTTTGCACAGCAAAGGAAACCAAGAAGAAACCAAAAAGACAATTTACAGAATGGGAGAAAATAGTTTCAAATGATGCAACTGACAAGGGCTTAATCTCTAGAATGTACAAGCAATTTATACAACCCAACAGCAAAAAAGCCAACAACCCAATGGAAAAATGAGCAAAGGACCTGAATAGGCATTTCTCCAAGGAAGATATACAGATGGCCAACAAGCACATGAAAAAATGCTCTTAACATCCCTGATTATTAGAGAAATGCAAATCAAAACTACCATGAAATACCACCTCACACCAGTAAGAATGGCCATCACCAATAAGTCCACACATAACAATTGCTGGAGGGGGTGTGGAGAAAGGGGAACTCTCCTGCACTGTTGGTAGGAGTGTAAGCTGGTATAGCCACTGTAGAGAACAGTATGGAGGTACCTTAGAAATCTATACATAGAACTACCATATGACCCAGAAATCCTACTCTTTGACATATATCCGGACAAAACCTTCCTCAAATTCTTTTCAGAGTCAAAGCAATTTTTGAATTTGGCATCAGGGTAGCAAAAATATAAATCCAAAGCGAAGATAAAAGAAACCTCCTTGCTACATTCTACACAACATCTCCAGACGACTAAGCAAAGTCAATTGTGGGATTTGAGAGTTACTGAGATGGAATTTTTACTGACAAGACTTCAGAAGAAAAATAACAATGAAACCTTCAAGGGCTTGCAGGAAGGGGGGCTGCCTTTGGACACTGGCATCTTTTGGAGTCTTGTTGACTTTTCAAGTCAGAGTGAGTGGTGACTACAGTATATTTTTGTGAACAAATTCATTTTAGATTTTTTTTTTAAGAATATATCAGGAGCTAAAATGCTAGCAGCTTGTACCTAAAAGATATCTCTAATGTTACATAAATTATGAATTTCAACAGAGAAAATAAGGTTTATTGTGGCTGCAAGTTAGTGAGTGCTCATAAAATGCTGACTTTGTGACATTCGTTACCTTAACGCCTTGAAACATCCTGAAGGGCAGGCTTATTTATCATTTTCCAGAGGGAGAAATTAAGGCATACATAATGTTCAGTAAGGTGCCTGAAGTTACTAAGTACAAGAGGTGGAATTCCCACCTAAGGTTTTCTGACTCCATAGTCTGGGCTGTTTCCTAAAATATCTTGAGAAAAAAAGGCCCAATTTGACACACCAGGAGAATCTCTTCATGCACCAGACAATTTAAAATTCAAGAATGAAGAAGTCTCTTTAGTTAGGGGCACATGCTTGAATTAAGCAACGGATAACAAAGGAAAAGAAGTGCAAGTGAAGGGTATTTCCATTTAAGGAAAAGGCCGCAGCCTGTAAAAAGCCCTGAAATGAAAGAATCTGATATTAAATTTCAATCCTCATATTCAAATACTTTTGCTGTACATCTCATCTCTATTTCAACATGTACACATGGTTTAGAAAACAAGTTAGAATTGTTAGGATTTATGTTCAAAGCATTTTTATTAAATTCAGTTTGCTGTAGAGCTATTATCATTAATATAACTCTGAAAATTGGTTGAGTTGGCAATTAAATTTTTTGACATGCTGGCTTAATCGCTAGCTAATTGCTAGCTGAATTGTACTTAGCAGATGGCTGGAAAGAATGTTGATATAAAAACAGTCACGTTACTCATCAGAGCCAGCTAGCATCATGAAACCATTGTTTTTGCACAGCAGTATAAACTGCATTTTTTTTAAAAAAACTCTACATTACAACACCTGTGCATAATATAAATTTAACTCAATGATTCCAGTAAATGCCATTTAGAAAGATGCACTTATTAAGGCTAGTATTACTAACAACAACATCAATGAGCACTAGGAAAGCTATATAAGAGGAATGCTGTGAAATGAAAATATCAGTTATGTAAGTACGTACCTGGTGAAAATGACCTCAAATTTGTTCACAAGAAGTTTCCTATATAGTTGAGGTGAACATAGATTCAATTCAAACCATTAAAAAAATTTACCAACCTGTTTATTTAAATCTCATCGTAATTTTAAGGGATAGATATTATTTCACCCATTTTATAAATTTTATAAAGATCTTTCCAAATTTCATGAAGCTGGTAGGTTTTGGGACTAGGTCATGATGTTGAACTTAGTTCTGTTTGATTCCCAAATCTGGGGCCATGGATGTTTTAGTAGCTTAAATCTATTTGCCCCAAGGAAGATGAATTAGGGAGGAAAAAGCTAAAAGTGGAGAGACCAGCTAGAAATTCTTTAAAAAATAAAGTGGTGGTAGTTCCCGTCATGGCTTAGTGGTTAATGAATCCAACTAGGAACTATGAGGTTTTGGGTTCGATTCCTGGCCTTGCTCAGTGGGTTAGGGATCCAGCATTGCCATGAGCTGTGGTATAGGTCATGGACACGGCTCAGATCCCGTGTTGCTGAGACTCTGGCATAGGCCGGCGGCTATAGCTCTGATTAGACCCCTAGCCTGGGAAACTCCATATGCCACGGGTAAGGCCCTAGAAAAGACAAAAAGACAAAAAAAAATTTTTTAAATAAATAAATAAATAAGTAAAAAATAAGGTGGGTGCAACTGAAGCAAGTGAGAGGGCTTTAGGATTGGCCTTGGGAAAATGGGGCCAGTGGATGAAGTAAAAGATGCCATAGGTCAGATTTTGCAACACTGACTACAGTAGGAATAGACGATGATGCTGAGGTTGGTAATATGATTGACAAGATTTATATAATAATGATGTGACAGAGGCTGTGCGGAGAGAAGAGTAAATTTAGATGAGAAAGAGTTCAATTTTGAAAGACTGTGATTGTTCCCCAAAAGGCCTTAATGTTCCCCTTGGCTTGACTGAACTTTAGACAGACTTCATTCTTATTATGGGCCCTGACATCCTTTTTCTTATAGCATTTATTTTAGAAAACTTACAATTGTAAATTCTTTCTATGCTTTTTTTTTTTCTTTTTGGCCACACCCACGGCATATGGAGGTTCCTAGGCTAGGGGTCCAATTGGAGCTGTAGCCGTTGGCCTACACCACAGCCACAGCAATGCCAGATCTGAGCCACATCTGTGACCTACACCACAGCTCATGGCAACGCTGTATCCTTAACCCACTGAGTGAGGCCAGGAATTGAACCTGTGTCCTCATGGATACTAGTCAGATTCCTTTCTGCTGAGCCTGGAGGGGAACTCCTCTATGCTCTTTTGAGTTGTCCATCTTTTACAACCCACATGTGTCTTCTCAAGACCTGGAGACCCTTCCTTTGAAACAATCATCAGAAAAAATAGGACTCTTGTCTCCTAGTAGGAGCCTAATTTCCATAGAGTCAATCAGCAGACACAGATGGCCTCATCATATTGATCAAACTCCCTGCTAATATCTTCCAATCTTTTTCTATCAACTCACTCCAGCATTTAAAAACTCTCCTACCTTTTGGTTTGGTAGAGTTGAGTTCACTTCCCATCCTCTATTCCAAAAGTCTTGACCTTTATTACAGTAGTCTTGAGTGAAGTCTTGCCTTTTTTTTTTTTTAACAAGTGTACAGTGACACTTATCTGAAGGAAGCCACAGGAAGTTCTCCAGGAGGCAGTTAGGAAATTTTTGATCCATTTGCTAAAGACAAGTCAATCTCTTTTTTTCCCTTTTAATTGATCCTCTTTAAAACATTTAACCTTTTTAGTTATGGTATTTGTCTTTCTCTCTGATGGCACAAATGAACTTTTCAGTTTTGATTATATTTTTTTTTCCTGAAAATAATTTTTTTTGATGATCCTTCTCCTCTTTCTTTCTCAAACCCTGGTTTCAGTTTTCATACAACAATTTTCATACCCTTCCTATTTTCCATCTGTATTTTCTTTTATATTATCTGAGAGAGTGTCCCCAATTTTGTCTTTCAGTCCTGTGTTATTTACTTATGCTATCAAATGTTAATTTCAAAAAGTTCTTTAATCTGCCCTTGGAATATTGAGTTTTAGTCTTGTGTTCTTATTTAATGGATGCAATATCTTCTTTTTCTCTCTGAGGGTATTAATTGGTGTTCTTTTTTTAAATTTTGAAGTTGTATTATTTCTGCACAATCTCTTTCCTCCAATTTCTTACACCTCTACTCTTCTTTTTTGGTATTTGCTTTTTAAGTTAAATATTTTCTACCTTTTGGTGATCCTTGACTGTTCACATGAACAATGGGGTATGAAATATTGATGGGTAGCCTCAGGTATAAAAGGATATTGCTTCCGCAGGGCAAACTGGTTGACTGTTTCCTTGGGTGGCACCCATGCCAACATCTTTATGGTCATTTTATATCATAGTGTAAACCACACATAGACTGTGCTCTTCATATGTGGCAATTTATATGTGGCTCTTTTAGAAAAATTATCTATGAATGAGGCACAATTATAGGCTAAACTGATATGTGTTATTTGTTCTTTTCAGTACTCTATAGTCACCACATCCTAAAGTAGTGTTATTTGAATGATTTTAATAGGAAAAAAAAAATAGAAGCAGGGTAGATTCATACAATCATAATTTAAAAGCTGAAATATATGGTTTGATGCCATAATCCCTTCCTCTAGTTTACATTTGAGAGGCTTGAGACCTAGAAAAGGTAAATGACTTGCAAGTTGTGCCCAGGGCATATAGCACATGGTGCTGGAAAAGTATTAGAAAAGGAAGGGAAAACATGACCTTGCTCTGAGGAAGTTTACAACCTCAAAGGGAGAGATAGGATACTGTGCAGACATCTCCTAGCAGCAATTTAAGGTACAGAAATTCCAAAATGATGTCATTATACCTCATTACAATTGCTTCTGATAGCTTAGGAATTACCTCAAAGAGAAAAGCAAAAAAGTGATCCTATGAAACTTGAACTCATGACAAGGTCTATGGTGTGTGGCTTTATCTACCTTTTGTGTATAACCCTCCATCTCCTTCCTGCCACTGTTCTAGGCTGGAAACTTTCATCAACAAATGACTAAGACTAAATTGGGAGTAAGAGATATATAAAAAGATATATAAAAGAACAACAGTGAAGAATAAATGTTAACTACTGAATAATTAGCTTACAACCAAATGAATATTAAAATGGGTGTGCCCTTAAATTGAATAAGGAGGTATTGAGCATTTAAAAAGATTTTAATATATTTCTCTCCACTTTCCATAATATAGTATTGACTCCATACAACCCTGATTTCTTTTCATAAAAAATAAAAAATGATCATCTTATCTCCATAACTATGAATACTATGCAGGAGACAATTACTAAGAGAATTAAATTACAAATTAAATAACTCCATTTTCTTCCTGACATGATAAAGTGAGAAAGACATAAATATCAAAGGACTAAACCTATCATTTTAAAAAATAACAGTCTCATGACTGCGAATGTTTGAACATGTGTGAAAAATAAGGTGACAGCCTTTCATGAAAAGAAAATGCAAGCTTTGAATTTTAGTGTTACGTTTATAGATGATCTTCTAAGGAGATATGTGGAAGGTATTATTCATTGCAGGAAACTGGAAGTTATAATATGATGGAATAAGGATCACATTTTTCTCTTTGAGGTGATTTATATTTAAATGAGTTCTCCTTAATCCTTTAAACTGAAGTGCAAATTGGTTATCAAAGTCCTTTGCTGTAAGGGTTGTTTTACATAATAACGAATTTCACAGAAGTTCCTCAAAGGGAAATATTGATTTAGGCAACCTCACAAGACATTTCAGTTCCAGCAACACTTTAGATTAGTTCCATAGACAGCATATAAAAAAACTTTCTAAAAATCTAAATTTCTCTATTAAGAAGCAGAACAGTATATCTTTTATCCATAGAAAATACAACAGAAATATTTGAGAAAAATGATTCTATTTTATCTGATATTCATTTATCATTAGCTTAATAAAAGTTACTGGGAATCTACCATGTACTAACAAATGTGGCTTATACTTTTTAAAAATGGCAACGTGAAAGCAGTAGGAAATACTCCTTTGCCTACATGTGTTTATGTTGTTAACACCAAATAGCTTCAACTATTGACCTTGTACTCTGTGTTAAGGGTTCCTGTGTTACCTATATGGGCTACTTTACTCATTTCTCATAATGTGAGGAAGCCGTCACTGTCCTCATTTTATAAATGAGAAATTTGAGGCTAAATGATGTGTAAGGATTTGAACTCAAGTTTATTTTCCTTACCCATCTGTAACACCACCTCATCGCTGTGTTTTTTTGGTCTTGAGCCCTACCTGCCTCGTCACTGGAGGGTAAGCCCTAGTCCTCTCCCCAGTAATATAGTCAATCAACAGAGAGGTTCCTCTTTGTTGTAGCTCAGGGACCCTAGATCCCAACTCTTTTCATCAGTTAGTTGTTACCCAGGGAGCCTCACTTCAGGGAAATCCTGAGACTGGGCCCTGCATGGAACCTGAGATTGAGACTCTGCACAGGAAAGGGCATGGGTTTCACTTACAAGACTTGGGTTTGAGGCCTAGTTCTATCATGAACTAGTTATGTGGCTATGGAAAAATCAGTCTACCTCCTTGAACCTTCATTTTCTCATCGGCTGAATGAAGAGGCTGGATTTGATCAATGGTTTTCAAAACCTTATTGTTTATTTTTGAAAAAGTGAAGCCCTTTTAGCAAATGAAGTCTTATGTTGAATCCTTACATATAAAAAAAAAATTGGGTGGAGCTATACTGTTTGGAGCGGAGGCTGGGTTTGGAAGAGGCATGAATTCATCTGCCTCCTGGGTCTCCTGCCAGCTCGCATCTCATCTCCAAGGAGCCTCTGAGGCACCTAAGACCCTGTAGAAAACAATTCTCAAGTTATGCACTAGTTCATCTCCAAGTTTATGCCAATTCTCATATTCTAGCATTTTAAAACTATCTGTTGCCATGTAAAAGGGTATTATAATTTTATTAGCATGCAACTGGGGTCAAGACTGATAATTTAAAGGAGAGAAGATGTTAGGTTAAAGAACAGTCAAATGACCTGGCCTTGAGTGGCCAGGCATACTGCTGATACAGAGATCCCGACACTGGGTTCTGAAGTTTTGCAGAATTTCAGCAAGATAGGAGTGGAGCTTTATAATCATGTTTTTTGAAATCTGTTAACTTTTGCTGCAGTTAATTTAATGAAATATGAACATAGGTTTAGCCTGATAGTAATATCTGCTGATTTTATTTTCTTGATATTGAGATATAAACTTTTATTTATGATCCAACTGTTTCTTATTATTAGCATCAAAACACTCCCCCCCTCTTTTTAAGAATATGAATTTAAGGCAAATTGGCTCACTTTCTCTAAAAAGTAAAAAACCCAAGTTCCATAATTGCCGTTCTAAGCTTAAAGACTGTATTCATGAATCTGTATGGAACTCTGTTAAACTCAGCCAGTGTTGCCCTGGGCCTGTGCTGTCCTCATATTTGACAGTGTTTCAGTGGTTTAATTCTGACATGTCTATGGCCACAGATCTTTTTCACTTACCTGCCTCCGCCTTCTGCTGCTTCTCAATCTTCTCCAGGCGCCCTAGCAAGGAGTCAATTTTAGTTTTGATTTGGGTTAATTCTTTCTTGATTGTCTGTAACTCATCCGATTTCACTGGAAGGAGAAAAGAGAAAGAATTCAACATAATGTCAAGTGCACAATGACTCCCTTAGACCATGACTCACAGACAACTTATGTTTTCTCAAGACTCTGTCATATCATGTAGGATGCTTTTCAATCTTATTTGTTTCTTATTATTTCCAGTGATCCTGGAATATGGGATGACCTTGACAATTACAAACAATGATTCTCTGTGATGTGAGCATTTGATACTAAATCTTTGCACTGAAGGTTATGCAATGGGATAGGGAAACCTAGAAACATTTTATACAATAACTAAATGATACTGAATTCAGTTTTGGCAAATGACAGAATAAATCTGTACTGCAAAATGGATTCAGATTGAAGAATGATTAAATCATGACAGGTATGTTAATACTGTTTTGAGGACGATATTGTAATATATATCTTAGTAGTCAGTGATATTTTAATTCAGCTTCTTGCTGATTGATTGAAACCACGACATAACATTTATCCTCTAAAGAAATGTCTTAAATGCTAGAGAACTCTAGCTTACTGAACTCTTGCCAGTTCACCTACTCTTTATTAAGAATTGAGGCAAGGGTTATGCATGCCTATTCTTGAGCCCTGTGGCTAGAAGGAAAGGAAATTCACAGAAGTACCCATTGCTGTTTTTCACAGTAGTGGTTTCAATCAGGTTTTGGGTGTTTAGTACAGTTTCAAAGAAAAAAATGAGACATACACAAGATTGACTACTTTAAATTTTTCCAAGGAAAGATGTTAAAGACAACAATAAACATCTTACTGATAATAATACTTATAAAGAAAAGGCCTTAAAACAATGTCAGTTTCCTATTTTATGGATAATCCTTTCAATGAAAAATGTTTGCATTTATGAAAAATTGACTGAACTGTTCTTATTTTTTCATTTCTCTGAGAACTATTGAACACTTTTTCATGAACCCTCAATAATCAGAGATCAAAGATTTTTAAAGCCATGGGAGTTCCCATCATGGCTCAGTGGAGAGGAATCTGACTAGTATCCATGAAGATGCATATTTGGTCCTTGGCCTCTCTCAGTGGGTTAAGGATCCGGCATTGCAGTGAGCTGTGATGTAGGTCATAGACATGGCTCAGACTCTGCATTGCTGTGGCTGTGGTACAGGCTGGCAGCTACAGCTCCTACTCTATCCCTAGCCTGGGAACTTCCATAGGCTGTGGGTATGGTCCTAAAAAGAAGAAAAGATTTTTAAAGCTATAACTCTAGAAAAGCTATACCTGCCTATGAGCTTTCATTGGGTGACTTTGTGGGTATTGATGCCTCAGCAGAGAGCTATGGTTCAATATTTGGGGCAGAGATCTTGATTTCAATCTATTATTATTGTTATTATTATCATTATTATTATTTTTGGGCTGCACCTATGGCATATGGAATTTCCTAGGCCAGGTATCGAATCTGAGTTGCAGCTGCAACCTATGCCACAGCTTCAATAATGCAGGATCCTTAAGTCACTGTACCAGGCCAGGGATTGAACCCTGGTCTCAGCAGTGGCCTGAGTCACTTCAGAGACAATGCCAGATCCTTAAGCTACTGTGCCACAGTCTATTATTCTTCTCTGTCACTTTTCCTTTGATGTTTATAATGATCTTGGCTTGGCTATTCTTGAAGAAATTTGATTCTTTAGTGTTTAGGAATTTTTTCATCAGTGACAAAAACTAAATGCAATATATGTTTGCTTGAAATAGAGCTATTTGTCAACTAAGACTATGTTATAATGCGCATGATAATTTATGAATCAATATACATTAATTGCTCAAAGGAAGAACAGATTTTCTCTAATATAAATATGAGAAAACATTTTCTATTATAAAATCAGAAAGTTTTCATAACATGCAGATTTTTATTATGATACAAACTAGTTTGCAAAATAAAAATGGCAAGACCCTGTAGAGAGTCCCTATTATGAAGAACCAAACTGAAAGTAGAACAGTCTAAAATAGAGAATTGCTCCTCTGTCAATAATTTCTAAGACATCAAAGTGCCATTGTTGAATCACAGTTAAATTTGAAAAGCCTCATCTGTCACAATTGCAAATTGATCCTGCTTTGAAGAATGATTTTCATTTCCTTTGATGGAAGCATGTCATGTAGTTTTACTTAAATCTATCAAATTTAATAGAAGATATTTTACCTTAAAACATATTTCAATGCAAGAGAAATGGGATTGTGGCTGGAAACTAAAATAGAATATATTCTTTAATAAATGGAGTCACTTCTCAGTCCAGAAATGAGGTTTAAAATCATAAACAAATAAGTAACCTATTTTATAGATACTATATTATAAGCCAACTAGAAATCTGGGCTCATCAAGAAGGAACTTCTAAGTGTCCAGAGAGCCAAGGTTTCCTTTAAGTTGAGGCCCATGTCTAACCCTGTAGAAATGTTTTTAAGATTAAATGAACCTCTCTACAAAACAGAAACAGACACACAGAGAGAATAGACTTGTGGTTGCCAAGTGGGAAGAGGAGGGAGTGAGATGGACAGGAAGTTCGGGGTTGGTAGATGCAAACTATTATAATTAGAATAGATAAGCAATGAGGTTCTACAGTACAGCACAGGGAACTATATCCAATCTCTTGGGATAGAACACGACAGAAGACAGTATGAGAAAAAGAATGTATATATACATGATGGGGTCACTATGCTATAGCAGAAATTGACACAACACTGTAAATCAAGTGCTTTAATAAAAATAAGTTTAAAAAGATCAGAGCAAGATCATCATAAAATTTGAGGCTCAGTGTATTAAACACAGTAGGAAATTACAAAATTCCAGAGAATTTGTAGGAATGTACGTATAGACATGGGCACTGCATACCAATTTCAAACAGGCCAACAGATTTTATTGAAAGCTTTGTGTATGTGCTAGACACTACATTTGAGTTGATTCTCTAATGGGGAGACAGATAAGCAACTAGGAAGTGCAGAAAGAAAATGATCATGGAAATATGCCTTTTCTCCATCAGAAGCACTATGATGAAAGAATAAGAATGTAACCCATGCCTATGGCAATAACTCTTGCATTTTTCCCAATTCCTCCTCAATACACCAAATTGATAATCCTTATCTTTAAAGATACACTGCAGAAGATATAACATCTTTATATAGATAGTGCTCTATATAAAGTAGGAGTATTTCTTTTACTAAGAATAATAATGAATATTTTTGATCAACTTGCTGTTATGCATCTGTTCCTAATGTAGACAAGCTAGAGCCTTGGGAAAAATTAAATCTAATTACTGAAGATTATGAATTCTACAGTGTAAAAATTATTGAATTTTAGAATTTGAGGAAATTGCTTTATTTCCCAGTCAGCTCCAAATTACATTCTTTTGTCTTATCTTCTGCTTGTCTTTCTCATTATTTTAGTCTCTAAGCAGACACATCTTTTTAGCATCCCTTGAATGTGTCTTGTGTTTTCAGATGTCCATACTTTTGTTTCTCTTGATTTCATTGGCCTGTCCAATACTTTCATCTTCTCCATATGGTAAATGCCATTTAGTATTTAAATGTTCAGCTCAAATGTTGCCTGCACTGTAAAGTCATCTTCGACAATCTCTTCCTCCTCCCACCCCTACCTCTCTCAGACGATACTTTGAATTATCATTTCTTTAAATGTCTCTTTTCACGATAAGAGCAGGAATTCCTCTCATTTTTTAACTCAAGTGTCTGACATATTTGCTCAATATTCTCAAGCTCCTTTCCAGGAGCTGGGGATGGATTGGTTAACAAGAGATAAATTATAGAAGAGCAAAAAAAAAGTAGCAAAAATTATAGATAAAAATCAAACTTACTATCATAAAAATCTTTGGTTGTCCAGTTAAGTATAATAGTTTAATTTTGTATAGGCAACTATAGGACTTGAATTTAGCATTATTTTGAAAGATCAGCAAAATGATAAATGAAAAAAAAAAAAACTGACAATGTTCCTAGGATAGATCCTCTATCTTGTTTTTAGGCACTAGAGAAACTAGGATTCAGGTTATATCCTACTGATAATTTTAAATATTTTTCTAAAACTATCACTATAGTTTTTTAGTGAGAAAAAAAAAAAAGCCACATTAAACCATTTCAGACCTGCCCTTCTAAAGAGTTCATTGATTTGGTGATAAATGTTGTTACATTTTGATACAGTCAACAAAATGATATTTGTGCCTTTGGTTGTGACATAAGATATAATCCAAAAAGGAAATTAGGCACAAGGGATGGCACCATCTGCCTAGATAAAAAAATATGTGCATCTCTGATTTATGTATTGAAAAATATTTCAATTTATTTTAATCATCTGTGTGGTGAGTTTATTCAGGGACAAAAGAAGAATCTTTCGCTAACTCTCTGGATGAGTGTTTGGGGTTTATGTTTTGTTTTGTTTTGTTTAAAAAGTAAATCATGTGGCCACACCTGTGGCATATGGAAGTTCCCGGGTCAGGGATCAAACCAGAGCCACTGCAGAGACAATGCTGAGTAGTTAAGATGTGAGACAGAGGAAGTCCAATCAGTGTTTTGTTTTGTTTTGTTTTGTTTTGTTTTGTTTTTTTAGCAGAGGGTCACATTCCCCTTCAGGGACATTTTACAATGTCTGGAGACATTTTGATCACCACAACTTGGTTTCCCAGTGGGCTTCTGGTCTGCTAAATATCTTATAATGTAAACGTTAGTGCCTAACATCACACCAGGGAATTATCTATCAAGAAAGTACCAACACTTAGAAACTCTGAAGGCTATATAATAACATATCCTCCCTCACCAGCACTGTGCTTCCTCTGAACTAATAAGGAAAATCTTAAAATGTTTGTAATGATATGGACTTGAACAATAAGTCATATTAATTTATTATTCTTTAAATTTTTCCACTAGCCAATTGATAAATTATTTAAATATCAAAAGCTAAAAGAATAAACATAATGTGAATTGCTCTTAATTTATCAATCACTTTTCTATATACTGTTTCATCACTAAGAAACCTGAGCATCTGACAACTTACATTACATTCTCCAAAGGTTTTTTGTAATGTAGTAATCTCAACAGGTGGAGTTCAGGTTCAAACCTAGGTCTTCTGACCATAAACTCTGCACTCTTTATTTTGCCATGTGGCTTCAATCGTCGTAAAAATACTGTCAGTTTTAGTTCTTTCCTTCATTATGAATTAAGCAACCATATTTTTAATTCAGTCACATTCAGAAAAAACCATAGATTTTTAACTTAGTCACATTTAGAAAAAGAGGACGATCACTGGTTTCTATAATGTGGGCTTTTAAGAAATCCTTATTATTATCATTTAAATTTGTCTGTTTCTGTTTCTGTCCCTTTCCTCTTACTCATATATTTTAATCTAGTTTAATATGCAGAAGCTAATTTGCCAGCCTTGTAAATAGTTTTAAAAATTCAGACTTTAAAGGATTTTGAAGCAATTGGTATAATTCTCCATTTATATATGTAAGTGTAATTTGATACTTACCATTCTTATGGATGGAATTTCCTAGGAAAAGTAGTTATACATACAGTAGTTCACACATGAATACATACACGTGTAGGTATTCATAATACCTATGTCTATATGCACCTATAATAGTTATTTCTATATATTTTTAGAAGAAAATGAAATGGAGAATGAGTGTATTACTTCAATAACTATTCATTAATTACCTACTGTATGCATCCATGCATCTAACATTTCACTAGCAACTATACGCATGCCATCTTATTTAATCCTTTAGATAAACATACAAAGTATGTATTATTAAGCTTGTTCTAAGGATTAGAACAGTGAACATTAGAGAAGTTAAATAATATATTGAAGGTAGTCTAGCAAAGAGGCAAGAAAATCAAGTTTAGGGTGAGATGCCTGATTCTAAAGTTGTGGTCTATGCTTGTTTGTTTGATCACTTTTTTTTTTTGCCTCCTTTAGGTGGCAGATAATGCCCTTGCAGCACAAAAGGGTCCAAACTTGTTCCACAAGAATGACATTACCTGAGTTGTACCCTGAAAGACAGGTAAAATTATTAATAATGCTTATTTATATATGAGATAAATAATAGGTTGATAACACATTTCTTTTTTTTTTTGTGGTCTTTTTGGGGCCACACATGCGGCATATGAAGGCTCCCTGGGTAGAGGTCCAATCGGAGCTGTAGCCGCTGGTCTACACCATAGCCACAGCCACAGCCATGTGGGATCTGAGCTGCATCTGCGACCTACACCACAGCTCATGACAATGCCGGATCCTTAACCGACTGAGCGAGGCCAGGGATTGAACCCGCATCCTCGAGGGTACTAGTCGGGTTTGTTAACCACTGAGCCACGATGGGAATTCCTGATAACACATTTCTTGAGATAAGGAAAGGGCTTTCAGATGGAGGTACACAAACAGAGTTTGGAAGCTTTTTTTTAAGGACTTTATTTTATTTTTTTTATTTATTTTTTTTAATTTTCCCACTGTACAGCAAGGGGGTCAGGTTATCCTTACATGTATACATTGCAATTACAGTTTTTTCCCCCACCGTTTCTTCTGCTGCAACATGATAAGTGGTCAATTAAGCTAGGAGAGAGTAGGGAGAAAATTAGGAATGGAAGCACCAGATCAGATGTACCTAGAGAACTACACTAAAGAGCTTGGATTCTTTCTTGTTAGATGGTAGTAATTTTGAATTTTGAATGAGGAACTGATGAGGCATTTGGTATAGAATACTCCCGCAGCTGGGCATGTAATTAATGAGACTGGGGAGAGCACAGAGTTAAGAAAGCCAGTTTTAAGAGACTAGAAGAATAGTCAGGATCTGCTTATTAGGACCAGATCTAGAAAAGAGCAGAAGCAGAAGCAGAAGTAAGAAATGTTAAAGTTTATTGATGCTTTTATTATCGGACCTAATGCTCACAAACTTTTATAATCCCAAAGTTTATAAAAGTAATGATTAGAACTCTTCTGGAACTGTTAGTGGAGCACAAAGTAAAACATGAGTTATATAGCAGAACTGAGAAAACCATCACAAATTCTCAAAAGCTATGCTGGTAGGTAAGGTTTTGTTGAAGATCTTATTTGCCTTATTTTCTGTCTATGTTTTAATATCTGGTTATATTAATAAGTGACATTAAAGCCTAGTGAAAAAGTCAAGCCCAAATGCTCACAAATGTATTTATGTATTATAAACACACAGTAATTGTTCTGGTTGGGCTGCTGTGTATCTAAATATTACGTTGTATTTTTCAGCAAGGATTTATTACTCTCTTTATACAAAGTGCTCATCAGTATCCACACAGTGAAGCCATGAGTGTCTGAGGAATTCAGTGTGTTTACCAGGATGAGATAAATGGACCTGAATTTCATCGTCCTCAATTAATTACTTAACCAAAAAATATCCAAGAAATTTGGAGGAAAAGAGCTGAAGGATATGCCGAGATCACCTCTGTGTGATGGGTTGAATTCTGTATCCTCCACAGATATTACAGATGAAAGTTATAGCCCCAGTCCCTTCCAGAATATGACTGCATTTAGATATAAGGTAGTTAAAGAGGTAATCAAATTAAAATGAAGTCACTAGACTAGTTTTCCCTAATCCAATATGACTAGCGTCCTTATACACACAGAAGGACGATGATGATGACGTGAAAACTCAGGGGGAAGATGGTCATCTACAAGCCAAGCAGAGGGAGCTGACACAGGCCCTTTCCACAAGGCCCTTGGAAGGAACCAACATAACCTACACCTTGACCTCTAACTTCTAGCTTCTATAACTGTGAGGAAATATGTTTCTGTTCTTTAAGCCATCTAGTTTGTGGTGCTTTGTTATGACAGCCCCAGCACATGAATACAACCACCATACAAATTTCTTAAACCATCACTCTAATCAGGCAGCACTTTTCTGAGAGTCTTTACCCCCAATCCTGCATGAAATTCACACCCTTCAATATTCTTCACAGTTTTTCACTGTCCTAATCTTTATCTTTTGCTTAATCCTAATATCCCCAGTTTCTTAACTTGTATCACTATTGATAAATCTTTGCTTCAGACAATAATACTGTTACCATTATTTCTATTAATATTATGGTTAATTATTACGATGTTCATAAGAGGAGATGTTGTTCTAAGAGCTTTACATGTGTTAACTCATTTACTCCTCACAAAAACTTTTCGGAGAAGGAAGTAAACTTATCATTCCAATTTTATAGATGAGGAAACTAAGGCACAGCAAACAAAGTATTCTGTCCCAACATAACAGATAATAAATGGCAGAGCCACTACTGGATTTATAGCAATTTAATATCCCATACTTTTAACTATTATTCTCTGCTGTACTATTTCTAGCACTACTAATAGTAATAGTAAACCTCACTGAACATTGACTATTTGACAAGACTTGCCTACGAATTTTTTTTTCTCTTTTTTTAGGGCTGCACCCAAGGCATATGGAGGTCCCTGGGCTAGGGGTCTAATCAGACCTGTAGCTGCAGGACTATGCCACAGCCACAGAAACATGGGATCCAAGCTGCATCTGTGACCTACACCACAGCTCATGGCAATGCTGGATCCCTAACCCACTGAGGGAGGCCAGGGATCGAACCCACATCCTCATGGTTCCTAATGGGGTTTGTTAACCACTGAGCCATGATAGGAACTCCAAGACTTGCCTAAGAATTTTATGTGCATAAGTAATTTAATTCCCATGACAAACTATTGGATATACAGTATATTATTTCCATTGAACAGATAGAAAACAGAGGCATACAGGGATTAAAGGATTTCCTCAAGGCCACAGTGTTAATATGTTGTAGAATACAAATTCCATCCCAGGCAAACTGACAGCAAAGCTGCTCTTCTCCAACCCAGGAAAGTAGCAGTCTTTCTTATTCTCTTTCCAAATCCCACTATCCTTCTAAACTCAATTCAATATCTTCCATTAAACCTTCTCTAATTCCTCTGGCCAATTGTAATTTCTTTCCTTAAAACCTAAAATCAGAATATATACTTTGGCCAAGATAATGGACTGAGTGGGGCATTTAATGATACTTTGATGGGTATTAATACTGTTTATTTTTTCTTTTTTGGCTGTCTTGTGGCATATGGAGTTCCAGGGCTAGGGATGAGATCCAAGCTGCAGTTGCGACATATGCAGCAGCCACGGTAACCCCAGATCCTTAAACCCTATGGTGGGCCAGGGAGCCAACCTGTGTCCCAGCGCTCCAGAGATGCTGCTGATCCCACTGCACCATGATGGGAACTCCTTAATATTGTTCCTTTGATTGATGCTTCATCTATATATTAAAATCACTGCAGGGGGGAGGGGACCAATACAACAGCACTTCTTTGGTGTTGAGGATAAGTTCCCAACAACCACTTCATAAATTTAACTGAACTGCTTTTAATTGCCCGTTAAGTGCTTCAGGGATTTTATATTCCTCTATCACTTACCCTGTCACTGAAAGTGCATTGACAGGGCCCCAAAAGCATTAAAACTCACTAGGATTTCTCTTATTAGAAATTTAAATTGGGATTTAAATTAATTATTTAAAGAAATTGATTTAATTTTTTTTTTCAGAAAAGCACTGATTTTTACACTGGAAACTCAGCTAAAGCTCATAGGTATTCATGTGTTCCCTTTCTGTAAAGTGTTTATTAGCAACATCACATCTTTAGCTCATATTTCCATGACATGAGACAGGGAAGTTGATTATAGTTTTAGTTGAAGTTGATTTGAAAAGGGATCGAAATACCTCGTCATAATCTCATTTTTAAAAAGAGGAATCCATTTTAAATATTTGTCAGTATTCAACTTTTGCAAATTATAGTGTTAATATATTTTTTTCTTTATATGGTTTTTCTCCTCAGTGGAATTTAGTACTATTAAAAATTCTGTAGTAAGAAATGACAAATTGTCCAAGCTATAACATTAATTTCTTCCTCTGAACTTGCCAAGTCATTACAGTAAATATTCATTTGCTTAAGCCAATATTAACACAGTATATTGCACATTTCACTCAAATTTTTCATGTGTGATTTGAATTTAAAAATTATTGTTATTCCCACAATCAGGCTAATTATAAAAGTACTATCAAATAATGAAAATTTATATATAATCATAGATATTTATATGTACATGCATGTGTATAAATGTGCATGTATATGTGATGTAATCTACTAATACGCTTTTATAGAGAACATGCATTTGTGATTCTAGTTATGCTTGCTAATGAATTATATATAAATGTTATTTAGCCTTCTATTTCACTAAAGCAACATCTATCCACAGTTAATTTTTGTGAATAAAGGCCTTTATAGAACTATATGAAACATACATATAATTGATCAGTCTATTATCTTTTGATACTAGTAGCTTAATTTAAATTAACACAATTTGAAAATTAACACATCCATAATAAATTTCAAATACTTATTTTACTAGATGGTCCCTATAAAAAGAGTAGTTTGGATTATGTTGCCAAGTAGCTGACTTTGTTGATTTGCTTTCCTGTAAACTTCAATTCATTGTTGATGTTTTTCCAATGTAAGACAAAGTCATTAGATTTTTTAGTACTTGGGGATTCCTGAGGGTTAGAAACACTATATGTTTGGCTATATTTGGGTGACTCAATCCCGAAAACATGATACTAAATTAAATTTGAAACAATGCTCAACATCACTGATTATTTATTAGAGAAATGCAAATCAAAACTACCATGAGATACCACATCACACCAGTCAGATGGCCATCATCAATAAGTCCACAAATAACAAATGCTGGGGGGTATGTGGAGAAAAGGGAACCCTTCTGCACTGGGAATTTAAGCTGGTACAACCACTATGGAGAACAGTATGGAGTACCTTAGAAAATTATACATAGAACTACCATATAATCCAGCAATCCCATTCTTGGGCATATATCTGGACGAAAAGACACATGCACCCACATGTTCACTGCAGCACTGTTCACAATAGCCAAGACATGGAATCAACACAAATGTCCACTGATAGATGGACTAGATCAGGAAGATGTGGTATATATACACAATGGAATACTACTCAGCCATAAAAAAGAACAAAATAATGCCATTTGCAGCAACATGGATGGAACTAGAGACTTTCATACTGAGTGAAGTTAAGTCAGACAGAGAAAGACAAATACCATATGATATCATTTATATCTGGAATCTAACATATGGCACAAAGGAACCCTTCCACAGAAGAGAAAATCATGGACTTGGAGAATAGACTTGTGGTTGCCAAGGGGGAAGGGGAGGGAGTGGGAGAGAGTGGGAGCTTGGGGTAAATAGATGCAGAATGTTGCCTTTGGGATGGATTAGCAATGGGATCCTGCTGTGTAGCACTGGGAACTCTGTCTAGTCACTTATGATGGAACACGTAATGTGAGAAAAAAGAATGTATACATGTATGTGTAACTGGGTCACCATGCTGACCAGTAGAAAAAAATATATATATAAAGAAATAAAAAATGATATATTTACAGAATTAAAAAAAAATAAAAAAAAGAAAATAATCCATGGCTGACATGGAAACTGAAAGAGCATCCACATATGCCTAAGACCCCATGTCCCCTGAAAGATGGTAGAGGCATGGGCTTGGAGTGTTTGTGCACAGAAGCAAGGAAGAACACTAAGTACAAGGTGTTTGGAAAATGGCTTGCTTGTCTCTACTGGAAGGCAGGAAAGAATGTTACTGTTCCCTAGTGGGTTGGAGGGAGGGGAGAGGGATCCAGTAAATTATTTTAGAGTGATGAGAGGGACCATACCTAGTACCTTAAAATATATAAAATTCTTGCAGAGTCTGAGTATTCCATGATACCAGAGGCATTCCCTGTGGGGAGAGGCACTGTTGGGCAGACATCTATCTCAGTTTATACTTGAGAACAAAGAAACCTTCTCACATGTCAAAAAAGAGGCCCAATGTAGCTACTAGTCAATTTGATGAGAAATCATATTAGCTGTTAATCCCTCACTTCCTGGGAGATAAAAATAGCTTGAGGTACACAGATGTTGAAAAGTTCTACAAGAAAGGTTTTTAGCAAAGGAGCTTTTTGTAAGAGAGAGATGAGGCAAATGACTAGAGCAGGTGGGTACTGAGAATGCAATACCAAAGACAGAAAATGTTATTAAAAATGCTATGGCTTTAACCCCTCAACAGAATAAATTTCACACAAGAATTTCTAGAACTAAAATCTTGATTTCTGAATAAAAAGGTGTTGGTTGTAAAGCTGCTAAAGTAAATTAATATTTTAGGAGAGCAAAAGTTGAAAGAAACTATCTTATAGTACAGAGCAAAAATAGAAAAAAAAGCCAATGGTAAAAGACAGAGAACAGAGGTGGAAGTCAAAATAGGTAAATATGTATCAAAAGGGAAAAAAATTGAGACATGGAGAAATCTTTCATTGGTTACATGTAAGAAGGACTAGTTTGTTTGTAGAATAATAAATAGAACAAGCAATCCTAAAGTTTATATGGAACTACAAATTGGCATTGAATAGCTAAAGCAATTTTAAGAATGAAGAACTAAGCTAAAGGTGCCATGCTCCCTAATTTCAAACTGTATTCCAAAGCTATAACAATCAAAGCAGGATAGTATTGGCATGAAAAGAGATATGTAGCTTGACAAACAGAATAGAGAGCCAAGAAATAAACCCATGCATATATGGTCAATTAATTTAAAAAAAAGCAAAGAATGTGCAATGGGTAAAGTTCAGTTCTCTAAAAAATGGTGTTGGGAAAACTGGACAGCCCCATGCAAAAGAATAAAACTGGACCATTGACTTACACCATGCAAAAATCAACTCAAAATGGGTTAAAGACTTGAATGTAAGACTTAAAACCATAAAACTCTTAGAAGAAAATGTAGGCCGTAACCTTCTTGCCATAGGTCTTGGTAACATTTTTTTTTTGACTATGATGACAAATGAAAAAACAAAAGAAAAACAAACAAATACAACTATATAAAACTTAAAAATTCTGTACAGCAAAGAAAATCATAACAGCATGAAAAGACAACCTAATAAATGGACAAAAATAATTGCAAATCATATCTGATAAGGGGCCAATATGCAAAACATTATTAAAGAGCTCATGCAAGTCAACAGCAAAAAAAAAAATATATATATATATATATGATTTAAAAGTGGGCAGAGGATCTGAATAGACATTTTTCCACAGAAGTCATACAGATGGCTGACAGGTACATGAAAAAAGATGCTCAACATCATTAATCATCAAGGAAATGCAAATCAAAGCTACAGGGAGATATCACTATATACCAGTTGGAGTGGCTATAATCAAAAGACAAGGGATAAGTATTGTGGAACATGTGGAGAAAAAGCAATCCCAGTTCACTATTAGTGGGAATTAAATTGGTGTTTTCACTATGGACATAGTATAGAGGTGCCTCAAAAAAAAAAAATGTTCAAAAACATTGTACCTTAGCCCAATGGTGCCTAATTTATAGTTGATCAATGAAGCCATAGAAGATATAGTAGTTTCCTTGTCTATGATGACTCCACCTTTCTGAGTTAGTCAGACCCACTTCATAGGTAAGAAAATGTACATCTACAGACTATAAATTCCAGCCATCATCCCACAGCACAACTTGACTCAAGTTCTAGTTTTCCAATTTCCAGATTATGTTCTTAATAGAATTAGTCTGCTTCTGGGTAATTCTGATCACACTGTTTTTAAAGCTGAAGGAATCATTTCGTTGTTTTTCATTTCATTTCATGGACTGATCTTTTTGTATTTCACCTGAGTTTCAGCCAGGCAATCACTCCCTGGGTATGTGAAGAATTTATAGCGATGTTAATCTTTTGCTTGTCTTATGATTGCCCCTCGCAACAGAGAATCTCTTTCTTATTTTATTATTTTTATTATTTTTGAGGTTTATATTTATTTATATTTTAAAATAAAAGTGTAGTTGATTTAAAATGTTATGCCAATTTCTGCTGTACAGCAAAGTGACTCAGTCATAAATATATATACATTTTAAAAAGTATTATTTCCCATCATGGTCTGTTGCAGGAGATTGCATATAGTTCCCTGTTCTATACGCCATGACTTTGTTGTTTATCCATTTTAAATGTAATAGTTTGTGAAAGACAAGAGATTTCTTTTTAACAAGACTTACTAGTTAAACTTAATATCCAACCTTTTTCTTTGTTCTCCATTTCCAAATTTCTTCATGTTTCTACTCTCTATGCAATAGATTAGGTATCATTCATCTTCATTAAATTCATACATTATATTTATGTATTTTGGTAGTTGCACTTAATGTAAGAACTACACTTATGTTTATTCCAATTTTTCTTTACATTATACTTGTGAAATATGCCATTAATAAAGAGAGAATTTTAATATATCTTTAGAATTTAACAAATATTCTTAAAAGCAATGCCTCTGAATCTGCCATTGCGGGAAATACAAAAGAATGCTGGTAGTGCCCTGCTAGTGATCCATCCCAGACACTACAGACTACACCTCCTTCAAGAAGGACCCTTCCCTCCCCCCCAAAAAAAAAACACTAGAATTTTCATTCCCAAAAGATTCACAAAGTCCAAAGGAAAATTAGTAAAATATTTGCTTCTAGATAATAGCCTGTTGAGATTTCTGAGCTCTCAAAAATAAAATAAAAATGCTATAGGTTTTCTGAGAGCAAAAAATACTAACAAAAAATAATGACATAAACATTAGTACTTCAGTGAAACACTGCAAGTGATTAGATGTTGGAATAATGTACATAAGATATTAAGGGAAAAAGAAATATAATGAAATAATTCTAGACCAAATCAAAATATGCATATGTGGGGAAACAATAAAGACTTTTTAGGCAAGCATAGGTCCAGAAATTATGTTCTCAGTTTACCCAGAGAAATTATTTTAGGGGTAATGTGAAAACTAAGAATTAAGAGAGAGATTGGATATAAATAATTAACCTTATAAAAATTTAAATTAAGTGCTAATAGATAATAAGGATAACACACACTTGGAGTAGGAAAATAAATACTAGGTGAAGAGAATTTGAAAAAGAAAAGATACACAATATATAAATATTTAACAGAAACTGGATACTAAAACTCCAATGTTTATGTATAAAATGTGAGGTTTTATGGCAAAAATGAGGGGTGGAGGAGGAGGCAAAGTGGTTTGACAGTGATGAAGTAGAAGCTTTCTACAGTTCACATCTTGGGTGCGAGTTAGAATAACTATTGTTTGATTATAAGAAGCAAATAAACAGAGTAGTTTTTATTTATAACTCTTTAATATATTATTATAGCCACTAATGAAATAGAAAAGCCAAGTGACTGAATATACAAACTAAAGCAGTTGTCATGGAAGAGATAGGAATTAAAAGAAAATTCATTAAGCAAGCATAAAGAAAGGAAGAAAAGAGGAAACAATAAGTTAAATACTTGGAATACGGAAGTAAGAAAGATTACGTAATAAATTAGTTAATAAAATAAATGTAAAAGAATTAAATTTCCCTATAAAGAAAGAATTTCACATTGCTTTCAAAAACAACCACCAGATATACGTTGTTTTTAAGAAATATGCAAAAGTAAAGTGACAGTGTTACGAGTTGAAATGTTCCCCCAATAGATATGTTGTAGTCCTAATCCCCAGCACCTGTAAATGTGACCTTATTTGGGAATACATCTTTGCAGATATAATAACAATAAGGTTATTAGGGTGAGTCCTAATCCAGTATGACCACTATTTTATAAGAAAAAGGGAAGAGACACAGACATAAAGACACAAGGGAGGAGACCATGTGATGATGGAGGCAGAGATGGGAATGAAGTGACAGTAAACCAAGGGATGCCAAGACTGCCAGCATACCAGAGCTAAGAGAAAGGCATGGACCTGATTGTCCCCTAGAGCTCACAGAGGCAGATCATCGCTCTAACACCTTGATTTCAGACATTCAGCCTCCAAATATCTCTTGTTAAACCATTTAGTTTGAGATAATTTAATACAGCTGCCTTAGGAAACTAATGACAAAAAAAGGAGGAAAACAAATGAATTTATTAGGGAAATACAGACCAAGACAAAGCCTTCCTAGTAAAGGATCAAGCAAAGTATCAAAATAAAATTCTAGGCTAAAGAGAGTAAGTGAGATATTATACAAATGTAAAAGTTAAAGTTCTCCAAGAAGTTACAGTGAGACAATATTGAAAAGGGCACAGACTCAGGAGCCTATACTCTAGAACCAGATGCTCTAGAAGCAGGCTGTAGTCTCTGGTTCTGTTTTTAAATAGTTCAATGACTTTGGGGATATTAACTTTTCTATGCCTCATTTTCTATATCTGTACAATGAGAATGATAATAATATCTCACTTATATGCCATTATAAGGAACAAATGAATTAACATAGAAAATTAATATATTTAAAATGAATTTATAAATAAATAATATATGTAATAATACATGTTTGAAATAATAACTGTCTTGGAGTAAACATCAAAAAAGTGTTAGCTATTACTTTTTCTTATTACTATTATAAAACATAATATAAAAACTAGTGTGGGAAATAAAACAAACCCTCAAGAAAAGAAAAACCTTATAAAGTTACTATCATGGTAAAGGATTTTAAATAATCACTTCCAGAATTTGACATATTAACTTGCCACAAAAGAACAAAATCTATATAGGATTGGGTCATATAACCAACAAGATAAAACACACACATAGCATTATATGCTAAAAGCAGAAAAATATATCCTATTTTCTATTTAGAAAATCTTATTATGGAACCAAGAGAAATTCTTAATAAGATCCTCAAAAAAGATTTTATTTTCTTTTATATATATGTATAAAAATATGTATACTTTTTTCCTACTGTACAGCATGGTGCTCCAGTTACACATACATGTATACATTCTTTTTTCTCACGTTACGTGTTCCATCATAAGTGGCTAGAGAGAGTTCCCAGTGCTACACAGCAGAATCCCTTCCCATTATCTCTCATGAACCAAGAAAACTAGAAACCAAAAAAAAAAAGGGCCAAAACCAACTTAATCACTTGAATATTAAAATATTTACATCAAAATAACCCCTTGAGGGAGTTCCCATTGTGGCTCAGCTGAAATAAACCAGACTAATATCCATGAGGATGCAGGTTTGGCCCCTGGCTTTGCTCAGTGGGCTAAAGGATTCTAAGGATCCGGCATTGCTGTGAACTGTGGTGTAGGTGGCAGATGCGGCTCAGATCCCGCATTGCTATTGCTGTGGTGTAGGCTGGCAGCTGTAGCTCTGATTCTACCCCTAGCTTGGGAACTTCCATATGCAGCAGGTATGGCACTAAAAAATGAAAAATAAAAAAGTAACCCCTGGAAATGACCACTTGTCTCTGTATCACTAGGGTCCATGAGAATTAAGTGGCTGAGTTGTATAAAGTTGCACTTGCCCAAGATGATCAGCAACCATTAGTACCATCTCCTTAAGGAAGACTTAAAAAATGTATAAAGGCATGTATGATTGTTACAGACTGGGGAGTGTTGCTGGCATTTAGGGTTTGGGGATCAGAAATGCTAAATGTTCTGCATAGATTGGAATACTCTTAAACAATGTAGAACTGCCATGGCCAAAATATCAATAATGCTCCCATTAGTAAATATTGTTTTAAAAGAGGCTGCAGGGCAAAGAATCCATAGATGCTCAAGACATTCCTATTTGGAATAAATTCGTACTACTATGATAAAAAAAAAAAGTCTTCTATAAACCTAGCAGGCAATTCAGTGTTAAGTTTTCTATAGCAAGAACCAAATTCAAGAAACTTCCTTGCTTTTGAAACAGTCTGAGAGCACATAAAAGACTTTGTTTAGAGATTGTTGCATAAACTCATTTTCTTTTATTACTAAGACTCAAAAAATGAAATTCATATTTTCTGTCCACAGAATAATTAGATAAATGGATAAGTACACAGGGAACTGTAAATCTGTATAATTTTCTATTTAGGTTATATTAGTCAACTTCTGAGTGCAACAAACTTAGTTACTGGAAAGATCAGGGCTTTGGGTAACTACTTTTTGCACATTCAAAAACAAAGTATTATATTTTATATAGTGTTCTTAGTATTTCTAATGATACTAAAGTAAAAAGCAATGTTCTAATAGTAGATAGCATACAGGAATGAGAATAAACACAGATTCTAGCGTTGGCTCTACCATTTATTATGGGAACTTTTCTGTGCTTACTTGTCAATAAAATTGGGGTAACAGTATTTGCCTTACGTTTCTACAATGGCCCAACAAGCTGCCCTGGAATTCAACTTCCATCTACCCTCTGACCTTACTGCTCACCCTCCTTCATTCTGCTGTAGCCACACTGATTTGTTTCTTGACTGTTTACAATGTAAGAGCTCTGCATTGATCATTTCCTCTGCCCAGAAAGCTCTGTCTCTCATAGCTTCAAACTCATTCTCACTCCCTTCCCTCCATGAAGTCTCTGCTCAAAAGCCGCCTAGTCAGAGAAGCAATCAAATACCATCCCATGAAGCACAGTGCTCCCAACTTTATTGCTTTATGCTGCATTATGCTTCTTTGACACAGTGAGGATCTGCTGTGGGACATCACAGATTTTACTTTGTTTGCTATGTCTGTCTCTGCTAGAATATCATCTCAAGAAACGCAAGAAATTTTGCTATTCTTTCCTTAGGAGTACTATTCTAATAACAAATTAGGGTTTTTCTGAATCATTCCATAAAAATTTAGCAATGTTTGGAGTTCCCATTGTGGCTCAGGGTTAACGAACCCGACTAGTATCCATGAGGACGTGAGTTCCATCTCTGGCCTTGCTCACTGGGTTAGGGATCTGGCATTGCCGTGAGCTGTTGTGTAGGTTGCAGATTCAGCTTGCATCCCGCGTTGCTGTGACTCTGGCATAGGCCGTCAGCTACAGCTCTGATTCTACCCCTAGTCTGGGAACCTCCATATGCTTTAGGTGCAGCCCTAAAAAGGCAAAAAGACCAAAAACAAGCATTGTGTTTAATTAACAAATTTGTATATCTACTTTTTACTAATTAATGTGAAATTAAGTAAATTTTAAAATTTTTATGACATTACATATGTTTTAACGTACATAATTCTCATGATTTTCGAATAGTTTGGAAAGTTACCGATCTAACATCTCTACTATGTACTTTGCCTATTTTAATTATCAAAATGCTCAGGTGTTCAAAAGACGCACTGATTTTGCATAGTCTCCCTGAAAATACAGAATATGCACTCGTTTTTGAAGTGAAATTTTTTCTTCACTAAAAGCAGTGTTATATTTCAAGACATTTAATAAGTCACAAGCTAAGTGGACCAAGAGAATGCCCGCTATTCACTCTGATAAAATAGTTTTCAAATCCATCCCGAGTTTTTTTTTAGTAATGTTTGTGTCTGTTTTCCCTACTGCAATGTGGTGCAGTGAAAAGCAGAGACCATTTCTTACCCATTAAAAATTTCTCTAATACCTTGTACATAGTAAACATTCCACAGTTACTGATTAACTTATTGAATACAAATATTCATGCAATAAGTATCCCCACCCTTCTTTAAAGGAAATTAAAGAAGACCACTTACATTTCGAGCCGGATGAAGAAGATCCACTGACAGTAGATCTCGATCCTCCTTTCATGGAAAAGACTCCTTTTCCCCTGCGAGTAGTTGTTCCAGCCACTCTGGGACGTTTCAGTGGAATTACAGCGCGGGGAGGTGGAGGCACACGGCCGTGGTAATCAAATAACCTTCATAAAAGACAAATGTGGCTGAGAGTTGGTTTATATCAAAGTGTTCTAGCAAATATGTGAGATGGTTAAGAGGATGGCTTTGTTAAAAAAATGTCAGTAAATGTTTTTGTACAGCAAAGTGACCCAGTGACACATACACACGCACACACACACACGTTCTTTTTCTCACATTATCCTCCATCATGTTCCATCAAAAATGACTAATTATAGTTCCCTGTGCTACAGAACATTGTAAATCAACTATAATAGAAAAAATAAAAATCTCAAAAATAAATAAAAAAGCAAAAAAAAGGGTTTTGTTATCATTGTTCTCAGGAAGATTCATTTTCACTAAAGAAAGAGGATGCTAACTCTAATCTATCTTTCTGGACTTAGAATCTGACCCTCCAAGAGGAATTCATTTTTAAGATATGGAAGGACAAGGAGCTTTGCAATTTGTTGAAATTATGCCGACCTTCATTTCCAAGTACACTTCTTTGCTTGATTTAACAGATTTACTCTTCTTAGGAACAGAGATCTTCTTTTTACACATCAGACATTTATTAACACATTAGTTTGAAAAGGGGAAACAGTCATGCAGAATCACGGACAAAGCAAAGAAAATTACCGAATGATCAAAAACAGCTCAGAAGAAAAACCATTAGAAGTGTGGTCAGCTTAAAGAAAACAGCTATGAGAAACACATCAATATGGTGACATATCTCTATAGAGACTTTCTTAAGTAAGGAAAGACTTTCCTAACTACAGAAAAAAGGAGACTGAGTTTGAATGAAACTGGTGCTAGCTCAAGGACAAAACTTTGTTGACTAAAGTACTGGTGGGAAATGTTTATCAGGATAATTTTAATTATTCTGACCATTTGATTGATGTGCAAATGGAGACTATTTGGAGTTAGCTATTAACAACTTCTCTAACAAAAAAGAATACCGGCATTCCCGTAGTGGCTCAGTGGTTGACGGATCCAACTAGGAACCATGAGGTTGCGGGTTTGATCCCTGCCCTTGCTCAGTGGGTTAACGATCTGGCGTTGCTGTGAGCTGTGGTGTAGGTTGCAGACGCGGCTCGGATCCTGCGTTGCAGTGGCTCTGGCATAGGCTGGCAGCTACAGCTCCAATTCGACCCCTAGCCTGGGAACCTCCATATGCCAAGGGAGCGGCCCAAGAAATGGCAAAAAAGACAAAAAAAAAAAAAAATATCAATGAGACTCTTTGAAGCTTCTGTTAAAAAGTGAAAAATGATATTCACCATAATCAATGCATTTCCATCAAACAATGAAAGGAATAAAAGTGTAAGAGTATTTACTCATTTATATAAATGCATAATTAATAGATTCAAAATTTCATATTATTTCTACTGCATACACACAGCACATTTTTGTGTGACTTAGATCATTTGAATAGCATAAAGAGTCAGAGAAAAAATATGGAGCTCCCATGTGTCTCAGTAGGTTACAAAACCAATTAGTATCCATAAGGATATGGGTTTGATACCTGGCTTCGCTCAGTGGATTAAGGATCCAATGTTGCCATGAGTTGTGGTATAGGTTGCAGACTCAGCTTGGATTCTGAATTGCTATGGCTATGGTGTAGGCTGGCAGCTGTAGCTCAGTATCAGCCCCTAGCCTGGGAACTTCCATAGGCTACAAATGTGGCTCTAAAAAAGACTTTATGTATAAATATATATATATGTACTCATTTATTTTTAAAACTATTTGCCAGTGAACAGGAGGTATCATTACATTGTCTACTATTAAGAAGATAGCATTATTGACTTAGACTGATGATTGATAAACATTTTACTAAGATATCATTATATGGATTACATTCTCATAATTGCTTTAAAACAGTCAATAAAAATAATCTAATATGAGAGACATAAAAGTGAAAACTTGAACAGTTTTAAACTAAAATATTGAATACCTCTACCAGATTACTTTATAAGATTGCATCTCATTTATACATACAGATGAAAATGTGATAATCTCTCTTTGGAAAATAATATATGAAGTATAATAACAGTTACTATAAGCAGTTTTCCAAATATTCACTCATAAACATTGAAAACTGACACTGTGGGTGAAAAAAAGTTATATATAAACCACATTTAAAGCAGAACTTAGTCCTAAGAATGTCTCTTACATTAGAGAGCTAAAGTATCCAAAAATGATTCGGAAACATGCTGAGGAAATGCTAAAGGATGCCTGGAGAGGAACAGAAATGAAATGAGACAGAGTTCAGGAGAGGTGCCATCCTCTGTGCATAAGCAAAGTCCATTAAAGCCCAAGAACTGCCAGCAAAGAACAGGTCATGGATGTCAACACATTAGACTTTACTTCAAAGGGTATAGGAAGGATGAGGCTGAAAAGAGTTGTGAACCTCATTCATATCACTAGGGCCTTGAAAATCAAAAGGGTCAACAAAGCCTGCCCCTCATTTCAATCACAAAACAAGGTCTGCATTACTTATTTATAAGCTGAATTCATAGGACAACTTAAGTCAGTGAACCAAAATAGGAAGACACTTTGCATGAGCTATAACACCCAAAGCTATGGAGGAAAAAGAAATATGGTGATTGACTGTTCTCTTCCAGGGTGGAAGTTGCTGGTTGAAATGAAAGGCAAGCTCTTTTGGAGGAACTATTTCCCCAGCACTTGAAAATACAGTCTAGCAGATTTATTAAATAAATAAATCTGGGGAGTTCCCATCGTGGTGCAGCAGAAACCAACCCGACTAGGAACCGTGAGGTTACAGGTTGGATTCCTGGCCTCGCTCAGTGGGTTAAGGATCTGTCATTGCTGTGAGCTGTGATGTAGGTCACAGACATGGCTTGGATTCTGTGTTGTTGTGGCTGTAGTGTAGGCTGGCAGCTGTAGCTCCGATTAGACACCTAACCTGGGAACCTCCACATGCCATGGGTGTAGCCCTAAAAAGCAAATCAATCAATCAATTAATTTATATAATGAAAATATATACTGATGTTAGAATGCTATATTGCAAATGTAGGCCAAGAAAAACCACCGTACTCACTGCTACTTTGGTTACAACAAAATTCAGTAATATTTTATAGGGAACTGAAATGTTTATCAGTGTTTCTATTGCTCTCCTCCCTTCCCCCAACCAAGGATTACAGAGCTACCACGGTTGGCCAGGCCTGATCTCATGTTGAGAAGAGAAAGCTCCACTTGTTCACTGCATTTTTGTGTATTTGCTCATATTTTTTGCATGGGATATACATTTTAGTAACATACTCAGTACGTGTTGTACTCTCTGTTGTAAATTCAGAAAGATGACTCTTTTCTCACCATAAAATCAGGCAAGGTTTAACCAACTCATTCTGCTGCTCTGTTGGGAAGATGTGTAGCATTAAAACTTAATTTTTAAAAAGTGCTATGTAACGCACAATACAAAGCTAAATGGGTATATCACATGAGAGCATGATTTTTCATTTTAATGGAGTTGGGTGTTTGTTAATTTTCACTGGGCCAAGTTAAGTTTACCAGAAATAAAATAAAGGAAGAAGGGTATTTTCCTAAAGCTTATAAACATAACAAGATAAGGATGGGAAAGGTGGTTGGTGGCTGATTATAAGATGAAATTTAGGAATTCTAAATCCAGAGGGAAGTAGACATTAACTTTGGCTTCTTCATCAGAATCATATCCATAGAATAGTCCAACAAAAATTGCTATCCAATAGAACTAAATGGGATGCAAATCGCAAAGGACAGTTAAAAGCTTAAAATAAATTTCTTCCTTCATTTTGTGTTTTTTTTTTTTTTTCAGTTCTTCCACTCTAAGATTTATATTCTCTTTCTTTTCCTTTAATGGTCCTTCATTTGTCTCTAATATTATTATAATACTGTCAAATAGATACTTACAGGTCAAATGATTTCTAATGAAGTCATACACATAATTCTCTGTTCCCTAAGGTCTATTTTAAGATAAAAACTCTAAAAGACATACTCTCAACCAGTAAGTAAAACAAACGTAGTCAAATTTTAGTAAAAGTAACCCACTGAGGGAATTCAAGGGTTTATTTTATTTAATAAACATTTCTGCTTTTCATGTGCCTATTTATTGCTTGGAATTTTGTTTGCTTTAATAATATCTAAGATGTGTAATTTCATTATCAAGCAAATGCTAAAAACTAGTAAACAATTTTCATATTGATTTACTTGATTAAAATACACACATCTTGTCTCTAGGAAGAATAGAGGTATTAGTTCTTAAAAATTCATTGCTTTTTGGACGAAGGTAATTTAATGGCATATTGATAAATAAAATAAACATAATCTTGAATTTTTGTTTTTACCAAAAGCTTATTATTAAACTTAAAATAAATTAACATTTTAGAAAAAAAACCCAAAAAACACGACACTCAATCTTTTACCCTAAAACAACTACTGTCATTTTCTAATCTTTTTTCCACAAGCATCCATATTTTTCACATAATTGAAAACATATGTATAGTCATATACCCAGGCTAATTCTCTTTGGTTCATACTAAAAACATTTCTCAAGTTTGCTAAATGGTTTCCCTAATGTTTATTTTAATTGCTGTGGTGCATTTTCTCAAGTAAATATACCACAGTCTAACAAATCATTACCTGATTGTTAGACTTTTGATTTCAAGCCCATTTTCACTGTCAACTTATGTGATTTTAAAATTCATGAAAAAATCTTGAAAATGTAATATGTGCATATTATTTTGTCACTGAACACTATATTTTAATTTAGATAATAGGAATTTAAGAGTTAATAATTACCTGTTTTCTTCCAAATTTCCCTCACAAAAAGAGTTCTTCATTTTCCTTACATACGAACCCAAACTTACAGTCACTATGCAGTTAACGCTAATAAAAATATGTGGTCTGGACCTGGGGCTAAACAAATGCCCTGCCAGAGCCAAGCAAGACCTGCCACCAAATTCAGGGCCATGTTCTCACTGGGGCCTGTAAGCAGATAAATGAAGATCACAAACCAGAGGGCCAGAGATCCTCAACCTCACAATCTTCTCTTCAGAAGCTTAACTTCTGATAAATGTAGTCTACAAAACCACATTATGGTGCCTATTCAATTTTAAGAAAGGATATATTTGAAATCTACATGAATGATTCTTAGAGCCTTCTAATATATCCAGTTTTTATACTGTTTGAAGTACTTAAAAATCATAAAATCTGTTTATAATTTCCACCTCGACTTTGAATAAGCTTTTGGTTACAACTGAATCAGAAAACAATTTTTAAAGGCACACTTCACTTGAGGCCAGTAAATGAACAACTCCTATTTCTATTTTTCATCATTAAACTTTTCCCAGATTTTCAGTGAACTATTCACTGTCCCCAATCTTGTGCAAATACTTCTTGAACATGCTTTGAAAGACAAGCTGATTCAAATTGTCCATTACTGTGTTGGCAATATTTGGACCTTAATCTAAGCTTTATATTTTGTGCAATTTTGCTGTCTGTTATATCTTACATACCGCCTTATATAATTAAAAAAATTAATGTATTCATATAGCAATTGAGGGGTTATAAATCAATCAGATGATTCTATTTACTTAGAATCCTGTATCATGTATTGTCAAGCCATTTTGCCCATGAAGGAAACCCGTAAAAAAGGAATGAGATGATTCCCTCAGGTTTAATGCACATACACCAAGGCCTGAAACTCCTCTAGTGATTCCAAATCACGCCTTTTGTCAATGGTGCCATGGTATGGTTTCCGAGAATTTTAAGTGGAATTCCATTTTACCAGATGGTAATTTAAATTTGCATAATGAAACATGCATTGCTTTTTGCTAATATGTTTTTCTAATATTCATGAATATACACTGTGCCCTATAATCAATGATCTGAGACAGGTGCCACCTAGAGTTTTTTTCACCAACTGAAACTCTGGTAGCTTCTTTTATGTTAATTTACACAGGTCAAGATGGATCCAGCTTTAAGCAATGAATATCCATTTTAAATCACTTATACCTATATGTTTTTTTATATGACAAAGTACTTCTGGCATTTCAGAAGTTTACTCACTACTAGAGGTTATGAACAGCTCAGTGCCTTTCCTGATACTGTTGAAGAAAGGTAATATCTTAGAATTAAAACAGCTAATATGTTAGAAATTGAAAACATTCCTCGGGGATATTTGATAATTTTAGGCATACTTCTCCTTGTATTTGATTTGGAAGAGTATAAATATATGTTTCATTTTAATTATATGTATGTCCTTCATTTAGTCAGACTTTTTAAAAGAAAATGCCTCAAATACAGTAAATTATTGGGCAATAATTTGCTTTCTGTAATATAAACAAATAAATAAACCACTCATATCTATTATTTAGTGATACTCTTCTATGATCCCTGAAACCATGGATAGAAACTAAATCAGTTTTTGAAAAAGTTACTGCTGGATGCATGTATCACATTATGATGGAACTTTGTGTAGAGACATTTTCTAAGCTAAAACGATTTAAGGGTTGAAAATCCCCAATTATACAAGAATTCCCAAACCTGGGAAATAGGCTAACAATAGGATATAAATGAGGGTCAGTTATTAAAATATTATCTCTCAGCTTCAGACCCTTGTTTAGTGACATTTGGAGTTGGGACTCTGCAAATCACATTTCTGTGGGGACCAGCTAGCTCCTTGGTAGGCTCAGCCAACTAAGGACCTGAGCGGGAGACTGGAGACTGGAATACAAAGAGAGGACTTGACTCTTCCCAATTTGCTTCCTGCTTTTGTTTTGGCTTCCTGTTCTTGTCAGCTTTACTCCAGCCTTATTTCTTTACCCTGGCAGTGGCAATTCAGTCCAGTAGTAGCAGCTGAATCTAGTTTGAGTAATTCTGTAACATCTGCAGAACAGTCTCTTCATATTCCTTCAGAGACCTCAGTACCAGCCAGCTGCTATGGCCTCCTTAGAGGTTTGGGCTACAGCCCTACAGGTTCCCGCCTCTAGGCTCAGCTATAGCAGCAACCACGGAGCAGCACCTTCTACTCACAGTTTGAGCTCTGAAAAGTCCATTTTCTACATAAAAATTGATAACCCCAACCTTTTCCTCTGTTTCCCCAGCCCCAGAAGTGGTAGCTGCTTCCTGCAATTGCTTACTCTATTATACTATAGTGAATGTTTCGTTTTGTTTTCTATTTCGCTAGTTTGTTTTCACCTTTTCAGTTCCTTAACACACAGGATTTTTTCTTTTTTTTTTTTTACAAATGATTATCTTCATTCAGCCTAACTATGTGATTTCTGTTTTCCTGACACAAAACTGAGCAGTATGGAGTTACTGGAAATAGCTGAGTGATCTCGTGCTGCAGGTAACTGTTCAGCCCAAACTGGAATGCTCTGGGGAGCATTTCCCTCCAGAAAACAGTCCAAACAGAATGATCCAGAAGTGTCACAATGGACGGTTATGGAAGGACAACTGACCAACCAGCCATAGGGACACTACCACATGAATTACAGTATAAGAAACATACTCTCCATCACTGTTAATGGTTACTGTTAACTGTTACTAGTAGCTAACACTGATTAAGCACAAAAAATATACCAGGCATAATGCAGGTCATAAAAACATGCTACATTATTTAATTCTTAGAACAATGTTATGGGGTAGGAATTAATTCCATGCTCACTTTATTGATGAGAAAACAGGTTTTGTGGTATTAAATAAATTGCCCAAGTTTGCACCACTAGTAAAAAGAGAAAAAAAAAAATAACCATAAACACAGGCAGAGTGTAACTACAGAAGAATTAGTGTGAGTAGAACTATTAGGACTGACTTAGTAAGTATTTCTCTCCTCCAGCATCTCCATTCTGTTTTCCTTTCCTGGGAATCTGTATTTATTGGGAACTCCTGACTACATCACTACAGTGGCAATGCTTCTGTCTTTCTTAGCCAAGTGCAAAAAAATGAAAAATAAACTAATGCGAGTGCAGACTGCTCAATCTGTTAGCCATACACCCATGCGGACTGTTGAACACTTATAAACCAAATAGATTTATATAAGACAAACAATTGATTTTGGAAATTGTTCAGTTAGCTTTTTTTGCATAGTGAAGAGGCATCTGAAAGCTTTAGAGTCTTGCTAATTATTTGCTGATTAAGACTCTTGTTTTTTGGCAGGTAAGATCTATTTACCATTTATCATCTATCTATCTATCTATCTATCTATCTATCTATCTATCTATCTATCCCTGTCTAATGATTTTATTGAGTTATAATAAATAAACAGTAAAGTGCAAATATTGGCTTCATTTTCAAGATGAGAAAACTGAAAACCTGGCTACTTGCCCAAAGTTGCAGGTTAGTTACCAGAACTTGGGTCTCCTACCATCCACCAAACCCCATTTAAGTAGAAATTCTTTAAATGTGGAAGGAAGTCACATGAAGCAAATACTTGAGACTACAATGCAAAAACAGTTTTATACTGACCAACTAAAAGACACTGAATATTAATTGAACACTTTATTCATAGCAATGAAGATAGTGTTCTGCATCTTGAAATCTAAAAGCATATCAGAAAATGTTTTTAAAATTATCAAAACCTAAAATTTTCAAATAAAGACTAAATGTTATCTTTTTTCATAGCAAATGAGATTATTTTAATGCTGCCAGATCTTCACATCATTGTTAGGACAAGTTATTATAGGCTTATTTAGTATTTAAAATAAAATATATTTTGTAGAAATTATAAAAATTATTTGAAAAAATCATTCTTAAAAATTCATATATGGTAATAAAAGGATGACTACAGTAGTTTGCACCTAGTGGCAATGAGGGTATGGTTGTGGATTTTATTTCTGTGTAGATAAGGCTGTTTTCTTTTGTGTAACATCTAAGACTGATATCTCTCCCTTTCTGTTTTGCATTACTGAATATAATGAATACCTAGTTTATGACTATAGTTCAGTCATTAGTTAACTGTGTGACCTTGGGGAAAAATATCTCTAAATCTAAGGAGATGATAATACAAATTGAGTATTCCCTATGTGTGAGACAATGATAGTGCCCGAGGATACAAAAGTAAGTGAAACTGAGCATCTTCTCTGCCCTCTTAGAGGAAGGAGGGTATGTATACAGGTTTTTGTGTAGACACTAGCCAAACTTTGTCACTGCATAAAAAAATACAGCACTAAAAACTAGAAGTGGTGCTGTGAAGGAACACTGCTGGGTGCTGAGAGGGGAACAGAGGAACCTCATTTAACTTGAGAGACATATTCATGCTGAGATTTGAAGGAAGAAGTCAGGTTAACTAGATGGTGGAGGGAGATACCAGGAGTAGAAGTAATCAGAGAAAGTTCCCACAGCAGGAAGGAACACAGTATTCTTGTGGAACTGAAAAAGGATGCTCCTGGCTGAAGAAAAGAGAATAAGACCCTTACAGGGGATTATGAAGTTTCTTCCTTATTTAAAATGTCCATTCTGTTTTTCTAAATTTGCATTTTTATGCTTTGGGTTTTTGTTTGTTTGGAACTTACAGTTAAAGGCCTAAAAGATATTTACCTCATTTTTTGGTGTGTGGTCCAATGATCTATCTATGCACAGTCAGTCTTTGTTTTGCATTATCTCTAATATGAAGAATTTCAATTACTGATGCTTAGTTAAATAACATCAGTCTGCCAACAGTGCAAATTAAATTTCAGTTACCACATATATCTACCAGGAGTAATTTCTTAAAATCCAAACTTTGCCGCTAGTTTTTCAGTCCACAAATGACTAAGTAAATATATGGACACTTCCATTCAGGAGACCTTCCTTCCATTCCATATGCAGCCAGAGGAACTTAATAAAATAAAACATATTGACATAATTGAAGAAAGTGGTTGTGCTGTGCTGAAAAGGGATGAAGATGTTCCAGAGGAAGTGATACTGGCCCAAGAAAAAATGCACCGAAGAAATCTCAGAGGTAGTTCACAACATTGATAAAATGTCAAAGCTGATCCAATCTTAGGAGGATGACAATTCACTGAGGGTTAAAGGTATGCTTGCTCCATATTATAATATAAGAAGAAGGCAAGCACTATTCAAATTACTTTTGATAAGTCTACTAATTCTCGGTATTTTTACATTACAGTGTTAAAATTTTAAATTAGTATACTAAATAACTGTTAGTTTCACTGTGTTTTCCTATATGTATGTCTAGGGATTTTATATATATGGATACATATATAAATATGTATATAACATAAGAAAGTTTTTGATGTTTTGACAAAAAACTTAAAGGTCATGGGATATCCTACTTTTCTTTGTTGATTATTAACATCACTCTACATGGTATCCTACACTCCTATGCAAAGCAAGAACTATCCATAATTTTTACTGAATCTATGTGCCATATGAAAGCAAATGTATTTTAGAAGATTGGAGTCACTTTCTGAATTTACATCTCTCAGTCTGGGAAAATTCTAAGTCAACAACAGACCTGGAAAATAACATTGGTTAATTAAGTCTTTAGACTATCTCCAAATATTAGAAACCAAATTTTAATCTTAAAGCACCTCCGAAGTCTAAGTCCAATATCTATCATACTTTAGTTAAGTAAAATAAAAATAGGAAAATCTGTCTATCATGTTTTATTGGGACTTTTTTTACTATAAAATATTATTTTAAACATATTAGTTAAGAATATCTGTGAATTAAATTACAAAGAGTTAAAAGATAATTTAATTTAAAGGGAAACAAGGATGAGAAATTTACATACCGATTGTAGAAATCATCTCTGTAGTAATCATAGTCAAAGACATAGCCACTAGGGAGAGAAACAAAATATTCATTGTTGACATTTGTTTTAATCACAGTAATGGAATACCAATAAATTTATGTTACTTTTAAATATTTATTTTTTTCAATGTAATTATGTATCCAAAGAGCCTTACAACATGGTGTTCAATTGGATATAATGCCAATGATCTTGGTCTCTGAGGCCTTGAGTCCCCCGGTTCCCCCATTTAATTAAGGTAAGTGTCTCTGTGTCTTGTTTTATGTTAACTTTTTCCTTAAGTTTCACAGCACTCGTTCTTCAGCCCTCACCTGCTGAGCTGGTCTCGGCAAGTTTAAGAACATGATAGATCTCCACAACTTATTTAACTTACATCTAAAAGTCTGTACATTTTGACCAATATCTCCCCATTTCCCTCACCTCCAGCTAACCACACTTTTACTGTTTCTATGGGTTTGGATTTTTCAGATTCCACATATAAGTGATACCATGCAGGTTTTGTTTTTCTCTGATTCACTTCACTGAGCGTAATGCCCTCAAGGTACACCATGTTTTCACAGATGGCAAATTTCCTTCTTTCTCATGGCTGACTGATATTCCATTGTATATAACATACCCATCTTCTTTATCTATCCACCTGATAACAGACACTTAAGAAATGATAATTATGTGATGTGACGGATGCGTTAACTCATTCTGTGGTGGTAATCATTTTGCAATATGTAAGTGTGTCAAATTAACATCTTTAATAGCTTAAGCTTGCACGACATTATATGTCAATTATATCCCAATAAAGCTGGGGGGAAAAAGAATATGTTTGTTGAATACAAGTGTATATACAATAGCATTCATGTTTGGATAATACAAATGAGTTTCTCAAAGCCAAAAAGAAGGAGAAAAAGATATATAATTTTAAGAATCTAGTGGAGAAATTTCTTTTTTTTTTCTTTTTTATGACAGCACCTACTATCGAAGTTCTTGGGCTAGGGGTCAAATCAGAGCTACAGCTGCAGGCCTATGCCACAGCGCAGCAACACCAGATCTGAGCCACATCTGCAACCTATGCTGCAGCTTGCAGCAATGCCAGATCCTTAACCCACTGAGTGAGGCCAGGAATCCAGCCCCACATCCTCATGGACACTATGCTGGGTTCTTAACCTGCTGAGCCATAACGGGAACTCTTTGTTGAGACCTTGTTTATGAAACATGATACCTGGAGAAAGAAACATTCTAGTTATTGGAACAAAATTCTTTGTGATTTTTCCATACATAATCTGATTTAGCTTTAACAACAACCTATAAGATGTAGCATGTTATTCTAATTTTACAGGATACTGAAGCCTAGAGATATTAAATGCCTTAAGTAACACAGATAAGTATTTAGTACAGCATTATCACTTCATATGCTCATTTACCACAACTTGATTGAGAACCTATATGTCAGGAACCCTACTAGTCACTTAGGTTTAGTGAAATAGTTTGTTTTTTGCTCATGAATTTCACATTCTAGTGGTGATCAAGATGGCCTTAAATCTCACCCAGCTTGACTGAACTAAAGACAGATTTCTTTGTGAATAGACTTTCCACTTCTCTTTTCTTAGAGCATTTACTTCAGAAAACTTGTAATTGTAAAGTCTCTGCCTCTCTGACATGTAAATATTCTCCTAGACTCTTGCCTTGTCTTTCTGAAGGACCTGGGAACTATCTTTGAAATTAAATAATAACATTCATAATAATGAGAATAATTAAGTAGTGTTGAGAAATAACTGATTCTAAAAGATAAATTTGATATTAACCAAGTGTCAGACATGGTGATAGACATTTTAGATGCATTAAATAACTATTGTTTGATGGAATAATTATTTCCAAACAGAAAATTCTCAAATAATTTTCAGATGTGACAAAATAAATGCAGAGAGGATATGTGGCTAAATTGTTTTATCATCTTTTTTTCTGAAGTTCTTTTAAAAAATATTATAACCTCAGAAAGTGGAGTTTAATAGCAAGAAGAAAATGTGACATGTGGGCCAGTTAATAAAAGCGTCACTAATATGGATGAGAATGATGTCATGGATTCCACTCATATGTCTTATACCTTTAAGAAATACACTTTAATAAAAAAAAACTTCGATAGTTTATCAGACTTCTGGAAATTTAAAAGTTCCTGAGGGAAAAAAAATTATTTTTTATTTTTCTCAGGTGATGGTTAAATTATCCTGTCCAATTTGCTTATTTTTCTTCAATCCTAACTGCTAAGGCATATTTATGAGAACGATTTAGAACAAAGCATCCTAAATTGTTTCATCTCCAAGAGCCACTTTCTGCCATCATGAACTCAATTTTACCTGTCAAGTTAGAAATGAAATAATGTACAAACAAGTCTGGGTAATCTTGACAAGGCTGCTTTTGTTTTACTGGCTTAGACTTTTAGCAGGAATGCCATGGCTGTAGTTGGCTCAGGGCATAAGCTATAAAATCAAGCTGGATTTTGAAGGAAGAGAAAGCAATTCAAGGAGCTGAAGAGAGATCGCCACAGGGGAAGTCTGATTCATGTCTGCCATGCTTTCCTCAGGATTCCTCCGGCCCTCAATGATTCTGTTTTTTTGTTTTTGTTTTGTCTAATATTTTTCCCTCCTTCAGATTCTTGCACTCTCAAAAAAATTCCTTCTTTTTCTTTCTGTGTGAGTCTCTGTTTGAAATTAGCTGTCAAAAAATGGCATTGCCTTTTTCGGTATATTCAGCTCTGTAAGGTATATTATGTATCCTAGAATTGTGTTGCTGAGAAAAACTTGTCTTTCATATTAAAAAATATCCCACTGTTATGCTATGATTTGATCTATTTTGGCTTTTTAAAAATTATTTTATTTTTATTAGAGTATATTTGACTTACAGTGTTGTCAGTTTCTGTTATATAGCATGGTGACCCTGTCATCCAAATATACATATGCACTCTTCTTCTCATACTCTCTTCTATCATGTTCTATCCCAAGAGAATGGATATAGTTCCCTGTGCTGAACTGTAGGGCATGACTGCTTATCTTTTCCAAATGCAATAGTTTGCATCTACCAACCCCAAACTCCCAGTCCATCCAACTCTCTCCCCCTCCTCTTGGCAACCACAAGTCTATTCTTTATGTCCATGAGTCTGTTTCTGTTTTTCAGATAGGTTCATTTATACCATTTGAGATTCCACATAAAAGTGATATCGTATGTTATTTGTCTTTTTGAATTACTTCACTTAGTATGAGAATCTCTAGTTACATCTATTTTAGCCTTTAAAGGAAAAAACTTTGCAGTTTCCATTGCAGTCATTTTGTCAGACAATCAGTTTCTTATGCCATTGAAAAGAAAATGATAAAAAATTAGATGTTTAGGGGATTGTCCAGGAGGAAACTAAGTCTAATAAATGTGAAGGTTTTTGTCATCTTGGAGCATGCTTAGTGCCAAATGGGAAGTGCTTGACTTTCTAGAAAAGTAAAATAATAATTTTGAATGTTTAACACAAAAATAATTTATATTTTATTTTTTAAATCTTGTGCACATCACAACTTTTCTTCTACTCTTCAATGTATTCTATTAGCTCAGATTCCTTTGAAAGTTAATAGGAAATAAGAATTAGTAAAGCTAATTGATTAGAGTTGCACATTCACACTTCCTTTCATTTTGGGAGATTAAATGAGACCTAGTAAATTTCCTGGAATGTCATTCAAACTTTTTCATTTCTGGAAGAAGAAATCACAACTCATTGGATTTTTATAATATATGTGATTAATTTTATATAATCACTTTGAATTCATAAAACAGCTTCATATGAGTAGACTAATATACAGAAGTACTTCCTTTTACTTTCTACCACAGAATATCATTAAAATATAATCTGAATGATTTCCCTGGTGTCCTAGCAATTAAGGATCCAGGATTGTCATTGCTGTGGCTCAGGTCACTGCTGTGGTGCAGGTTTGATCCCTGGTCAGGGAAATTTTGTATGTTATAGGTATGGAAAAAAAATATATGTATATAAAACCTGAAAGAATATTAATAAACTTCCTAGCATAAAGAGGGAGGCTTTTAATGGTTTCTTAACAGATAACCTACAAATAATAACTACAAATAATTACTGGAGCCTTCTTAATCACTATATCTGGATTATATTGAATGATCAATTATTAAATACATATTGCATACTTATATAAATTATTGGATGCTTATATGAAGCATAATACTGAGATTTGTGAATAATAATATCATATCTGCAGAACATAGCTTCTAAAGGAACAGCAATCTAAATTTAAGGGATTAGGCAAATACACATATGAACATAATTCAAAGCCAAATTTGTTAAATGCCAAAATAAAAATAAAAACTACCATGAGAGATTATAGGCAGAAGTAGGCTGTGATTGGATACAGAAATCAAATAAGGTTTCATGAAAGAGATGACATTTTAATTATCCCTGTAAAAGCATATAGGGATTTAATAAGTGAACATTCAAAAGTTAGTCCTTCTAGATGGTCAAGAATTATTGGTAGAAAAATATGGAACAAATACGTAGAACAGTGTCTTATGAAGTTTGTTATCTCTCTTTAGCACAACTATTCTTCAGAATGCCTGTGGAAGTCATGAATTCAGAAGTTAAAATGTAGGCTACCTAAATTTCCAGAGCACACTTTTCTCTATGGTTGAGGTTCTTAGTGAGGCAAAAATTTCCTTAAAAGCACCTACAGACTCTCACTTCTAACTTGTAAAATTTGATGTGGGTTTCCAACACAGTATATATAGTTGAACATATATACAAAGATTTCTAACATAATATGTAGACAGAGATATGTCTATTTTCACTTTACAGAATACATATAAATCTGTATATTTGGAGTGTGTGTGTGTGTGTGTGTGTGTGTGTGTAGACATATATTCAAAATGTAAAAACAGTGGCAAAACCTATTTAGTCTAAATTGCATTGATAAAATATTCAATTGACTACCAAGAATTTTGGAATGGATTACGGCACATTTATAGAATTCCTGACTAACAGTGGGTAAGGACCCAATTCCTTAGAAAGATAAAGTGACTAAGAAGTTCAGGGATTAAAATAGTCCACGCAGTACATTTAAGAGTTTCCGTCTCTAGGAGTTCCTGTCGTAGCGCAGTGGTTAACGAATCCGACTAGGAACCATGAGGTTGAGGGTTTGGTCCCTGGCCTTCCTCAGGGGTTTAAGAATCCGGCGTTGCTGTGAGCTGTGGTGTAGGTTGCAGACGCGGCTCGGATCCCGCGTTGCTGTGGCTCTGGCGTAGGCCGGTGGCTACAGCTCCGATTCGACCCCTAGCCTGGGAACCTCCATATGCCACGGGAGTGGCCCAAGAAATAGCAAAAAGACAGAAAAAAAAAAAAGAGTTTCGGTCTCTAAATTGCTATGAGCCAAGCTTAGTGTCTCATACATTCAAAGGATGATTATTTTTTAATTGAAGGATGTGTGAAGAGTAACTCTGGGAACAAGAAAGAGGAGAAAAAAGGAAATATTTTTCTCCCTCTGGCCATGTGAACACAGGGATTCTCATTTTGGAAGTACCACCTTGAATGGGGTATGCTTGTTACCCTTCTCTATGCTGTGTTCCCATAGGAAGGATATATAATTCCAAAATCAAGTTTAGTTTCCACTTCTGTCTTCTAATCTAGAATGAGTGACTATATATGTATATGTGTGTATATATACATATGATTCTATTAAGTTCATGATTACTTTATAAAGTTACAAGGAGAATGACATTTGATTTTTATGTTCATGACACATTTGGTAGTAGAATGATAAATGTGAAAGCAGGAGTCATTTATCTAGCAAAACATCTAGTCAATGTGAGGGGCCTGCCTAGAGATATACAGTCTTGCCTGGACCAGGAAAACGGTCTGCAAACTGGCATTTCTGGTCCCCTCTCCTACCCATCATGTATGCTGCTAATGATTAGAAAGCATTCTTTTTACAAAATATCAGAAATAAACAAGAACAACAACACACCCTCAATTACTCCCCATGGTCTTTAAGGTACTGTTCAGAATTTTCAACATTCCGCACTCTCCACAATGCAGAGCCTTCTTCTGACATTCTTTTTTTCTTTTAACTTTTTAAAATTATAGTTGATTTACAATGTTGTGGGAGTTTCTGCTGTACAGAAAGGTGACCCAGTCTTTTTCTCATATTGCCTTCCATCATGTTCTGTCCCAAGAGATTGAAAATAATTCCCTGTGCTAGACAGTAGGACTTTGTCATTTATCCATTCTAAATGTAATAGTTTGTATCTATCAACCCCAAACTCCCAGTCCATCCCACTCCCTTGCCCCACCCCTTTGATAACCACAAGTCTTGTTCTCCCTGTCTGTGAATCTATTTCTATTCTGTAGATAGGTTCATCTGTGCCATATTCTAGATTCCGCATATAAGTGATATGGTGTTTGTCTTTCTCTTTTTGACTTCGCTTAGTATGAGGATATATAACAATTCATTCAAATACTCTTAATCATTCAGCCATTCCTAGCACTACTCGCTGGGTGGCACAGAATAGCTCTTTATTATCAGAGACATATATTCTTGCATCTCTACACAAACTTTTACATTAGCCCAACTGCTTGCTCAATAGAATATGTCCTATTTATGGGGATTTGCTCAAGCTCTTCATCTGTCAACACATGTATTGTTCCATTGAATATGTATCTATCCTTAGGGCCTAACTCAAGACCCACATCCTCCCCAATTAAAAAGTTTGTTGAGTTGGACTAAACTCCACTTACTGTTCTATTCCTCGATCATAGTTTTTTGTATTTACATTTGACTCATGCTTGTCAGCACTCTGCTTTTCCTGTCACATAGCTAATCTATACAGATTTATTTCTGTTATCCTTCCTTTCACAAACCAGTATCTCTAGTCTATTAATCATTCCTGTCTTCCTTCTTTGAACGTAATCTAATTTGTCTGAATTTCTTGACACTGAAGTTTTCAGAGTAAAATATTCCAGGAGGGCTCATGTCAAAATTCTGTAGGAGATTATATACCTTTTTGTCCTAGCTGAATTTATTCATAAATGTGCAGGTTTCATTCTCACAACTTCTTCTACATACTTCTATCTGAACATATTATATTGTCATTAACTGTTCATGAGTCTATCTCACTAGATTTAGAGCTCTGCAAAAAAAAACAAGGTGTTTCTAGTCACCCAGTAGATATTTTTTGAATTGAATATTAGAATTATACAGAAATTTCTGCCATATTTATTATTATTACTTTTTGTAGGAATACAAAATAACTATATTATAATTTTCAAACACCTGAACATTAAAATTAGGATGCTTAGAGCATTACAATTGGATTAGACCATGTTGGGTTAGAGTTTTCTGCCAATAAATAACAATTTATTTCCTATTAGCTCTAAAACTGCTTTCTCTTTGCTGTTGCTTTGTGATAATGGAGCTGGATCCTGTAAACGTTGTTCCTTTGCAGCTGGCACCGTGGTAGGGTTTGCCAGTACAGGGTGTTTGGAGGAAAACTGAAAAGCACTGAAGAGGAAGGGGCTTCTTTTTCCAGATTCCCACCTGTTTTTCGCCTTGTTTCTCTGGCACAGCTGTCAGCACATTACAAGAGACCCACTGCTGCTCACTCTTGCCCCTGCAGGATGATGCTTACTCATTACCCACAGTCCACCAACACGCCAACAACTTTCTCTGCCATCTAGTGAGCTGCAGCCACAATCTCTCCAATAGTTTGTGAACTCAGCCCAGGAGGGAGAGGCTCTTCAGTTTTTTTCCTTCCTGGATTCTCTCCTTCAGTCATAGAGATAGGAATTACTACCTACATTTTCTATTCTGATATTCTTTTGTAGTCTCTTTTACCCCCTTTAAGTAGTTAATGGTATTTAACTAGTTAATAATTCTGCATATTAAAATTTCCCTGTAAAAGTGGCTAGTGTGATTTCTGTCTCTTGTCTCCTGGTTGGATTTTAACTGAGACAATCCAGTTTAGGCATTCTTGTATTCTACATGTTTAAGAATGACCCCATGTGATATGTAATCAAAGGGTACAGGTGGTCTATTTGCTGTTGGTTTTTTTGTTGTTGTTGTTGTTTAGATGATTTATTTATTTATTTATTACTTTTATTTTTTGCCTTTTTAGTGCTGCAGGTGCGGCATATAGAAGTTCCCAGGCTAGGGGCTGATCTGAGCTGTAGCCGCCAGCCTCTGCCACGGTCACAGCAATGCCAGATCCGAGCTGCATCTGCAACTTACACAACAGCTCAGGGCAACGCCAGACCCTTAATCCACTGAGCGAGGCCAGGGATCAAACCCATGTCCTCATGGATACTAGTCGGGTTTGATACCACTGAGCCACAACAGGAACTCCCAGGGGGGATCTATGTGTAAAGACACCTTTTTTTTTTCATAGCTTGTGCATTTGATATTTTTATTATTACTATTATTTAACTTATTGGATTATAATGATTTTCTAAAAGGTTTTCCTTCAAGGTAAATATATCAATGGCACATATTCCTCATGGTATAAACTAGCTTATAAACATCTTTAAGATTAGACAAAGGGATAATAATAATAATAGTAAAAGAATATCAATGATAATGTTAACAGTTAATATTTACTGAATCCTTAGCAATTGTCAGTCACTATTATAAGTGCTTTGCATATAATCAAATCATTTAATTGTCTTAAAAATCCTATGAGTTAATATTAATATTATCCTGATTTTATAAATGAGAGAACTAAGGTAACATGACCAATCAAAGACCAGAGCATAAACCATCTTGTCTATGGCTTACCAGATATTGTTGTAAGAAATATTGTGGTACTTTTATCAACTGCAAGCTCAGTGTAAGCCAGGAGGTTGATAGCACTCCCATAAAGCTAATGAGATCTTAGAAGGCATTAAATGAACTGTAGCATCTTTAAAAAAGGAAGTAACAACAGCACTGGACGTTCGCTTTTGAGACATCTCTGTAAATATTTGGTTTAGTGTATTTCAGTGAAGCTTCAGTAGGATTTCAACCAACTGGAGTGAATACAGATGAAAGAAATTAGGATGGCAAGAAACCTCAAAACAATGCCCCAATATAGAAATGGTTGAATAAAATAAGAATGTTTAGTCTAGAGAAAAAGGTCTTTGGGAAGGAAGGAAGCTAATTATTTAAATATTTGAAAGGCTGTCTAGTGGAAGAGGCATTGAATTTATTCACTGTGGCTCCAGAAGGCAAGACAAGTATTGAAGAGTAGTAATTACAAGGAAGAATGTTACTGCTAAATATAACAAAGGAATAGAATAATGAGTTCCAAATATCTCTAGCTTCTAGTAGTTTGGGAAAGAGAATAAAATCATAAAAAGGAAAATACTGTGGCAAAACTTTGTATGATCTACTATAGCACAGTGTAACAGACACAGACACCTCAAGAGAGCCCCCAGACTATTTTATTAGAAATTTTACAGAGAAGAGAATTAATAATTATGTATTTCTGGGATCTCTTCCAAGCAAAAATTCCAAATGACACTGTTTTTATTAAAGTCAAATGACATTGTTAAAATGTAGCATTTATCCATTCACATACAGGTTTTAAGAAGGTGGTGACCTGAACCTGGCTCCCTTTTCTTTCAGTACCAATTCCAGTCTTTCTGGCTCTCTTCAGTCAGATTGATGCAGGAATAAAGAATAAATAAAAATTGGACTTTCATATTATCTAAAAAGAAATAAATAGAATACTTTTTCCAAAACCTATGGACCACAGAAAGCACCTGACTGAAAACAAAAATATATAGTTTTAGATGCTTTCATTGTTAAAGTCACAAGATGAAAAAACAGTCTTAATCTCATCAGAAAAAGAGCAACACCATAAGTCAATGTAAACTATGTTGAAGTCTGGAAATCTATAAATATGATCTGATATGAAAAGAAATGAAAGGAGCAAAAATATTATTTTCATCAGCAGATGATAGAGAGGAATTTGGTAAAATTTGAGGCATTTCTTATAATATGTCCTAAGTAAAATAGTAAGAAGAAAACTACTTAAACACAATAGATATGTGCCCAAAACAAAAAGGAATTATCTTAATATAAAATAGCAAAACCATAGAGTTCCCATTGTGGCTCAGCAGTAATGACCCCAACTAGTATCCATGAGGACTTGGGTTCAATCTCTGGCATCACTCAGTGGGTTAAGGATCTGGCATTGCCATGAGTTGTGGTGTAGGTGGCAGACATGGTTTGGATCTGCTGTTGCTGTGGCTGTGGCTTAGGTGGGCAGCCACAGCTCTGTTTCAACCCCTAGCCTGAAAACTTCCACGTGCCTCATGTGCAGCCCTAAAAATACAGGGGAAAAAAAAAAGTAAAACCATTTAAATTGAAATCGAGATATTAACTTTTATCACTATTATTACTCAAAGTTATTTTGGAAATTTAGGACATTTTTAGATACTCAAGTTTGTCTTCTATTATGCACCTGTACTTGGTTTTAAAGTTTCCCCTTTTCACAAAATACTTAGTTCTATGTTCCTTTTATTACAAACTCACATTGCACTGAACACCTATTACCTAAGATGAGTGTTTCCCACAAATGTAAAATCAAAAGGGGCATATTGAATAATTCTTCCACTCCTCACTGACTTGGTTTTCACTCTTTGCCAATTTTTACTTTCTGTATACAAACATGGCTTGTTGTGGTTTCTATTTTATTCCCACTGATTAATACGTTATTTTGTTTATTTTTTTTTTAATCTTATGGCTGTACCTGTGGAATATGGAAGTTCCCAGGCCAGGGAGTTAAATCTGAGCCACAGGTGTGACAATGCTGTAGCTGTGGCAATGCCAGATCCTTGTAACCCACTGCCAGGGATCAAACCTGCTCCTCCAGAGAAACCTGAGCTACTGCAGTCAGATTTTTAAACCACTGAGCCACAGTGGGAATTCTCAAGGCAGTTCTTATCCCTAAGTTACATGTTTGCAAAAGAGACAATCTCCCTCATAATTGCCACGCTTCAGAATTTTCTCTTATATTCTCATCTTTGATGAACTTTAGAAATGTCAAAAATTTCTCACCACTCCTACAATCATCCTTAATAAATCATTTAGTCCCCTTCATAATGTTCTCAGTTAAAGAGCATGACTAAATAATTGTTATAACTTAAGTTAATCCTTATGATGTCAGTGTCTAGGGTGGAAAAAAACAGGCTAGCAACTACATTTATAATTTATAAATAATTTCTATCTGTGTTTGGTACATGGTATAACTTATTTTCTGTTGATATCTTTCTGTCACCTTTGTAAATAAAAAATGACACAGCTGAACACAGAATTATTGTGTTACAATCCTTTTCCTAAAAACTACCTCCATTATTGTCTTCACATCATTAAGAAAACTGGGTCCAACTTTATTTTTTCTGTTGAAATTTTTTCTCTTAAAATTAGCTTTTTCTTTTAGTACGGATATATATGTATATAAAAGTTTCTTTACACTTCAAATATTAAAAATGTCATTAAAATGAATGAATTATACTTTACATTTCATTACTGACTCATGTTCTCTTTGGGAATGTCTTTTATTTACAGATGAAACTCAATGTTCTTTAATCAAATTTTTTCTATGTTCTTATTTTGCCACTTTTCTTTCCTCTACTTTGCACAGGGAATATTTATGTATTTCCCTAATATCGCTGACTAGATTTTTTTTTCCCTTTAGTATAAAGTTTACCATTTATTGCTTCAAGTGAGGCATTGCACTTAATCTGGAGTTTTGTTAAAGAGTCAACTGATATTTTCTAGAATAAATCTCTATCATAACCTACTAATGTTGCTTAGAGGTACTTTTCTTCTGAGCATTAATGAGCTAAATATTTTTTTTTTTCCTTTTTAGGGCTGCAGTCAGGGCATATGGAGGTTTCCAGGCTAGGGGTTGAATCTGAGCTACAGCTGCCAGCCTACGGCAAGGCCACAGCAATGCCAGATCTGAACCACATCTTACTCTTCCCTTTTGTATTCAATTAATAACAAACTGGTAAAAGCAATTTATGGATTGGCACTGTTTTACTGAGTTCACCATGAGAAACACTAGTCTCATCTACCTTTATATCTTGCTTTTCACCTAGCAAAATGACTTAAACAGAATTTTGCACTTCATGAATCTCATCCAAATATAATTGCACTGATATTCAGAACTAAGGATAAAGATCCTGGAAATGAAGTCTTGATTAGAATTCAATGGCATCATAACATCCACTTCTTGTTTTTAACTTGCGCTTTGAAGGTTTACATGTTAAGACATTAACACAAAATATTTTCAACATATTATATATTTAAGTCTAAGTAGTTTTGCAGACTTCATTAGTCATTGTCAAAAACACATGCCTAAATATTTTACTCAACTCTCCAGCAATGATAATTTGATGCTATAATCTTTGTAACATGGAGGGAAAGCTCAATATTCAATCACAGCAACAGGGAACTATTTATTCTTGTAGAGTAAGTTGGTTTAGAACAACGGCTGACAATGTTATCACATAATATTTTGCACACACTCTTACAGTGCCCTTCAAATAATGATTAGATGAACTTCCTGGAATTGAACAGCTTTTCATTGTACAAAGGGCGGAGATGCTCATCAAATTCTTTCTCAAGAGCTTCCAAACAAAACCTGATGACTGAAGAAAATTAGGTCTGAGAACTTTGATTTCTTGGGCAGCCCTGCTAACCTGTGACTTGGTGGTCTTACATGGGAACCTGGAATACTAGGCCTGCCGTAGGCATAGTGAGAGTATTGTGGATTATCAAAGGCCTATGATTAAAGAACACATTTTAAAAGTGATTTCTCCAGAGAGCTTCACTTTTTAAAAGACTTTCAAAATTTTTTTATATCTAATTGGGCTCTAACATATACTTCATTTAAATATGCCTGCATGGTATGATAATTGAGCCAGTATCTGAAAGAAATGTCTCATCAAGTGCTTTATCTTTCATATGCTTTTCATTGAAGCTAAGGGGAAGCGACAGTCGGGAGCCGCTTGCTGTTGAATCAAACCACAGGCATGGTTATGTCATTTTGAAGTTGAACATGGCCTACAGGTTCTAAATGGTGAATTTTGAATGTGATCTAGTTAAAAGTTCACAAAAGAAATAACAAGGTATCTAAAAACATAAAACATTTGGGGGCTGGATTTTCATTTTAATATACACCTTAGCATGCCAAAATACAGTTCATCCATGCATTTTTTTTTTTTTTTCTAATAAGCTCTTTAGAGCACAAGTGATGCCTGGCTTTTGCTAACATTTGGCCACTATGATTATGCTGTGATAACTGATTTGTTCTGCAGAGTTAAGTAGGAAATCTTCTGAATTAAAATATTCTTTACTTTGAAAATGTCATTAAAAGCATTGAAAAGGTCACATGTTGAGATTGATGAAATAAAGATCAGTCATTCTTGGCTGGATGAACAGAATTTAATTGGAAAGTGAGGCTTTAAAACTTTTGCCAGCACTTTTATAATGCAAATCTGGGATTCACAATGCCTCTAAAAGCAATAAATAACTTTTTATGTACATAATTATTTTCATGAATAATTAAAGCTATATTTAGGCATTCATGATGATTCAAATGAGTCTGAAACTCAGAGGAGAGCATCAAGTGTTAGTATGCAGGAAATTGGCAGCTCTTGAAACACTTTCCTGCAAGGCCAGGCTCCACTCCAAAATGGCTCCCAATATGCTGTGTGACCTTATGGAGATGACATCACCTCTCTGTGTCTCAGTTTTCCAGTATTAAAAGAGTTACACTATCTGTTTTCTCTATATGAGAATCAGTAATGACCCAATGAACAACAAAACAATAAAGGCTAATCAAAACCTTGGACCCTCTAAGATGAGCACTTACTGCTGGAAATGATTTAGATAATCAAGTGTGATTCAATTGCAAAGTCAGCCTTAGGTGTATTTTCTGGAGTTAAAAAAAGGAGAAAGAATTTATTCTCTTCAAATGTGCTTAACTAGTTTTCCTTCCTTGGAGGTGGGTTGATTTTAGATGCATGGAAGTAAAGCACTTTATTTATTCTGCATACTTATTTCTAGTAAGCAATACTTTTCAGGACAGATTTTAAAAGTATAAATAAAACTAATATCTTATTTTAAATGGAATTAATAGCACTCTCTTTGTGAAATGTTTCTGCATAAGACATCTAAATTACCTGAGCCACTATTTCTATTTTATTTATATATATATTCAATAAATATACCTTCCAGCAATCAGATTATATGCTTACTCTTTCCAGTGTGTCTTGACACTTCAAAAACTCATTCCTCAAAAACAGTGATGGTGGGCAATAAGAAAACAGTGGTAGTTGTGTAAGTTAGTATACCTGTCAAAGTCTTGATTGTTAAAACAAGATTTTTGACTCCATGATATCACTCAAGATTAGTTTTTCTCATGAGTGGAGTTTTAGGTATGCCAACTTCAGTTATTTATTTTCTTATATATGGGTATTTGATGTATATGCATTAGTTTGGCTTAGTTATAATTGTGTGCTAATGAAGTGATTTTAAATCCTCCACAGGTCTTGAAGTTTCATTAGACTTGCCTTTTTAAAATAAATGGTGAAAACTGCAACGGCTAAGAGTTTATAGAGGGTACAGCTAGATTATTTAGCCAATATTATTTAAGGTAGAATTTTAACATTTTATCTTAAACAGACATATTGCCTGTATGGTATCCGAGTTGTTACTGAGTTGAATGGATTTGATGGCTGAAGAGGTGTTTTTTTATTTCTACATATATTTATATGAAATGATAGATTAATTTTAAGTGCCTTAATTTATTATGATCAAAGATCTCATTCAAACTCTGGGAGAGGCTTTCTATGATATATAATGATACAAATCGTCAAAGTAAAACTGACATGAACTGTGGCATTTGGCTTAATGTGACACTTTATTATATGAATGAATTAGATAGCAGTGAAATTGCTGATAACACTTTTTTGAAATATCATCAGCTATAAAGTTCTGCACCACTGCTTTCTTTATAAGCAGAACTTAAATAAATCTATTTAATGATCCTATGTATTTTCTTCCCTCCAAGTAATACTATATTCCTGTCTGCTATAATCTGCAATTACTTCCTTTTCCCTGAGGAGAACATTTCACTGAAGAAATAAAAGCCATTTCAACCGCAATCAACCCCTCCGTTTCCTAAGACATTTTGAAATTCTGAGAATTAAGGAAGACTCTTTGATGACTCTACTGTATTTTATTATTGAAGAGTAATGAATACATGCTTCTTAAAAATGTACTCTGGAACCTATGCGTTCAAGACACTATTGTCAAAATATATACATACATGATTGATTGTCCAATTTATTGGTGATATTGTATATGCTATCATAGTTCAGTTTAAATGATTTTGACAAGTACAGAAGAGTGTCATTGACAAGTGCAGAAATAAATGATGGGTTTAAGCTTTCAAATGTTTTTACAACATTTCACTGAGTGGCAGGTTGATAAATTAAAATTACAGTTGTAGCATCAGGCCTGAAAGCACAACTGCTTTAAATTACAAAAATAGCACTGTGGAAACTTTGTGTACTCTCCAGAGAGGTAGCCTGGAGGACCTTGGGAAAAAATGAAACAAGTGCAGTTGCTAAAGGCATCATTAATTTTGTGGTAGCACTGAGGCTAAAAAAATAGATTTTTAGAAGAAGAAAATTGACTTTATCCCCCATCCCTTTTTTTCCTGGAGACGTAAAGAAAATTGAAACCACACCATGGAAAGATAAGCAGTGAACTGGGCATTACAGATTCCATGATGTCAGGCATATTTAAAACTTAGGGATGGATTCTTATTAAGTTTCCCTTAGGTTTTTTTGTTTTTTTTTGGTTTTTTTGTTTTTTTTGTTTGGTCTTTTTGTCTTTTCTAGGGCCTTACCTGTGGCATATGGAGGTTCCCAGGCTAGGGGTCTAATCAGAGCTGTAGCCAGCAGCCTACACGAGAGCCACAGCAACACTGGATCTGAGCCACATCTGTGACCTAAACCACAGCACACGGCAACACCAAATCCTTAACCCACTGAGCAGGCCGGGGATTGAACCCGCAACCTCATAGTTCTTAGTCGGATTCATTAACCACTGAGCCATGACAGGAACTCCTCCCTTAGTTTCATTGCAACTAGATTTTAGCTTACATTCCTTACCATGATCCTACCAAATTCACCTGAGAAACCTTTAAGATATCATGCAATCACTAACTGATTCTGATACTACTAAAGAAAATATTTCATCAGGCATTTCCTTTCCTTTCTTTTATTTTCTTTTAGAGATTTTTTTTGACAAATGAAAATTTGTATACATTTAAGGTGTATAACATGATGTTTATATATATATATGTATATATACACACATTATGAAATGGATTATCACAATCAAGCTAATTAACATACCATCACCTCATATAGTTACTTTCTTGTGGCGAGAACACTTAAGATTTACCTTTTATATCAACAAAAGGAAAAACCCAGTAATTATCTCAATAGACGCAAAAAAGAGCATTTGATAAAATTCAACATTCATTCATCATAAAAACCCTTTCAAAAGTGGGTATAGAGGGAACATATCTCAACATAATAAAAGCAATTTATGAAGAACCAACAGCCAATATAATACTCAATGGTGAAAAGCTGAAGGCCTTCCAGATCCCTCAGAATCTAGAGCAAAACAATGGTGCCCACTCTCACCACTTCTATTCAACATAGCATTGGAAGTCCTAACTATAGCAAATCAGACAAGAAAAAGTAAATGAAAAGTATTCCAAAAGGAAGAGGTACTATGAATATAGGAATGCAAGTATCTTTTTAATATAATTTTGTCTGGGTATATGCCTGGGAGTGGGGTTGCTGGAACATATGGTAACTCCTTTTTTAGTTTTTGTTTTGAGGAACCTCTATACTCTTTTCATAGTGTCTGCACCAAGAGTATAAGAAGGCTTCCTTTTCTTCATATCCACTCCAAGCATTTATTATTTGCAGATTTTTAATGATGGCTATCTGACCAGTGTGAAGTGGTAACTCATTGCAGTTTTGATTTGCATTTCTCTAATAACTAGTGTGATGAGCATTTTATGTGCCTATTGGCCATATGTATGTCTTCTTTGGATAAATGTCTATTTAGGTCTTCTCCCTATTTTTCGGTTTGGTTGTTTGGGGTTTTTTATTATTGATTTGTATGATCTATTTGATTATGAAATTAATCCTTTGTCTTTTGCATCATTTGCAAATATTTTCTCCTAATCTGTAGGTTGTCTTTTCACTTTATATATGGTTTCCTTTGCTGTGAAAAAACTTATAAGTTTGATTAGGTGATTAGGTCCCATTTGTTTATTTTTGCCTTGATCTCTGTTGCCTTGGAGACTGACCTAAGTAAACATTGAGGAGTTCCCATCATGGCCCAGCAGAAAGAAATCTGGCTAGTAACTATGAGGATGAAGGTTTGATCCTTGGCCTTGTTCAGTGGGTTAAGGATCTGGTGTTGCCGAGAGCTGTGTAGGTCTCAGATGCAGCTTGGATCTGGTGTGGCTGTTGTTGTGGCATAGGCCAGCTCCAATTCAACCCCTAGCCTGGGAACCTCCATATGCCATGGGTGTGGCCCTAGAAAAAAGAAAAAAGGAAAAGAAAACATTGTTACTATTTCTGTCAGGCAGTATTTTGTTTATGTTCTCTTCTAGTAGTTTTATGTAGTCTTCTCTTATATTTAAGTCTTTTAAATCATTTTGAGTTTATTTTTGTATATGGTATAAGCATGTGTTCTAGTTTTATTGATTTACATGTCGCTATCCAAATTTCACCATACCACTTGCTGAAGAGACTATCTTTTCCCAAATGTATAGTCTTGTCTCCTTCATTGAAGATTAACATCAGGTGTGTGGGTTTACTTCTGGGCTCTCTATTCTGTTCCATTCATCTACAGGTCTGTTTTCATGTCAATATCACACTGTTTTGATTACTGTAGCTTTGTAATGTTGTCTTGAAGTCTGGGAGTGTTATGTCTCCTGTTTTTTTTTTTTCCCCTCAGGATTGCTTTTGCAATTCTGGGTTTTTTATGGTTACACATAAAATTTTGGATTATTAGCACTAGTTCTCTGAAAAAATGCCATGGGTATTTTGATAGGGATCACATTAAATCTGTAGATTGCTTTGGGCAGTATAGCCATTTTAACAATATTAATTCTTCTAATCCAAGACCATGAGATATCTTTCCATCTCTTTGAATCATCTATTAATGATGTACACCTCTTCTTCCTGTTGCCACATACCCAATTCTTTCTTCCAAGAATACTATTTTGAATATCTGTTACATTCTTACTTCATCGTGATGATAAACTCAAGCCCTGTTTCTTGTCTTGAAAATTTTCCTGACAATCTGGGCAATTTCTTTAACTTCTCAATTCCTAGGTTAAGACAACATCTTAATTCCTAAATAATGGGTAAACAGAAATCATTTTATAGCAGTCATATAATTCTGTTTTTACTTTTTCATGCTCTATTTCTAAATTTGTATGGCTTTCCTGTTTTCATGCTCCTATTTTTAAAGTTTTAATTACTGCTTATAATTTTATATAAATCTAAGCACATTCTAAAACTGTATTCATGTCTTTGTGTGATTTTATTTTTTTCTCACTATTTTCCTCAAATATATTCAGAGGAAAGTAGTTCTTCACTACTATGCTGATTTCACTCTCTTCTGAACTTCTCTTCCAAGAATTCAATTCCATTTCCACTTCTCTAGAATATTCAGGCCTTTGGATATACTTGGTTGGAATTTCTGTAATTCACAATAACTCACTTCTTTAAGAAAGATTTATAACTTAGTTGTTGCACAGAATGTTGATAACAACGAATATCTCTTTCCTGTTAACTGTGTGTCAGATACTGTTCTAAGCACTTTGCAACATTCGCTCATTCATAACAGCCCTAAGAGTTTGTTATTACTTCAGGGAAGAAAATGAAGGCTCAGAGGAGTTAAATAAATTGCCAAAATCACCCAGCTAAGAAATGACAGAACAGGATTCAAAGGAAATCAAATTGTAGAATTTATTCTCTTAAAATAGGTAGCTTAATGGTATAATAATGTATAGCATCTGTTAGTAAATACAAGGTGTCAAAACAAAACCCGAGTAAAAGTAAACTAGTGTAAATATTTGACCTACTAAGAGTGTCAAGGTTTAGTGACGTCTTTAGAATAGCAGCTGAAGTGCACCAAAGCTCCAAATTCAGCTCAAGACTGGAAGGAAAGGAAGGAAATATTGCCCAAAGAAAATGATTTAACAAAATATAGCTGCTAGCAATTCTGTGAGGAATACTGTTAGTTGCAAGGTGAGATTTTCTGCCCCGGCCATGTTGGCTCCCTCTTGGTTGGACTTAATAAAACAAGTCTGGTACTACTCAAAGGATGCAGGAACTCCAGGCTTGGCTGAGCCATGATCAGCTCATTCCCAGAGTCAGTGCCTTGACTGAGATAAAGATAATGATTTCAGTATTTTCATTCGTGATGTGTTTTGGAATGTCTCTCAGCCAAGACTCAGAAACAATATATTCTGAGCCATCTCAATAATAAAAAATTTTAAATTCTTCCAATTTATGGAAATTATTCTAATACATGAAAAAAGTCTGAAAAAAAATTTACCCATGTAGTAAGTAATCATTCTCATGAGAAAGCTCTTATACAAAAATTCATCAAATTAAAAATTGCTATTAATCAAAGTTTCAGTCCCAAAATATAATTGATTCAGATTAAAAGTCTTATTTGAAATAGGTTAATTTCATGCTAAAGAGGTAAGAAGAAATAATTCACATGGAAAATTTCATTTAGTGTCTTGAGTATACAAAGTGTCAACAGTCACTTATAACTAGAGGGAACTCATGCATAGTCTTGACTTGTTCTTTTACATTGTGAATCTCAAATGCCCAATGTGCAGGAACTTCCTTTTCCCTCATTTTTTTTTTTCATTTAAAAAGCTGTAAAAAACTTTTTCAGGGCAAGACTTGTTTTAAACTAAGATTTATATCATAATTTTAATTGAGACTATGATTTGTTTCATATTCACTTTTCTGAATGCAAACTTGATGTCAGTTTTCTCCCAGCTTATTTCCAAAATCAGAATCTATCTGATGCCACATACCAGAAAGCATTTTCCAGAAGAATTTTCTAAATTGCTCCAAAATGTAATGTTTTGAGGATGAGTAAAACATTAGCCATTTAGTATTCCTTTAGCACTCAAGTCTAAGCTCCACTCTAAAAAACAAAGCTGATAAACTGATTTTTTAATGCTAGGTAAGTGTGATAGGAAAGAACTTGGATTTTAAAATCTATTATTTAACTTTATTATCTTTATAATAAAAATGTAGTTTTACATATTTTAATAAATTTACAAATGTAATACATATGGTATATAGAGTACATTTATGTTAAGTATATTTACAATAATTTAAAACTATGAAAAATTTTACTTAAAATAGTTTTTAATTATAAAACTATATTATTTAATAATTTATTATGTTCTTAGCCTTAGGTATAGGATAACATTAGAATGAGGGTTTATTTGTTTGTTTTTTTAATGGCCACATCATGGCATATGAAAGTTCCCTGGCCAGGAATTGAATCTGAGTTGAACCTGCAGCAATGCTGGATCCTTTAACCCACTATGCCAGTCCAGGGATTGAACCCGCACCTCTGCAGTGACCCTAGCCACTGCAGTTGGATTCTTACACCACTGCACCACAGCAGCAACTCCTAGAATGAGATTTTATGCACCTGAGTAGAAGTGCTTCCTGTGCACCATGGTGACCTCCATGGCACATCTTCCAGTCTCTTAACATCTATCCTGGTTCCTGATGGATGAGCTCCAGGACAGTTCTAGATGCATGTATCCACCTCTACCATAGGCATCCAAAACAGGGAAAGACCATGGGAAGTTGTATTTCAAAGATATTCTGAAGAGATTTCAGAGACTAGAAATGTCTAAAAATGACTTGTATATACTTGTAAGGGAAGTATGAGGAAGGCTGCAAGCATGATGTAGATAGTGGTCCCAGGCCTGGCTGGTATGAGAATTGTTGAGATAGCCTTGGAGAATAAGACTGCATCCACTGACCTACCCAAATGAAAAACAATCAGGTCCTGGGATGATCCTTCATGCTATGAACAGGACATTGGCAATCGCTATCTACCTCTGCAGGGATTGAATCATGAACCACTGCAGCTGCTGACCCTCCATATCCCCTGAAAGAGCTTAGGGTGGAGATCAGGATTGAGGCACTCTGGGCTCTGGGAAAACTGTCAGAGCAGTCTTCATATAATTACATATTTTCAGGAGATTTTATGAGCCCGATTCTTACACCTCCTCATATCTAGAAAAGCACGAAAATCCTTCATAGTGACATCTACTCCTTGTGACTAGCATCGACCGTCTCCAAAATGTGTATGCTTGATTACACGCACCTCTCCCTTCACCAAAATCACATACATACTGATCTCCGATTCCCTCCTCTAAGGAGCAGTTTTTCAGAGCTATCTGAAATGCTGCCTCACAGGCTATAGTCCTCATTTTGCTCCAAATAATGCTTAACTCACAACTCCCACGTTGCACATTTTTTTTAAGTTGATGATACCTCAATCTAGGCTAAAGTTTATTTTTAATTTTTACTAATGACTTTATTTTACTAGTAATTTACTAGTGCATATGAAAGTAAGTTCTTATATCAATGCACAGTTGAAGGTCTAGGATCTGAGATTTCACTTAACTTCCTTTCACACTTCACTAATCTTTTTCCATAGGCAAATATTTCCTTGTGTTACAACTTTCTTTGACTAATTCTTTTTTTTTTTTTTTTTTTTGTCTTTTTTGCTATTTCTTGGGCTGCTCCCGCGGCATATGGAGGTTCCCAGGCTAGGGGGTCTAATCGGAGCTCTAGCTGCCAGCCTACGCTAGAGCCACAGCAATTCGGGATCCAAGCCACGTCTGCAACCTACACCACAGCTCACGGCAACGCCGGATCCTTAACCCGTTGAGCAAGGCCAGGGATCGAACCTGCAACCTCATGGTTCCTAGCTGGATTCGTTAACCACTGCACCACGACGGGAACTCCCTCTTTGACTAATTCTTCCACTGGTATATTTAGTTCAAATTAATGTTTGTGACATTTAAAGCTTTTATTTCATAATTACTGTAGTGCATTTATCAAAGGGGGGATTTTGCTATCTAATTTACATTAAGAAGAGATGCACATTAAAAAATTTATCGATATTTTCTCCCATTAAAAATTTAAATGAAAATTATGAGTGTTCATCATTAAAATACGAAACAGAATATCTGTATTCATGTTTATTCCATTCACACTTTTCATCTTTTTTCTCTTCATTATAAAAATTTCTTTGGGTTTCCGGATGTGACTCTAAGCACTGCCTATAAAAGTGGAGTTTTTTTCTCTGACCTATGTACCAAGAACAGTGCTAAGTGCTTGATCTAAATTTCCTTATTTGATCTCCAATTCACAAATTAGGGACCTGAAGCTTGGGAGTTAAAGTAACTGCCCAAACTAATACAACTGTGTCAGAGCCTATGTAGGTGAAAACAACTTCTAGAAGTACATACTTATTCATGAGTGCTTTAAGACATTGTCAAGCAATGGCCTGAAATATGCAATATTTAATACTGATTTATTCTTTGATATAATTTTTATTGAAAGTAGCATTAAAATGAATGTGAGTAAGGTGAGCAGCATCTAGAAAAACTCAACCTTATATATTCACGTTTCATTTGCTTCTGCTATTTATTCCCTTTGGCAAATGACTCGATTAGAGTCACAAATTCAAATCATCATTCTTGCAGTAGACTACCTGTTGCCTAGTAGGCTTATATATGCCCATTATGTTCACAATTATCTAGTAATAATAGGCAATAGTGAACATAGGATTTCGCTGAATAGGATCAAGAGAGACATACATACATACTTTTGGATAATGTCATTTAAAATCATTTTCTTGGAGGGGAACGAAGACATTTAGCTGTAAATTAAAATATCTAGTCAGCAGAACAATTTGGGATGCTTGTTTCACCCCACTTATATAGACATATCTAAGGAAAGCAATATCTTCTTACTGCCATGCCAGTTTCCCATTTTGAGCAGTATTTGCTGAGTGATAAATCTTTCTTGGGGGAAACTTTTTCTCAGTGCTCTAATACTGAGTTCTCAACTCTTTAAAACAAAGATAACTTAGGGTTTGCCCTTGTAAAACAGAGGTAGGCAATAAAAAATGGATTCCATCTCAAAGCAGTCAGGAGAACAAGAAATGCCGAAGAGTAACTGCATTAAGTGAGGCATGAAGAGAAGCTATTTCAGCCCCTTTGACTTGAGGGCAGGACACATATGCATTCCAAATAAAAGATTACTTCAGGCTTAAAGATTTTTAACAATAGAAGCTGATGATCAATGAAAGAAAGAAGCATGCTCTAATGAATTTTTGGACCAGGTCGACTTGACCTTTCATTTTTCAAGAAGTCTTCCAATAAATGCATATACTCCGTTTTCTCTCCCAGTACCCTTAACAATTATTTTGATTCTTGTGATTCAAATGGTTTCCTGAAATGCTTTTACAAGGAGTTAGGAGGCCAGAGGGAACCATGTTGTTCAGTGAGTGACAGAAATATTCAATGGCTGTGAACAAAGTAATAAAAGAAAATTGATGTGATCATTTAAAAATCGAATCCCATCCCATGTTTCTGGTCATTATGCATTGAGAATAAATGAGCTCCTGTATGTGATTTTTTTTCATCAAATATAGCATGATTTCTTATAAATTAGACATCACATCTTCCAACGCTTTTTGATAGTTTATAACATCAACCACAACACTGACCATACAAAAATCTCTTAATAAGACATTTTAATATGTTAGTAAAAGGATCATGTGACAGATCAGGAAAAACATCTTTGCTGATTTTTAATTAGCTAAATGCCTAAAAATAGTACATGTGCATTTTTGTCACAATATGCTGTTGCTAGAACACGTATGGTAAGTCAGGGAAGCAAGTATTATTATTAATCTGCTTTAGGATTCCTGAGTTTTGAGCTCAGAAGATCAGTCTGTGTAAGCAGTGGAAAAATAAAAGTGAAATGAGAGAACAGGAAAAAATGATAAAGACTTTAGGAACAGATTTAGAAAAAAAGGGGGGAAGAAACCCCGAATAGAGTTGATTGAAAGAAAAAGGTATAAAAATGAGTAGGCTGACGAGGAATAGTGAAGCTATGATCAGAGGAATTTTTAAAACGAATTGGAGTGTATTTTTTGGCTTTTATAGAAGAAATAGGATTTCATATACATGCATTAGTTAATTTGTGAGATCACAAAATGGTCCAGGGAAACTTTTTTTTTTTTGTCTTTTAAGTGTAGATGGCTATGTTGCCGAGGAATGATGCATCAGTGATAGGTTATGACTTTAAATACGGTGTTAAATGACTGAAAATACTGTTTCAGAGACCTGGTTAACTGGAATTAAAAATCAATTAAAGAACTGAGATTTTAAATATTTAGACATATACTCACCCAACAGACAAGAAAGGCTCCTTTGACTCAAGTCTGTGAAAAAAATGTTAAGAAATTATTTTAATATTAATATAACAATGTGCAGTACATTTAAAAAAACTGCATTTACACAAATCTGACAGAATTATCATACTTGTTTGGATGAAAATGCACAATTTCGCACAAGTAAAAGCTACAAAAAATATATTAAGACTTAATCTAGACTAATTCAAATTCTGGTTGGATTAATGCAGAGGCTAAATAAAATGAGAGAGATGTGGAATGGAAATGTAGCATTTAAATGATACATTAAGGTAATAATATTATTAGTCTTATTCTGATATGCACTCTCTACTAATTTTCTTTTTTATAGTAATTTGTAGAAATTTTAATACATCAATTTATGGTCTCTGTGGTAGTGAAACAATTTAAAATAACTTCGGTTAAATAGGAACTGAATAATTTATTTCTAGTAAATATTTTGTAATGAGACCTGCTGTATATCATTCATGGTCATTTTCTTTTCTTTTCTTTTTTGTATCTTGTTTTTTTTTTAGTGCCACAGCCACGGCACATGGAGGTTCCCAGGATAGGGGTCCAAATGGAGTGATAGCTGCCAGCCTATGACAGAGCCACAGCAATGCCAGATATGAGCCGCATCTATGACCTACACCACAGCTCACAGCAACACCGGATCCTCCACCCACTGAGTGAGGCCAGGGATCAAACCTGCAACCTCATGATTCCTAGTTAGATTCGTTTCCACTGCACCATGACGGGAATTCCCTCATGGTGATTTTCTGGCAGCAACACCACTTGCCGTAGTGGGGAGACATGTCACAGATGAGGGTTCTGCTTCCTCTGGGTCTTCTAAGCACCAGCAATTCTTTGTATCACCTAATATATTAGAGGAGAATTGTAACCCTGAAGCTCTGGCTAGTTGTGGCATCTTGAATAAGCCACTTAAAAACCTTCTGGGGCTTACTTTTCCTGCTCTAAAATCAGCTAGGATTTCTTCCATCTAATTTTCTGATTTCATAAAAATTAACAATGTATTCTTTGCAAAAGGTAAATAAAACAGGAAAGGATCCACTTCTAAATATATCCTAAGTAATTATTAAGGAGGCCAGTTGGTAGATGCATACTAGCCACTTTATTTTCATTTACGTTTTTATTACAGGTTAAATGTAGGCAAATATGGAGGACATTTTAATCTAAAGCCTAGTATTTAAAATTTTTAAGAATATTTCATGTTTTCAAATATTTTATTGATATATAAACAGTTGTAGGAAAATGGCAAGATGATTAATTCTACAACAAACGTTGACCAATTATTATATTTTATCATGGACATTTGATGGGACTATCTTAGAATTAAGCCAAAAATCTTTACTTTTCCATGAGTTTATTTTTTTTTCTTTTTTACAGCTGTACCTGTGGCATGTGGAACTTCCCAGGGTAGAGGTTGAATTGGAGCTGCAGCTGCAAGCCCACACCACAGCCACAGCAATACCTGATCTGAGCTGAATCTGCACCTATGTTGCCTCAGCTTGAGGAAACAAGGGATCCTTAACCTACTGAACATGCCAGGGATCGAACCTGCATCCTTACAGACACTATGTCATGTTCTTAACCTGCTGAGCCACAATACAAGCTTCACTTTTCTATGACTTTAAACAATGATGACAGTAATCCCTTTTTAATCTCTACTTCATTCTGTGTATATATAAAAAAATGGCTTATTAGAGATATGCCTTGGTCCACTTCAGGCTGAGTTGATCTGGTTCTTTGCCACATGCCCTACTACTTTGGGTGAACAATTACACCAAGAAGGGACTCTTTTAGGGAACAGGAGCCCTAGCAGTCCTTCTGAACAACAGCCCACAGGGAAGAAGCAGAGAAAACCAATAATAGTGTTAAGTTGGAGGCATATATTTATGTAATCTTTTCCCTTCCTGAATTCCAATATTATTTTCATCTTCAAGTAAACTACTTGCCATATTGTGTGTTTCTTTCTCCCATACACTTACGATATGGTAAGTAAATACAGTTAAGAGAAAAAAGTTGAAGATAAATAATGAAATATGTTTGGATACACTTGTTTTATGCATACTGTTGTATATGGAATGGATGGTCAATAGGAACCTGCTGTATAACACAAGGAACTCTACCCGATATACTGTGATAACCTACATGGGAAAAGAATCTGAAAAAGAATGGGTATACGCATGTGTATAACTGACTCACTTTGTTGTACAGCAGGAATTTTCACAATATTGTAAAATCAACTATACTTCAATAAAACTCTTTCAAAAAATAAATTACTTTAAAGAAATGAAGGGGATTCTATATAATGTGATGCAGAAGACTGTTTACTTTTTTGGACCATCAATTTCATGAAGATATCACGTCTCTCTTATTGTTATAGCTAACATGTGGGTATTAATAGAATCCTTTCTCCTCATTTGCCAACAACTCAGCCTAACATCAATCAGACTTTAGTGCATGTGTGTGATTTGCTTGTATGAGGTTCCAGTCTCCTAGGTCCCCTTTCCCTTTTCCCATGGTCTATGCTGGCCCCCTTGCCTCACACTGCTTCATGCTTCTTAGGGCATTGAATTATATAGGGAAAGAATTTCAAAATATGTAAGATCAGACTCTTGTTTCATCCTCTTCATCCCAATTAACAATGTTAGGTCAATGTTTCCTTTCTGCTACTCTCACATGCTTCTTTTCACTCCATTCCCAGGTTGTTTTCATTACCTACCCCAACCTGGCTGGTCTCTCCAATGTAAATTCTTTGTTCAGAGTTGCTTCAGTTTTACACTCTGGACTCACACAAAGCTTCCTTCCCTGCTGTGGCCCTCAGCATTTGTTTAGAGACTGCATTATTCGACACGAGTGAAAGTGACACCCACCACTTGCCTTTTCCCGGGCCGTTACAAAAATGCTGAGTTCAGAATGTGTTTGAAGTAATGTTTCTTGATTGATTTTCCTTTTTTGGAGAAAATCAGCATATAGGTACATATGCTGCCCCAGTGACCCCAGTGATTAATAGAGTTAGTCTGACTAGCTAGTTAGTTGTCTCTTTGACTTTGACCATTTCACTCACCACTTCAACTATCTCCTTCCAAGTGCTTGATGAAAGATCTCAGAAGAGAGTCCAAACTTTTCACAATGATATTGGACAGAGTTCTGACTGATGTTTCAAAAATTGGGGGTTTGCAAACTCCAGTCTGCTGGACAAATTCTGCTCCACCACCTGATTTTACATAACACACAACCTAAGAGAAGTTTTTACATTTTTAAATGGTTGGGAAATTTCCAAAGAAGAATAACATTTTGTGACCCAGGCAAATTATATGTAAATCAAATTTCGGTGTCCATAAATAAAGGTTATTGGGACACAGTTAGGCCTTATTTACATATTCCTTACAGCTGCTTTTGTGCTACAGTAGTAAGTTGAGTAGTAGAAACAGGGACTACAATGTCCACAATCTTTACATATTTACATATTTATATGGGCTTTACGGAAAAAGAAATTACCATCACATGAAATATGAATCTATCATTGAAAGGAATTGGAGACAACCTCTCAAAAGGGGCCCCTTTATTTTGATACATCTCAAGATATTCTCTCAGACTTCAAAGTTCAAAATAATTTGAATTCCTTTTCTACAACTCCAGTTCAGTCTCTGACCCTATTGACAGATTAATGCTATTTTCATGCCACCACTTTTCTTGACAATTTCAGTAACCATAATATGATGTCTAAATTTTTGAGCCTGTCGTTTGAAACTCTTCACAAACATGCTTCACACAAACGTTCCAGGTTATTCTTTACTGCTTCTCTTATTCACTACTTTATTCCAAGAAATTTGTCTATTTATAGCCCAAACAACTCTGCTTTAGCTTTGCTTTGGTGCCTTTAAGTGTTCTATTTCTATACTGGAATACTGCTTTTTCCTTCCTTCTTGTATGCATGATCTATCTTTTATCTAATTTAAAAAGCCAATTCATCTTACAGGAACAGTCCTGTCACTAAGCTTCTATTATCTTCTTCACTGTGACAGAGTCTTAGGACAGTAGTCCTGGTTAAAAGAATAACAGAGCTTTATTAAGACAAGTAAGAATATTAAACTAGCATCTCTGCTTAGATAGGAAGCTTCTGAAAGTTCTATGTTAAGTCTTCCAATGGGCCTAGGTGGGAGGTGTTTGCTGATGCTCTAAGACATTTTTCATTTTTTTTCTCTTTTAGGGCTACATCTGTGGCACATGGAAGTTCCTGGGCTAGGTGTCCAATCAAAGCTGCAGCTGCAGGCCTATGTCACAGCCACAGCAACACTGGATCAGAGCCACTTCTGCGACCTATGCTGCAGCTTAAAACATTGCTGGATCTTTAACCCAATAGGCAAGGCTAAGGATCGAACCCGCATCCTCACAGATATGAGGTTAGGGTCTTAACCGCTGAGCCACAACAGGAATTCCTGATCCTCCAAGATTATTGCCCACTAGTCACCATAAGCCATGAAGATAAGCCCAAGGTATCAGGACTCCCAATCGTTTTCAGTTACACAGAGAAGGAAATCTCATGTCTCAATCTCAAAATGATGACACACTACAGAGGAAAGTGACAATTGGCTCCCATCGAACATTGTTGTGCTTTGTAACTAACTACTCAGCCATGGCTCATTACATGGGAGCTAACTTTTCTCACCTTGAATGATTCAGAGATCCTTATACTTTTCTAATTAATTACATAGCAAATATCATAGTCAACTTAAGGGGCTATATTATGTAGAATACAGAGAAACTAGCACAGTGCCTGACACAGAGGGGACCATGATGGCCACAACTGTGCCAGAAATAAGTTGTTAACTCTAAAGGCTGAAACTGCTTGGATCTATGAAAAGCTCATTTTGTAATTTTAGTGCTGAAAAGAAAAAAAAAAAAAAGTAAAAGAAGTCTACTAGGAGAAACATCCTTTTGGAGAAAATTGTTTATCAATTTTGTCCTAAGAGACAGATGATTGCACTGTGATATGCCTAAGGAGAAATTTTTCTGAGGTTTTTTTTTTTTTTTTTTTTAAATAAAGTAATTGTTTTGCAAAGAAAAGGATTGATTTTATCTTTCCTGGGATTTTCTTTTAACATGAAATAGGTAGTGAATTTAATAATCCTTCATTCAGGACCTGCTAGAATTAGAAGTAGAAGATAAACAAATTATAGCCTTCAGAAAAATAAGGCACAGAAGAGAAATAAAATGGAATGAGAAATGAAGATCAATATTGGGGGCTAAAGGATTTATAATACTTTGTATTTAAGGACAACAAAAACTAAGCTGTATTTACTGAGCCAGACATTACTCAAAATGCTATGTAAACACTGGCTTATTTAAACATCTTGATACCTCTTAGGTAGATCTCATTTTACAGAGAAAACTGATATTCGAAGATGCTAAGTATCTTGCACAAGATCACACAGCAAAAGGGTGGTTGAACTAAGATTTGAATTTAGCCATCTGGCTCCAAAGTTCATGGGGTCAAATCTTGCATGGTATGCTACCTCTCATCAAAGTACTTATTTTTTTTTGTCCTGTTGTTTGCATGTGCTTTATGGCACTGCCACATGGCCTCTCTTTATACTTTCTGTGCTCTATTGAGAAATCATGTCTGGTTTCAAATGTCTCCAACATGCTAGATATTCCCAAACTAAAGTCTGCAGCATCACACTATTTGTGACACAAGGCTACATTCATCCACCATACATCTCCAAATGCATGTGATTCGAACTTAACATGCCTCAAGCTAAATTCATTGTCTTTCTCTCTCATTCTTTTCCTCTTTATCCCTAACTCAATGGCATACTCAGACACCTAGATCTTTCTCATTAGTTGCTTTCTTTCTTTTTTTTTTTTTTTTTTTTTTTTTTTTTTGCTTTTCAGGGCTGCCCCATGGCATATGGAGGTTCCCAGGCTAGGGTTGAATCGGAGCTGTAGCTGCTGGCCTACACCACAGCCACAGCGACTCAGGATCCAAGCCATATCTGCAACATATACCACAGCTCATGGCAACGGTGAATCCTTAACCCACTGAGCAAGGCCAGGAGTCGAACCTGCATTCTCATGGATACTAGTCAAATTCGTTTCCGCTGAGCCATGACAGGAACTCCTTATTAATTCCTTTCCAGCAACACTCATGTTTAGTAGATTCTCCTAGTTCTGTTGTTTTTGTTGTTGCCAAAGATCCTCTTCATTCTGTTCTTACCTCTCAATTGTTATCACAGTTCAAGTGATATCAACTTTTATGTGGGCTATTAGAATAATCTCCACAGTTACCTTCCTTCTTTAGTGTTTCTTTGGAATAGCCATATCTACTAGCAGAACTATTTCTCGGTGATACAAATGTGATCATGGAATTCTCTTCATTACAAATCTCTGAGAGCTTCTAGAGAGTACTCCATTATAAGGCAGCACAGGTTAGTTAGGAATGCTTTATAACCGTTCTCATAGCACCCTGTAACACTTAGTCATGATATGTTAAAAATTGCATGTGGGAACTCCCTGTGGTCCATCAGTTTAAGCATTGTCACTGCTGTGACTTGGGTTTGATCCCTGGCCTGGGAACTTCCGCATGCAGTGAGCTTGGCTAATTTTTCTTTTTTTTTTTTTTTTATTGCAAGCATAATTTCCAAGCTCCCTTTTATGATTGTATATTCCTTGGAGGCAGGAAATCACTGTATTTCAAATAACTAGAATTGTGTATATTTCATAGAGGCTCTCAGTAATGATTTTGTCAAATGAACTTTCCTTGCCTTGCTCCCGCACCCTATTTCTATTATATGCCTACAGAATAAAATCCAAACTCTTTTTATTTTTTTGTATTTTTTTGGGGCCACACAAAGGCATAGGAGGTTCCCAGGCTAGGGGTCCAATCAGAGTTATAGCCATTGGCCTACACCACAGCTACAGCAATGTGGGATCTGAGCCGCATCTGTAACCTACACCATAGCTCATGGAAATGCTGGATCCTTAACCCACTGAGTGAGGCCAGGGGTTGAACCCTCATCCGCATGGATGCTAGTCGGGTTCATAAACTGCTGAGCCATGATGGGAACTCCAAAACTCTTTAGTAGAACTAAACTTCATTCACAATCTGGTTCTAATGTGCCTCCTCAACCTTGAGACTCTACACCTACCGATTCTATGCTCCAGTGAAGCTGAGACATCTGTTCACGGTCAGGTGACATCCCATTTCCTCACATTCCCATGCTTTGGCATATCCTGGGTTTTTGCAGAAATGACTTCAGCTACCTTGGCTTTGTAAAACTAGTGGGTTTTTTTATGACTCCAAAGTGACTTCTAAATATGATCCCTTCTTGTAGTTAAAATGGTGGAACAGCAACATAATTTACTATTCTCTTTAGCAATGATGACCTAAGCCTGCCCTATATTTAAATGGATGTACCAAGATGCTGAGGAGACAGGTTCCAGAATCAGACAGATTCCAGTCCTGACTCTGCCACCTTCTAACCATGTGGCCTTAGAAAAGTAAGGTGCTTTTTATTTATGCCTCAATGATCTCATCTGCAAAGTGGAATTAATAATAGACCTAACTCTTAGGGGTGTTGAGAGAAATAGATAAATAACTCAATACATCAGATATAGGGAGTCCAGGCTGGAGAATAGGTTGTTGTGGTTGTTAGGTGTTAATGAATCATATTGAGATATGTTGGTGAAGATATGCAGGAGGCAACAGATAGAAATGTAGGCTTGGAGCTAAGACATCTGGGGAAATACAGCTTTAGGCATCACATGATCAATATAGAGTTAGTATTCACATACTAACATTATAGGAGATAATGAGAGCCCCCAGAGAGAGTATGTTGAATAGGAAGAATAGGGTTGAGGAAATAATATCTGGGGTTACTCACAGGCTTCCAGGAATAGATGCAAAGTTCAGAAAGGGGCAGGAGAAGTGTTTATCCATTTGTACTAATCTGTAACTGGCATGGCATCCAGCACACAGCTGATGTCCCCCAACGTGAGCTAAGTGAGAAAATCTGTGCTTGGATCTGCCACCAGCCTTCAATCTGTTCTGTGGGATAGGAGTAAATAAATAAGGGAAGATTTCGCTCTGGAAGCAGCTCAGGTGTGCTTAACCTAAGCTAGAAAGGAAGAGAAATGGAGGAGGAGCACATTCTTAGATATAAACCAGTCTATTTACAGGCCAAAGCTAGTGTTGAAATCTAGTGATGTTTGAAATGTAGCTTGTCAACCTATGAGCGAATGAATGAATCCATTAAAGGGATGGAAGACCTTTATTCATGGCATACTTTTTTTTCCTCATAAAAGATTAATCTTCATCTGCATTTCAAATAGTGTTTTCAAGAGACATGAGTGCAACATGTTTTATGTAGAGAATATTGTGGCTGACGCCTCTCTATCCCATCACTGTCTCCATAAACCCTGGGAGATTCTAATAATGATCACCGTAGCCAGAGTTTACTATGTGTCAGGAACTGTGCCAGGCCCTCCAACACATATAATTTTGACAACAGCAGGTGAGAAAATTAAAGTTTAGAAAGACTAATCTGCTCACAGCAAAGTTATGGAGTCTGAATTCAATCACAGGCCTGATTCCAAGGTATAGACTCTCATTCTTAATAAATGGGAAAGACTATGAAAAAATGCTATGCTGGCTGGACCTCTGGTCTAATTGGCCCCATATGGGGAGTGGTGTGGTCTAGGTCATTGTGAGTTAAACACCTGCTAACCAATTGCTCCTCATTAATATAATAATTTGACGTGTTATTTTACAAATCCCTCAATGACTTTCTTAAGGAATACAGGAATCTTATTTTGATATTTAAAATTTCATCTACATTGCCATTTGTAATCTAAGCACATCCACATAACATTTTCATCATTCTAGGTTGTCTGATTTAAACTGGTTTTTTTTTCAAGGTAAGTGATTAAATATGAGCAAAAGATGATTTTGATGAAAGATAAGTACTTGTGATTCTTAGAGGTCTTCCTTACTGAACATTTTGTATATTAAAAGTAAAACAGTTCTGTCAGTATCCTTACAAACTCAGTTACCACCAAAAAGTAAACAAACCAAACAAACTGAGTCCTCTTTAAGTAACAAGAACTGGATATTCATACATAATCATAGGTGAGTTCCAGTGAACATCAGAATCTCTTTGTTGTACCTATTCCCTTGGCTATTCTTTCCTCACCTTATGAAAAAAAACAAAAGCAAAGTCAGGCCATCTTCTGTGAGGGCTGACCAGGGCCCAGATGTCTAGGAGCTCTTGGTCTTGGGAGCAAGACCAGAAGCTTGTTAAGAACAACAACCTTCATGGTGCTGGGCATGAGGATGAAGGACCACTGGGCTGCGCAGGTGCCAATGTCAGCTCCATTCACCCAAAAAAGTCTGAGTTTGCATCATCAGTCCATCAGCATCTTTGGTGGAACTGGAGTTCAAGATACTGTTGTCCATTGATCATGAGCATCCCTCTGCAGGTCTCGTGCCAACCATGGCACTCTTCCAGGTGTGGCTACATACCAAAGTGTAGTGTTAGGATAGATGCACAAGGATTATAACACGTATAGCCTTTTATGGAGACTTGGCATATGCACAGTTTCTCTGTAGGATTTAACAGCTATTAACAAGTAACTAAGAGACAATTGAAAAAGACAGCTGAGCAGCCACTTGCTAGTTTTTCTTAAATTTACTTCCCTTCACTACATAGGTCTGGAACTGAGATGAGAAAATCTTACAAAATGAAAATAATTGAGTTGGAAACTATCACTTTTCAGAAAATCATTTTTCTTATGGTAATGGAAACATCCAGAGTTTCCATTGAGAAATCTGTGGCAAGCAGAGCTTTGGTGAGACTGTGATGGGATACTCAGAGGTGGCTGAGAGTGAGAACAATCATTTCCTTAAAAGCTTGCATGCCCTAAATCTGAGAGGTCACATGTTTTAATTTTCATGTCATCGTGGATTAATTGATGGTGGTTGCTGGGAACAACGTGTTGACAAAAATTCTAAAACTGTATTTAGGTCTTAGGGTGTAAAAGTGCTATAATTAACCTATGTCTGCTACAGAAATGGGAAGATAAAGGAGAAGAAAGGTTCAGATACGTATTCACCAACTGTGTGCTAATAGAAGGTACAGCAATTTTCCCAAACTTATGAAAGTAATAAAGAGGTATAAAATCTGCAGCACAACCTAGATTTCTAGACATACACCAATGTGTACAAACAATAATGTATACCTAATGCCTCATGATATGATAATAGCCAACATACCAAATCTGACACACCCTTTAAGCATTTTAGTACATTTAATCCTCAAAACATCACTGCGAAGATGGTACTATTATTTTATACATATGAAACTGAGTCAGAGAAGGATAGAGTAATTTCCCCAAGAACTATAAGCTAGAAAGTCACACAGCAGGATGATAATCAGGCAGTCTGATTAAGACCTTTTTTCCTATGTATTATCTGTTGGTTATTAGAGGAGCATCAAATTCACTTCATAGCTAAGCAGAGTCAGGCTCCTTCACTCCTATGGCGGAATTTTTATTCTTTTATGGCCACCCAGCAACATATGGAGTTCCCCAGACCAGGGATCAGATCCCAGCTGCAGGTGCCACCTATGCCATAGCTGTACTGCACCGGGCCAGGGATGGCACCTGTATCCCAGCACTCCTATGGTGGAATTTGCCTACAATGGATTCCATTTCTCTGGAGTAAAAAAACCACAAGCTTTCCCCTTTATTTCCTGTGATGATTTTTTTCAAGGGCTTTCAGGCCCAGTTGAAATCTCTGATCTGGGCTTTCATCAGACCCCTTGGTACATTCTCTTGCAGTTACTACAATCTGTGCTGTTGACTCTAGGGACAGGTTAATGGATGGCTTTGGTATCAACCAAAAATCTCAGTGGCAGTTTTGACACTCACAGTCATGACTTCCATCACCTTGCAAACAAGGCTGCAGGACTTGTCTCCCTTGGGCAGGCTAGAATGTGTTTCATAACTCCAGGAGGCCTGAGCCATGGCAAGAGGAACAGAGGTAAAGAATAAAAAGGTCATTAACCATTGGCAAATTCTCCTGGGAGGTTTGAAATTCTTTCTCCAGCAGCCCTGGGAATAGTGTTAGGGGTATAGCTGGTAGCTCTTTGGCTGAGGCAGAATATAAGATCTCTGCCTTGCTCTGTAGTGATTTCCAGAATCAACCTCATCAAACCTTCCATTGCAAGAGAAGGCACACAACTCTGGATGTTTCCATTACCATAAAAAAAATGATTTTCTGAAAAGTGATACTTTCAAACTCCATTATTTTCACTCTGGAAGATTTGCTCACCTCAGTTCCAGACCTGTGCAAGTCAAGGGAAGTAAATTTAAGAAAAACTAGCAAGTGGCTGCTCAGCTGTCTTTTTCAGTTGTCTCTTTTAGTTACTTGCTAATAGCTGTTAAATCCTACAGAGAAACTGTGCATCTGCCAAGAGCACAGACAGGCAAGTAATCAGTCACAGAGTTATCCAGCTTAATATCTCAATCCTCAGTCCTATTCTTTGCAGAATTCTAATGTCATTTATTGTTTTCCATCCATTTTAAATAGATATGAGCCAATATATTTCTGTGCAGTCTTTTGATAGCCAGTCATAATAAGTTGTTCAGAGTGTGAATGGTACTAAGTGACATAATATTTTGTGGGGCCGCTCCAGTAGGTTGAGATGAGCAGTTGACTTTCATCCTCACAATCCCCTCCCCCAACCCCCTCCTCCTCTGGTCTACATTCTTTACCTGTGCCCCACCTTCGCATACCCATTTTGGTCCCACGTGCAACCTCATCCTCTCCTCTGCCCTATCATAAAAAACACTTGAAGGTCATTCAGCCTAAATTGTAGCTAATATTTGATGCAGGCTTGGGAACAATAACTCATTTTTGCATATATGTAGGTTAACTAAGTCTCTGCTCTTCCCAGCAACAAACTTGTCTGAGTTCTTGTCTTGGTAACCTCAGGCCCTCTCAGACCCAGCTCCCTACCTTTCTGGTTTAAAAAAAAAAATCCCAGCCCTTAATGACCTTGACTACCACATGCTGACAAAATTGTGTGATGCCAATTGTCTGCCTGGGTTACTCAGTATTACTCCTTCAGGGTTGTGTTGAAAAGTTATACATGACTGCCAAGGCTCCATTTTAGTGCAAGGACTTATGTTCCCCTAACTCTATGAATTTGGCTATCTTATAGGAGCATGAGTTTATAATTTCAAATCCAAGCCCCTCCTGTGCTGCTCCTTGAGTTAACCATGCAGGATCTAGCCATGACCCCAAACCTGATGGACACAGACTTTGTTAAAGCTTCCAACAGGCTTCACAATACACAGTCCAATGGAGAATTACAGGTAACATGAACTTTGAAGAGCACTGACCCAGTTGATTACTTCTCCATGAAAACATTTTCTTCTCTGGGTTCCATATCAGTTAGTGTAACTACCTCACTACTCATTTCTTTTGACTCACCTTTGCTAGTTCCTGACTTCAAATACTAGTGTGTTCTAGAGCTCAGTCATTGGAGTTCTTCTCTTTTCTACCTTTAATTATTCCTTTGGTGTTTGTTCTTATCTAGTCTCATAGCTTTGAGTACTATCTACATACTGATGACTCACAGATGCGGGTACCCAGTCCAGACCTCTTCCTGAACTCTGAATTGCACATTCAACTGATTACCTAACATCTTAACTTGGATGTCTAATAGATACCACAACTTTAGTATACCCCAGAGCTACACTTATAATCTCTATCACCTACCTTGGCCTACTCCATCCTCTGCTGAAAGTATTCCAGTCTCACTTAATTGCAGTGTCATACATCCAGATGCTTAGTTCAAAAACCTTGGAGACATCTATGGTAGATTATCTGAGCCTCATCAGTTCCTTCCCTCCACCCATCAGAAGGTGAAGTCTATGCCCCCCATCTTCTACATGGACTGGCCCTGTGACCTGCTTTGATGAACAGAATGTGCAACAGATACGATATTGTGCAACTTCCAGCCCAAATTTTATAAAGACAGGCAGCATCTTCTTCCTTCTTGAACTCAGTCACTATGTGAAACTCTGATTAACTTGCGCCCATGATAAAGTCTAAGCTTACCACATGGACAGATAATGTGGAGGAAGATGGCCAACCACCAAAACTGTTCTAGCCATCCCCAGTTGAGGCACCAGATATATAAGTGAAGAAACCATCTCAGACACAACACACAGCAGAACCACTCAACTGAACCCAGCTCAGATTTCTGGATAAGACAAATAATAAATTTTTAAGCCAGTAAATTTTATGTAGCAGTAGGTATTACTGTCCTTGACTTTCTACTTTTTTTACAGTCCACATGCAATCTGTCAGTAAGTTTGTTGGCTCTACTTTCAAAATATATCCATAGCATAATGATTGTTTTCATCGCAGATACTACCACTTTATCTGAGTCATCATAATCTTCTGCCTGTTTTTCCATGTTCCTCCCTCCTTCTTTCCTAACATATTCTCAACAAAAAGCTAAAGTACCCCTTTAAAATTTAAGTCCTGTCATGGTATTCCTTGTTTAAAACCTTTCAAAGACCCTCAATTTCACTCAGAGAAAAAGCCAAAGAACTGTAGTGGTCTATGAGGCTTTATGTGACTTGGTGCTTCCACTGAATTTTCACCATTTGCTCCAGAAACACAGTCTCCTTGTTTTTTCTTAAACACATGGACATGCTTCTGCTTTAGAGTCTTTGTGCTCTCAGTCCCTCTGCCCAGGATGATTTTATCCCAGGTAAAACCTTACCTGCTCATCACTTCCTTAAAGTCTTTCATCAAATATTGCCTTCTGAGTAGGCTTTCATGGACCACCCTATTCCAAATTGCAACACTTCTTCCCTTCCCATTCCTTATCCTTTTTACTTTGCTTTACATTTTCTTTAATACTTCCTCCCTTTTAAATTAACGTTGATTTAAATGCTTATTTTTGTTTATTATCACTTACCTCACACTTAAAGGCAGGGTCTGGGATTCTTGTCCATTTTGTTAACTGATGGATTCTTAGTTCCCAGAACAATGTCCAGTGGGTGCTTAATAGTTACTTGATGAATAATCATATCAGTGAGTCTGTGTTCTCTGCTCTTCCACTAGATCCATAAGAATATTTAATACAGGCAGAACTGGATCAATTCCTGACCAGCTCTGTTGATAGAGGCTTAGAGATAAGTCATTCTTCTAGGCTTAAGAACATGTGGTCCATTCACAAGTGCTGGGATCAAAAATTCTTCTTAAAGTCTCCATCATTCTATCATAAACTCTTAGGGCTGACTCCATGCTACACTCTTTTTGTCCTTCACCTCTTTCTGGGTCTCACTCTCTCTCTCTTTCTCTGTGTGTGTGTGTTTCTCTCTATCTTTCTCTGTATCTCTTTGTGTCTGTCTTTCTCTCTATCAATTTGAGTTGTTGCTAACATTTCGTTTCTCTCTTGGATCCTAATAAGTTCTTATGGGTCTGTCCCAAGATCCTTCATGGAGACCAGCTGACTGGTTTTCCCAGTTGCCTTCCGAGTCATTTTCAGTCAATATCCCAAAACTGGAGCTGTGCTCTGGATCTGAGTCAATGGCGAATACTCACAACTGGTTATTGGGTGGCAGGTCTCTACAGCCAGACTGAGTAGAGAATGTCTGTCTGATAACTCCCTGCTCACATTATTCTTCACCTACACATAAAGCAATTTTTTCTTGTTTTTTTTATTTATTCAGTATTATATTTAAAAAAATAATATGTTTGAATTTTTCAGTTAAAGTGTATGGCTGGTATTACTTATTTCTTTCATAAAGTCTTTATTTTTTCCTGCCACATGTTTCAAATTTTTTACACTCAATTTAGTTCCTATTTTCAAATATTGGTTATAAAATATTTATTTTCTCAACCTTCTAAACATGGGATTTGCTATATTGAGTTTATGTAATACAGAGTGAAAAATATGATATGAGAAAAAACAAAATCTTCAGCAAATCAAGAAATTAAGTTATAATTCTACTTAAGTTCTCCTAGAATTTCACAATATCATAATAAAGTCTTCACCCTGATATCGTGAATGGCTTATTAAAAATAGGACTTAAGATGCCTGAAACAGTTGGTAGGCAATTTAACACAAAACACTATGTCACACAGGATTATCTGTCTTGTGGGTCACCGTTTTTCCCTTTTCAAACTTAGCTATGGGTTGGTATATCATTTACTTAAAAGTACATTCTGATACATTTACTGTACTCAGACTCATCATGATTGGCTGTCCTACAGGGATTGATTTTCTCTGTTAAAAAGTTAGGAACACAGAACCTCTGCCCTCTCTTTCTGTCATGTACCACACACTACACACGAAAGCTATAACCTATACTTTATTTAAAAGTCTTCTGTTACTATTTGTAGCTCACTGCAATGTGCCCTTTCAAAGAGGCAGCAATAGCAGCAAAGTGTCTGAAATACAGCTTTAAATACAAGGGTACAGTTAATGTCAGGCAGACACCATTGTCTTATTACTGGCTCACTAATCTGTAGTCAGAAGAACTGCCATCCCTATGCATTACTGATTACTTATTTTATTGCCTCACTTTAAGGGCTCATAAATTTTGACTTTTTTGTTTTTGAAGATGAGATGATTTCAGCTGCTCCTCCACTGCACCCTGAACTCCTGATCCTGCAGTGAGTCCTGGCAGTGACTGCTTCTCCACATAGGGCTGGTGGCCTGAGCTGAACCATAAGACAAATGTTAATGAAGTTGCCCTTTTAGAAAATTAACTTTTATAATAGCTATGGTGACTGAAAGAGTCTAGTTATAAAGATGAAGGGCTGTATCTGTTTAATTGGTTTGACATAACACTGAGCACAAAAAGTCCTCATTCTCTTGGCATGTGGAAGGTACCAGGCCAGGGATCAAACTTGCACCACAGCAGCAACCTTCACCACTGCAGTGACAATGTGGTTTCCTTAACCTGTTATACCACAAAGGAACTCCTAAAACGTCCTCATTCTTGCCTATGTGCTTTTGTGTTTATCATCTACCACTGGAAAAAATCTGCTTTTTAAATCTCTCTCTCTTTGTTATAAAATTCTCATTAAGGAAAATGTGCATCAGGTACTAAAGTTGCAATAAATATACTACCCATATTCTTGCTGTCCAAAGACAGTTACGGCTAATATTTCAAATTCTATTTTTTCGCTTCACATATTTGTTTCACATGTAAGTAGTTTTGGTTTGCTGTTTCTATAATATGTAATTAGATACTATTATATAATTAGATACTACTATATATGCTATTTATATAGCTTTTCCTTTTTTTCTCTACTTGTATCTTAAATCTTTCCTTTATAATTTGAACAGTTGTGAACATACCATCAGCAGATGTGGAATACTCAATACTGTATAATATTTTGGTTGAATCAGATGACTCATTATTATAAATAAAACTGCAAAGAATATCTTGGGAATATGTTCATATGTATATATTTTTACATTTTAAAATATTTGGGATTATTTATCTAGTCATACTCCCAGAAATGGAATTACTTAGTCAACAGATATGACTATTTTAAGATACTGGATAGAGTTTGAAGAAAAAAAAAGGCATAAACTTGATAATGAAACATATATGCCTTACTTTAGTGTCTGGATTAGAAAGACAATAGCAGAATCTCAGATGTTAGAAATGGGAATAACCTGAGAAATGCTTTAACATAATTCTTTCATGTTGTTAGGAAAACGCTGGGCTTAGAAGAGGTAAGATTACTTTAAACCACCTCGTTGGCATGGATAGGTAGTAGCAGATACAGGAGGTGGTTGCAGGTTTCCTGACTTCTACTTCAGTGCTCAGAGAGAAGATATTTCAAACATATACTAAAGTACAGAGTGTATAGCAAGCCAGCTTCATTTGCAATATAATGTGCTTAACTCAAAACAAGCTCTTGGTCCTTGATTCCACCATAGAATAAACGTACATGGAATATATGTCAGTACTTGAATCTGGAAGAAGATTCCTTAATACCCTGAGTATTTGACATTTAACAATACCAGTAAGGATGAATTATTAATCATGTTATCATTACACTAGAAAGGAATTCTGAAAGTTTAATAGAGTTAATTAATTTCTAAAAGAACAAATATTTGCACAAAGCATTCATCATACACAGCTGACTGATAATCTGGTGAGACTATATGTTGCCTTTTTTTCCCCCTCATCCATCTCAATATCAAAAAATGAAGCATTTTACTTTTAGTATTTAACTCAATCAGAATAATTATTCTTGCGAAGACACCAAAATGTTTATATAATTCTTACAAGAAAATTGTGAACTGTTCTCTAATTAATGTATTTAAAGCTAACCAAAGCTAACAAACTTACAAACTTCACTTTTTTGTTATACAGAACTTGTTCATAATTAAAACTTTAAAAAATCTTTCTATAACTCAACATTTTCTACTAGCTTATAATTTGCAATATTTTCAAACTTTAATTTACCAGAGGAAACTACATTTTTATAAATATGATACAATTAGTTAATTTTAGCCATATGTGGTTAAAAAAACCCATTCACATTGAAAAGTTGAGACAAGATGATGGAGAAAATAAGCTATTTGGTTTCCATTAATCCACTCATATCCATCTATATCATACATATTCATTTTAAATTTAATTTATTTTATTAAAGTATAGCTGATTTACAAAGTTATATTATCACCATCCTGTCTTTTTTTAAAGATTTTTTTTCCATTATAGTTGATTTACAGTGTTCTGTCAATTTCTAATGTACAGCAAAGTGACATATATTCATTTAACCTTTTCGTCTCATTTTGTGTGGGCTCAGATGTTCTTCTGCATTGTGACACTTTTCTACTTATTTTTTCCAGTAGTCAGAAGATAAGCAGTCTCTCCGGTCATAAAACATCCTCATACTTGTGATGGGAATATTATAGAGGTCCTGGTGCTTTAGAGAAGCAGTCAGTGAGGTGGTACAAAGGTTAACCTCTGGGGAAGGGGCATAATAAAAGGAGCTTCCATCAGTCTTACAGAAACCACTCTTTAAATATCACTCTCAATTGTATTTTTAAAATTTGAGACAGAAACCTATGAACCTAAAACTTAATCTTTCCTCTTGAAACTAAGGGAAGAGATTTCTCTTCCCTCCTTTTCCTTGGATCATTTACTTTAGAAAAATGGTCATTGTGTTTTCCTCTTTCTTTGAAATGTATATAATTTTTTTTTGAAAATTAGATAGGACTTTATGACCTAAACTTATCTTTTCTTTAGGACTCAGCAGCCATCTCTTTGAAATCTAAGTATCTAGGGATACAAGGCCTCTATTTCCCAGTTTCTACAAGAGGATAGGAGTCCAATTTAGGAGTTCCAAAGCGTAAAACTATTACTTCTCGTAAAGATATGAGAATGGTTATTTTCCTCTAGATAAAGCCAACTACCAGTTAGTTAAAACAGACAGTCACCCTCATTCCCAGGTGAATTTATAATGAGCTATGCAAGACAAATGGTGTTGTCAAGGCCTCTTACTTGAGGAATAGTTATGGTTTATCTTGAGAATATGTATAAAATGGGTTATATCTGCATCAGCATATAAAAAGGTGAGACTTCTGTCTTTGCAATTTCTTAGCAGATTACCCATGATGTGCATTCTGGATTAATGCTTATTCAATAATAAATGTGTTTTCTTTCTCTATTACCTTTGTGGAGAGGATTCCTGGGTTTGGAGAAGACTTTGTTTTTAACTGTATTAAAAAAATAGTAAAGAAGAGTTCCCGTCGTGGCACAGTGGAAATGAATCCGACTACGAACCATGAGGTTGCTGATCCTCTCCCTGGCCTCGTTCAGTGGATTGAGGATCCGGTGTTGCTGTGAGCTGTGGTCTAGGTCGCAGATGTGGCTCAGATCCCGCATTGCTGTGGCTGTAGCCTAGGCCACAGCTACAGCTCCGATTCGACCCCTATCCTGGGAACCTCCACATGCCCTGGGTGCAGCCCTAAAAAGTAAATAAATAAATAAATAAATAAATAAGTAAATACAGTAAAAATTTTCCGAAAGGAAATTTTTTTTAGTTTTTGATTCGTTTAAAAATAAGACGAGATATATACATTTTTTCATGCCCTCTTCCATGTAGCCTTGTGGAATGGGCAACATGTCTTAGAATTTTTAATGTAATGTCTAGATTGAGAAGACAGAAGGGATATGAGCCCTTTGGGGCAAAACTCCTCAAAAATAAAGACAACTAACTTAGACTGGAAGCTCAAAGCTCTACATTCTCTATCAAAGGTTACTGTAATGACCCCCTCAAAAAAAAAAAAAAAAAAAAAGAAAGAAAGAAAGAAAAAGAAATCAGTACCAACAATGAAGACACTCCATGTTGTGATCAAGCTAGGTCATTGTTTTTGGAAGGTAAAATCCAGAAAGCAACTTCCTCCCAGGCAGAGAATACTTCTGCAAAGACCCTGACATGTGAGATGCCCACCATCCTGCTATGATCCAGTGGGACTAGCCGGTTACTGCCTGTGCTCTAACTTTAATATCCCATCATGAAAAGCATGAAAAACACAAGCAGAGATACAACAAATAACCCAAAGGCCATCACACCCAAATACAGCTGATGAGAAGGCTTTGTTTCAACAGAAAACCCTGTTTTCAGAAATGAAAGAAAGCCATGGGTTCATGACAGGCCGCAGCTTCTAAAGTATAATAAAATTACCAGCTAGAAGAAAAGAGTTGTGTGTCTTCATTTGCCCCGCCAACTTGAGGATGAGATGAAATTTCAGCCTTTTCTCTCCTACTCTAGGTTTATAATTCCTCTTCCATTTCTCCCGATCCCAGAGGAGGAATATTAGTAACAGGAGAAAAGGCCCAGATGGGGCCTTACAAGAGGCCCGGGAAGGGTCATTAACACCCAAGCATGGTCTTTTTTCTTTCAGTCTTTGAAGCTGGGTAGACAAACAAACTGAGGGGTCACTCTTGCTTTCTATCTCTTCCCAGCATGCAGCTACGTGCATGATTTGAACAGGTGCTGCTCTAGCCATCTTGGTATATCACTCTTTTTGAGTTTCATGCAGTTTGTTCCAGGATGGTAAACTGCTTTGGGAGAAGCAGAAGGAAAGACTGTGTGGCTTGTTCTACTACAGCGTATCCTTAGATTTGTTGAGATAATTTATGAGAAAATTCCCATTAACTTAAAAATTGTATGTGTGGAAGTTCCTGCTGTGGCACAGTGGGTTAAGAATCCAACTGAAGCATCTCAGGTCACTAAGGAGTTGTGGTTTGGACTCTGCCTAGGGCAGTGGGTTAAAGGACTGGCATAGGTCACAGCTTTGATATAGGTCACAGCCGCATCTTGGATTCAATCCGAGGCCCAGGAACTTCCACATGCTGTGATTGCAGCCATAAAAATTAAAGAAAACAAAAACAAACTCTGTGTGTTTGTTAGAATATTGTCTAACTGCTACTAAAGGTGGTGTCTACTTTGCTGTTTAGATAATTTCATCTGTGATGAGTAATTCTCTCAGAAGAGAGAATTAAGGAAAAAATAGTCTCTTTTCACAGATTGGAGTACTCTTTTAATAGGCGGTTACATAAATTATCATGCTCTCCCTTTTTCGACTGCTAGAAATCTCAAAGCTAAGTTGGATACCCAATTGAAATATTTTATTATTGCATTATATTTTTTAAATGTAATTTGCCTGATCCCAACCACCAACCTCACTTCCTACCCCCCCCCCCCAGTTCCTGGCTCTTATTGTTTACCTTTTCTTAAAATTGGTTGTATAGTTTTGCTTCCTTTGATTTTTATCATAAATCATCTTATATAGGGAGTTTCCATCATGGTGCAGTGGAAACGAATCTGACTACTACCCATGAGGATGAGGGTTTGACCTCTGGCCTTGATCATTGGTTCAGGGATCCAACATGGCTGTGAACTGTGGTATAAGTCGCAGGTGTGGGCTCAGATCCCGGCAGCTGTAGCTCCAATTCCACCCCAGCCTGGGAACTTCCATATGCCATGGGTGCGGCCCTAAAAAACAAACAAACAAACAAAATCACCTCAAATCAAACAAATCAAATTTAATTGTTTAAAAAGCCTTAGAGAGGGATTATCTGGAGTACCAAATTGTACCATCCAGTCTCCTTGTATTAGTACCATGTTCTTCCTGTGTGCAAGAAGATATTCACAGACATTTATGCATTAAAAACATGACAGAAGACTGCAAATATGCCATTCTTTAATAGAGCAGAGAATTGACAGCAGCAGAACTATTTTAATGAGTATTATGTCAGCATTTTTTTCTTTTTTTTTCTTTTTAGGGCCGCACGTGTGCAGCATATGGAAGTTCCCAGGCTAGGGGTGCAATTGGAGCTGCAGCTGCCAGCCTACACCACAGCCACAGCAATGTGGGATCTGAGCCACATCTGTGACCGATTCTTAACCCACTGTGTGAGTCCAGGGATTGAACCCCATGTCCTCATAGATACTGGTCAGGTTTGTAACCCATGAGCCACAACAGGAACTCCCAGCATTTCGTTAAATATTTTAAATGAAAATGATTATAAGTTATATTCACTTAGTGTTGAAATATGAACAATATACTATAAGTAAGTGTAATCATTCTGTCTTTATTTTAATCTCTTCTTTAGGCAGTTATGGCAAATGTTAACCTGTTTAGCTGACTGTGAATTTGAGCAATATTCTCATAGCTCAAGGCTCATTTTAAATAACTTCTCAAAATATTTTATTATAGAGCCTTTTCTTTGAATAATCATAGTAGTGAGAATAACTACATTTGTAGAGCATCTATAACAGTTCCAGGTTCCATAAACATATCATCTTTCAGGAAACTTTTGTTCTTCCTTTATGCTGCTTTTAGCATAAAGCTAAGGAATGAGATCAAATTCAAACCCTTGATGATGCTATGCCCATTTTAGGATCCAGGCCTTCTAACACTCTCTCCAACAAACATATGCACAATTTTAAACCATCCACAAAGTGTGTTTAGAATCTTCTCTGCTTCAACAGCATTTCATATTTGCTTGGGAAGTGTAAATTAAAGTGAAGTCACCCTCAGTTGCTCAGATGTAGGGATGTTCAGCTTCGAGTTTTAGAAGTAGACACTGCTTTGTGTGTGTTTCCTCTTGTGGATATTGACAACTATACTTTCCTGTAATAGGAATTTGGTTGCCAGGAAAGACTGGATCAAATGCAAAAAAGAGACTGTAATTGCTACACAGATCCAACAACAAATGACTTTCAAATTGAACCTTGCAGGCACGTCAATGCTGGGCTTGTGCCCACTTCAGGACAGGATGCATTAGCACAGGGGATAAGAATAGGTTTCTCTGTTTCCTCCACAGTCCTTATGAGAACCGCAGAGTCCATTCCTAGATGGTGTTATGAGTGGGCTCACCTGACTAGCTAGGCAAGTGAAATGGATGGTTTTACCAATGCAAAGGGAAGCACTGATACTGGAAGGATTAAGCTTCCATAAGTGACTGTGTGTCATCATTGACATTATAAAAGGGGACATAAATAAAGTAAATGATAGCTAATTGGTAAACATTCCATAGTAAACAGAGCAATTCAGTGCAGTGGAGATGTCCAGGGCACTTTTCCTCCATATTTATTTTTGCTATTTAACCTTAGTTGAAATTAGCTTCTATTGCTTTTGTTTCCATTGTCAAGGCTCAAGGTGATGTTTTGGGTGACATGAGGGTTCCTCTTTCCCATGATGTGCTAGAGTCACCCTGAAGGATGATAACTGAACTAATGTAGGTCAAGTAGCAAAGATATTTTCAGAGACATTTTGCTGCAGAGTCACTTTACTTTGTCCATCCTCTGAAAGATTGTTGATCATTGAATTTACTATGATAGAACCTGGATTCATGACTACCACCTCTAATGTGGTGATCTTAAAATGGTAATACTATAGGTAATCCTGTGACAATCTTAAGCAGTCTTAAAGGTACTTGCTGCAGCAATTTTGATTCTCATGGTCATCTTTGTGGGGTGGGAAGGTTGCTTCTGTAGGAGTTCCTTTCATGGCTCAGCAGTAGTGGACCCAACTAGTATCAGTGAGGATTCGGGTTCAGTTGCTAGCCCTGCTCAGTGGGTTAAGGATCTGGCATTGCCATGAGCTGTGGTGTAGGTCACAGACATGGCTCGGATTTGGTGTTGCTGTGGCTGTGGTGTAGGCCAGCAGCTGCAGCTCTGATTCAACTCCTAGCTTGGGAACTTCCATATGCTGCCAAGTGCAGCCCTATAACAAAAAAGAAAAAAGCAACTCTAGGAGTTCCCTGGTGCATAGAAGGTATGAATTCAGTGTTATCATTCCTCTGGTACCAGTCACTGCTGTGGCATGGGTGCAATCCCTGGCCCAAGGGCTTCCACATGCTGCAGGCATGTCCAAAAAAAGAAAAGGAAAGAAAAGACAAAAAGAAAAGAAAATAAAGGAAAAGGAAAGGAAAAGAAAAGCAACTGTTTATATCTGTAGTAAAACCATATTTGGAAATAAAATCTAGTAATATCCATGCAATGAGTGGGATGGAACTTGATGTTTTGTGTGTCTTACTGAGAGCTGTGCTCCCTGTGACCTTGAAGGCTACCTCTGGGTGTGAAAATCTTTGCTTGTTCAGCTCTGATAAAGAGCATCTTTGTTCTCTGGTTGTCAGCTTTACTTACATCAGAAAGGAGAGGTCTGTCTCTTTTATAAGCAGAAGCAAGCTCATCATACAACTATTCCCATTTAGCAATTATTTAGCATTAATTGGAACTTGGCATGCTGGGAAACTCACTTCCTGGGGGAGAATTATTGTTTCAGAGCACCACAGAAAGGTACATAGAGCATTTGAAGCAGCAATTTATTACAAGTTACAATATTCTTTCTAGACAATGGATTTGCTATTCACCATCAGGACTGGATCTAATATTTATGGAATGTTCACAAATGATTAATTATGTTTCATTTACATATAGCCTCTAATGGGAGACATTTTTTTTTACAGTGCTACCTTAATGAATTTTCTCTCTCTATGAATTGGTCCAAGACTGAAGTAATTTTGGTTCTCTCCCCCAACTCCATACCTGACCCTCATGTTGCTCATCAGGCCTTTCCTATTTCTTTTACAGAACCATGTGATCATTCCCCAGTTGCCTAAGCTAGAAACCTTAGACAGATCTGTCACTCTCACTCATCCTCACATCTCATATCCAGTCACTCATCACATTCAAGTGGTTCCTTGTTGCCTGCAGAATAAAAGCCAAATCTCCTCAGTCTGATAAGCAGCCACATAGAGATGATGACATTCTGGGCCACCATAACGTTCCAGTTATCTCTTCTCCATCAAGTGGGCTGTCCTAGTTCTCACCACGAGATGCTCTTCTTTATTTCTGTGCCCACGTCCCCGAATATAATCTGCCTGGAATGCCCTTCTTCCCCCTTGTCGCTGAGTGAATGCCTGCTTGTTCAGAAACTGGCTCAAGTGTGTTCCAGGCTTTCCACTCTCTATTAAGCAGGCAGAATCAGTAACTCTCTCACTTATGTCCTCATGGAACTGTAGGGCATACTTTTTTTGTTCCTTACTTCTATGTGCATCTGACTCATGGATGAGACACTGATATGCTGAAGGTTCATTATGTTTATAAAAAATAGTGTCTTCTATGTAGACCGTGTTAATTTAGCACATGAGAAATGCTTAGTGAAGGCTGTTTGGCTAAATTGACAATCCTGTTAAAAGAAGTAACAAATCAAAGCAATGCCCCAGTGAACATTCCATGTAAATACTACTTTGTGGTTGATGATGCAGATAAAATGGACATAGGTGAAGAAGAAAGTCTGACAGCAGATTATTGACCCTCCTGATACATTAAATAGATATAAAGACATAGTAGTTATAGAGATATAAAGTAGTATATAGATATAGGTATGAAGTAGTTATATAAAGTAGTTAAATAGATATAAAGACATAATAGTTTAGGGCACAAAGGTAAATCAGAGGTTACCTATAACCTTAAAAAAATGTTTATTTCATTATGCTTTCTCCTGGCCCTGCACCTTTGGAATTTCTGTGTCATTTGCCTAGAAAAGATGCTACCTCAGTGCCTACATCATTGTAGACAATAAATACATCTTGTATGAGTGAACAATGAAGCAATGAATGAACAATTACATTGTTTCAGCACTTTCACTTTACAGATAAGAAAATAGACCCAAATATGCAAAGATTAGAATCAAGAAAAATTATCCAACTATTACATTAGATAAAGAACTTGAAGCACAAAACCTGTGCCCTATGATCACACAAATAGTGGCAACTCTTGTTCTTATTCTATGTATAGCACACAAGCTTTCCTTTGTCCCCTGATGACGTGAGATTCTTGGACAGAAACATATTGATGATTGGTTTTGGTGGGCAGGAATCTCTGCTTTTTATAATCTACATTGCTTAGATGATTGTAGGTGGGTAAATATGGAGAGCTGTGAGCTAGTGGCAAGATCTTCAGATTTGAAGGCTGAAAACTAGAGTTCGGTTTCTAATATTGTTACCTTATTTTGGATAAATCCTTCATTGTCTTGGAAACTTAGTTTTCTCATCTACAAATCAAGGCACCTAATACCAATCTTGTGGAGTTCTGCTGTGAACAGATGAAAAATGACTAGGACAACAGAGTTTGTCTGCATAAAAGTAAGGTATTATTATTACTATGGAAGAATGAGGACATATGTACAAAAGGGCTTTCTCAGGTGCCTGTTCACTCTTTTGTTCCCTCTGTTATATTTTCAGTTTCAGAACACTCTAGTCTTCTTTTGTGTAAACAGATGGAAATAGGATAAATAAGCATTTTCCCACTAATGTGATTTGTATACAATGTATCAGATTTAAATGAACTTCTGCTTCCAATTCTTCTGAATTTACAACTCAGCATGACTTAGTGATAGAGAAGTAACAGTTAAAAAGGCCTTTGTTTCTTGTCATAAGCTTCTGCCCACAAAAAAAAAAAAACAAAAAAACAAAACAAAACAAAAAAAAAACAAAAACACTCCAAGAACAGGAAAAATATGAAAATTAACATCATGGCACAGACAGTGGTAGCTCTTTGGTGAGAATAAAAGCCATTGATAGCTTCTTCTGGTAATAATTGAAATTACCATTTTTCACATGTTCCGCATTAGTTGCAGCTCCATACACTTTAAAATCAATCTGATCAAAATTATTTGCATTTCTCAGTTTTTTAAACACTGTCTTTTACCTCAAACAAGGGACAGAAAGTATTGTTTGTCTTTTGGTGGTGACATCATCTCTGACCTTTTAACATCAATACTGTCTTACAACAAATTATCAACATTTTTAAGCCCTGTGGCTTTCCACTTTAGATAATTTTTTAAATTATAGTTAAATAAATGTAACAGACAAAATAAAAAGAGCAATTAAGATATTTTTCCAGCATAACTTTTAAGATCCCTGATGGCCATACTCTAGAGATCCCTGGAGCATTAGGCAAGAATAGACCTTAGAACTCAGCTAGTTCTGACCCTTTTATTTTATAGCTCGAGAGAAATGAGGCCATGAGTGGCTGAAAAGGAGATATGCTAATTTTCAGAGAACAAAGGCACAGAAACTTGTCTTATGAGCACTCTCCTTGCTATACTATATTGGAATATAATCAATTTTGATATGTATAACTTAATTTTCCTTTATCCAAATGATATCAGGAAGAAGGGGGCTTTGCTTACAACTTACATTAGCTCTTTGGATGTGGACACTGATGGAATGAAGATATGTATCTGGGACAGGACCAAATAAATTGGATGATAGGAGATCTCAATAGCCTGGAACAATTGGCTAAGTCTAACAAAAGGGAATTTAACGGAGAGATGCAAAGTCAGCACTTAGATTACAAAAGCCAATGCAAAAGTACATGAAGTGGGACATATGCCTCAGCAGCAGAACACTTAATTTTTTTTTTTTTTTCAAAAGTGGCTGTTTTTAAAGAACCAAAATTTCTGTGAGTTTACTCTTGACATCTTCTCCAAATCAACTAAATTTTTTGAAACCTAATAGAAGTATACATAGAGCAATAAAAATGCTAAGTGTAGTGTACTGTGTCTACCCGGAATGGAGATTATAGGCATAGCCACTGGTAACTTGGGGCATGTAGAGGAGAAAGACCAGAATGTTAAACTGACTCTGACCCAAGTATATTGGGGAAGCCTAACATTAGTTATGTCTCTCTAGAAAAGAAAAGGACGATATCTGCTGTTTTTGGTGAAACCGGGGTGACTGGTCAATGGGAAAGAATTCAGGCATGGCATCGAAAGCATGAATTTGAGTACTGGCACCATCATTCACCTGTGACTTAGGAAATCTCTAAGAAATTACATACAGGATTCTTGATCGGTAAGATGACAGTAGCAATATCTATATTGCAGGATTGCTATGAAAATTAAGTTAAATAATATGTATAACACCTGTAGTATGTAACATGAAGTAGTCATCAAACATTGTCCTTTCCGCTACTTGACATGTATAGTCATGAGAGATTTTTATGAGGTTTTATTAGAGGAATATCTTGTGAAAGGGTTGTTTAAGTGAAGATGAGACAGTTAGGCAAGATGCCTGCCCATACTGCTTGATATATTTATATATTGATCACCAGCATTTTGTTGTACTTTATTCCAGTAAGGATTGTTCTTCAAAATATTTGATTACTTATTGTTATATTTCCTTTCAAAGCTGCAAGAAAATTTCACTCTACATATCACAAAAGAGTGTTTGCTTACTTACCTATAAAGTGCAGAAAGGGGCCTCTTATTTCCAGGTTTCGGTCTGTATGGTTTGGGTTCTCCTGCCATGTTGATATCTGAAAGCATAAAACAAAACATCACTGATTAAGAAAATAATAAACCAGAAATTCCCATGTTGGCTCAGCCGTTAACGAATCCAACTACTATCTATGAAGACATGGGTTCTGTCCTTGGCTTTGCTCAGTGGGCTAAGGATCCAGCATTGCCATGAGCTGTGGTGTAGGCTGTAGATGCAGCTTGGATCCCGTTTTGCTGTGGCTGTAGTGCAGGCTGGTAGCTACAGCTCAGATTCGACTCCTAGCCTGGGAAACTCCATATGCTGCAGGGGCAGCCCTAAAAAGACAAAAAAAAAAAAAAAAAAAGAAAAGAAAAGAAAAGAAAGAAAATATTAAACCATGTGAGAAAAGTAAATCATAAAGTTGTAATTTTCTTTTTTCCGTTTACCTATGCAAATGTTATACGCCATTCATTCATTTAACTACTATTACTGAGGATCTACTCTAGGCCAGGCACTTTTTAAGACACATCATGTACCAAACAGGTTAGATCCATGCCCTTGTGGGCTTACCTTCTACTGAGGTGGAGGTGGAATAGATGGTAAGCAATGACTGTAACAAAAAAGGAAACTACATAACATAGTAGAAGGTGAAAAGTGCTAAAAAAAAAGAAAATGCTGAAAAAGGAATGTTTACTAAAAATTGAGAGAGAGAGAGAGAGGGAGAGAGACTGAGAAAGAGAGTGAGATAACCTACTGATTTGGATTTTTGCTGGGAATATATATTGGTTTGTATAGACATTTGCATGGAGTAGAGCTTTGTTCACAAAAGGAATTGCTACATTTCCTTTGGTAATACCTTTTCCATCTCTGTAGGAAAGGCGTGTAGAAGGGCATAATTGTAAAACATACTAGGTTTACTGGAGGAACAACAAAATGCACTCAGCAACAGAAGGTACAGTTACAGAGTTCTCGGGTGATCAGAAGGAAAAGACAGCATATCCTCTGCTTTCATGAACCAAAACTACCATACAGTCTAGCTAAGATAAGACAAGAAAATGTTTACAAGTACATGACAAAAGAGTATTTGCATGCCATTGACCAACCTCAATCTTAAAAAAAAAAAAACCAAAAACTATACAACTGTTAAGGAGTTGGGTGATAAAAGTTTGGCAAAAGATACAAACAACTAGAATTAATAAAGTTTCCGGAGGATGACAAAAAGGAAACTCTAAATGAGGTGAAATGTTAAGAAATGCTTTGAAAGAAGTGAGGGACATTATTTTGACAGAAAAAAAAAAGGCAAACTTCTACATCCTGTACAGTGGGCTAAACACCCTGTATGGTGATGGGTGAGCTACCCATTCATAAAAATAACCAAAATGTCTAGATGAAATAGAATATGTCTCTTTTAAAACTACATCATTGAGCTAGCAAGAAAGTAAGGCATTCACAGAAGCCTACATCTGAGTGGAAGAAGGATATTTTAGATGGAAATGGAGCACTGAACTTGGCTGGTTTCTTAAAGACATTTGTTGAAGCCAGAACTTAAGATTTAGTTTTCATGTCTTTGTCGATCAGAAGGATCAGGAGACACAGCCCACATTAAAAGGTCAGAAACACATGACCATCAAATTCAACATCCATATGTGGTAAAATACTTATCTAGGAAGAGAAAGAAATTTCCTCCTCAACCTCACAAAGAATATCTGTATAAAATCCATAGTAAATACTATACTTAAGAGTGAGATATTAGGAACATTTTCTTTAAGATTAAAGGATATTATTATTATTATTTTGGGTTGCACCTGCAGCATATGGAAGTTCCTGGGCTAGGGGATTAATCAGAACTGCAGCTGCCCACTATGCCCCAATCACGGCAACACTGGATCTAAGCCACATCTGCAACACCACAGCTTACAGATATGCCAGATCCTTAACACACTGAGAAAGGCCAGGGATCAAACTTACATCCTCAGAGAGACACCACTGGGTCCTTAACTGCTGGGCCACAATAGGAACTCCAACATTAAGGGATTTTAAAGGGCATTCACTACCATCAACTATTTATAACATTGTACTGGATATTGTAGTCAGTGAATTAAGACAGGAATACAATATCAGAAACGGCAAAGAAGAAATGGAACTGTCATTATTGCTGATAACATGTGGGTCCAGATAAAAACACCAAAGCATCCACAGATTAGTACAATTAATAAGACAGTTTAATAAGTTTGTTGGATTCAAAGCCAACAAACAAAATTTAATTGCATATCTCTACATAGGAATACATATTTAAATCTGTAATTTTAAAAGATACCATTTATATACCATAAAAGTAAAGTACCTAGGGATAAATACTTTATAAAGTTTAAATTTGTTTATGGAGAACATTATAAAACTGTATTGTGAGGTTTTTCATGTACCTTACATAAAAAGAGAAATTGAAAAATTGATATAATAAATATTTCAATTCTCCTTAAGTTGATTTATTGATTTTGTGTATTTCCAATAAAATCATCAAATATCTTTTTATGTCTGTGTGGAGTTTGACAAGTTGATTCTAAAATTTACATGATAGAACACAACATCAAAATAGCCATGATACACTTAAGGAAAAAAAATTGGGCAAACTTGTATTACCAAGATTAATTTTAAAACTAGTAAAGACTATAGTTTTGGTATGAAGATAGAAAATGAACCCAGGCTAGAGAACAGATTAGAGAACCCCTAAACTCATATACACATATATGGACACGTGAATTTTAATGCAGTTGGTGCAACAGATCAGTGATAGATTTTATATGTTGTAGCAGTTGGTTACTGCACAGACAAGTATGAAATTGGATCTCTACCTTCCATCATACAGAAAAATCAATTACTTATTGGATTAGAAATCTAAATATGAGAAGAAAAAATGTAAAACTTTTAGGAGGAAATATAGAATATCTTTATGAGATCAGAGTATGGAAGAATAATCTTAAACCAGACATAAAACATATGAGCTTTAAAATATAAGAATGATAAATTCTAATACATTAAAATTAAGAATATCTGCCCCAAAGTCACATAAAGACAAAGAAAAGAACTACAAACTAGATGAAGAAACCCTTGATACATTTGTTTCTGGAATACATAAGTATTCATCCATCCAATAGGAAAAAGAAACAAACCACCAAACTGAAAACTGGGCAAAAACTAGTAGAGACATTTTACAGAAGAAGAAACATAAATGCTGAATAAATGTGAAATAAACAGGAAAAGAGTCTCAACCTCAGTAGTAGTGGTAAATGCAAATGAAAACACTATGACATATAGCTGACATCCATTACATTTGCAATTTACGAAGTCTGAGAATATCAGTAATGTGCACATTGCAAGTATAAGCATAAATTAGTACAACAATTTTGGACAATAATTTAGTAGTTTATAGAGAGTTCCCATCGTGGCACAGCGGAAACAAATCTGACTAGCATTCATGAGGACACAGGTTCTATCCCTGGCCTTGCTCAGTGGGTTAAGGATCCGGTGTTGCCATGACCTGTGGCGTAGTTCGCAGACACGGCTTGGATCTGGTGTTACTGTGGCTATGATGTAGGCCAGCAGCTATAACTTGGATTCGACCCCTAGGCTGGGAACCTCCATATGCCACGGGTGTGGCCCTAAAAAGACAAAATAAATAAATAAATAAATAAATAAAAAAGAGAGAAAGAGAGATTATCAATAATGTATACATTGCAAGTATAACCATAAGTTAGGAACAACTATTTTGGAAGATAATTTGGTAGTTTATAATAAATTTCAAATGCTCAAACCCTATGAACCAGGAAGTATGTACCTTAAAAAACACTTGAATATGTTTATCTTAAAATATGTACAAGAGAGAGAGGACAAGATGGCAGAGGAGTATGGGGACACGCTTGCCCTCTCCCACAAACACAACAAAAAAAGCACATCTACAGAATAAATGACTCGCACAGAACAGCAACCAATCGCTGGCAGAGGAACCTAGACTCCAATAACGGCAAGAAGTTCGTGACATTACTGGGCAGAACGGGAGAAAAGAGGGGAGTGAGAGAAGGTGAATCCGAGCGGGACGGGCGCTCCCGAAACGGAACTCTGGAGGAGAAAGGGATCCCGCACCCTGGAAAGTCACCTACTGGGGGAAAGATCAAATGAACCGGAGGAATCTCCAGATGCAGAGAAGAGTGTAGCAGTAAGTTGGAGTACGGAAAAGCCGATCAAGAACCCAACGGACCATCTGAACTACGGGCACAGTAACCAAAAACTGAGATGCCTGGGTGGGGCTGGGCACCGAATCCTCGGCTCCAGAGGTTAGTCCCCGGGAAAGGGCCAGGGGACACCTGGGTGGGGGCTGGGCATGGAGACCTCGCCTCCGAAGGTTAGTCCCCGAGAAAGGGCCGGGGGACGCCTGGGTGGGGGCTGGGCACCGAGACCTCGGCTCCAGAGATTAGTCCCCGGGCTGGGGGGGCGGGGCAGAGCGGAAACTGCTTAGGAGGTCTAGAAACCATTTGATGGGGCAGAGACTGCCTGGGAGACTAGAAAACAAGGCTGTCACAGAGGAAGGGAACAATACTCTAGGGGCGGGGAAGTGGAAAGCCACATCAGAGGGAACCTGGGAGAAGAGTCTGGTCTGCGCCCATGCTGGGGAGGGGAGAGAAGAAGGGGTGGGTCCCCATAGAATACCCCCCACTCCATAGCAAGCTTACAGGCCCGCTAGCTAGCTGAAAGCTGTGCTTCCCAGTGCATCCCCTCCCCCCACCCCCACCACCTCCTACGCTCTCACCGGACCTGGGGCTGCCTGCCATCCAGGAGCGCTGGCCTCAACAATTGCCTGAAGCCTACCACCGCAGGGGCTGTCCCTGCACAGGTCTGCTTGCCCTTTGGAGGGGCTACACTTCCGCAGAGCAGCACCAAACACCACCAGCCCCCGAGAAAAGGCCTGTAGCCCAGAAAAGCTAGAACAAGCTTAGCCAGGCTGTGAATAGATCGGCCTAATTCTCGGACGGTATTTCTGAGTCAGGTGCCCTGGGGAGGAGCCTCTTGAGTTTCCAACAGCCCTGCTACCCGCCCAAGCCCCCAGGGGATGCTCTAGTGGATCAGCTGCATAGGACTGCCAGCTCCAGGCAGGACCCCCTGCAACCCAGAAAAGCTGCAACAAGCCTGGCCAAGTCGGGAAAAGATCTCAGACGGTTTTTCTGAGTCGGGCTGCCCCGGGGAGGAGCCTCTTGGGTCTCCAATGGCCCTGCTACCCGCCAAAGCCCCCAGGGGGTGCCCCACTCCCGTGAAATAGCTGCTCAGCACCACCAGCCCCCTGGAAGAGCCCCTGCAGCCCAGAAAAGCTGCAACAAGCTCAGCCAGACTGTGAAAAGATCCGCCTACATTCTCAGGCTGTCCTTCTGAGTTGGGCTGCCCTAGGGAAGAGCCTCTTAGGTTCTCAGTGCCCCAGATAGCTGCTCCAGCCCCCAGGGGGTGCTGCACTCCTGAGGAGCAGCTGCCCGTGCACCGCCAACCCCCTGCAAGAACCCCACAGCCTAAAAACACCAGAGCAAGCTCTGCATGACCAAGTGAAATCTGCTACCATCGTGGTGTGGACCTTCCAGTCCTGTCTGCCCTCAGGAAGTCCTCCTTTGCTTCAAAGAAACACTGTTAGCCCCATCAACACTCCAGAAAAGCCACAATGCTTCAAAAAAGATTGACCAACAACGCCAGCCCTCAGGAAATATTCCACGGCAGTGACAAGGCAAACACTGCCCGATAAAGGAGAGTACAACTCCCTCAGGAGAAAGAAAACAACAAGCAAGATGAAGAAGCTGAGAAACCACCCCCAGTCAAACCAACAGGAGAACTCACCTAAAACAGTCAACAATGAAACAGATCTCTGCAGTCAGTCAGACCTGTAGTTCAAAAGAGAAATACTGAAAATACTGAAGGAATTAAGAGAAGATATGAACACTAGTGCAGATACCCTCAGAAAGGAACTAGAAAATATAAGGAGGAGCCAAGAAAAACTAGAACATTCATTTGCAGAGATGCAAACTGAACTAGGGGCAGTAAAAACCAGAATGAATAATGCAGAAGAACGAATCAGTGATATGGAAGATAGAATAATGGAAATCACTCAATGTGGTCAATAGACAGAAAACCGAATCAAAAAACTGGAAAGCAATATAAGAAACCTATGGGATAATATAAAGTGGGCCAATCTACGCATAATAGGAATTCCAGAAGGAGTAGAAAAAGATAAGGGGATGGAAAATATATTTGAAGAAATTATCGATGGAAACTTCCCAAATCTCAAGGATACTGGATTCAAGATACAAGAAGCACAGAGGTCCCCAAACAAACTGAACCCAAACAGACCCACACCAAGACACATCATAATAAAAATGGCAAACGTTAGTGATAAAGAGAGGATCCTAAAGGCAGCAAGAGATAAACAGAATGTTACTTACAAGGGAACCCCCATAAGAATATCAGCTGATTTCTCTACAGAAACACTACAGGCCAGGAGGGAATGGCAAGAGATATTTAAAGTGCTAAAAGGGAAAAATATGCAACCTAGAATACTCTATGCAGCAAGAATATCATTTAAAATAGAAGGGAAAATAAAAAATTTTCCCAACAAACAAAAACTTAAAGAATACAGCAACTAAAATTAAAAAGAAAAAAATAAAAAAGAGTCATCAAAACCATAAAATGTGGGCAAGGGATGTTAGGAAGTAAATAACCCTTTTTGTTTGTTTGTATGTTTCTCTTCTTAATTTTAATATAGTAATGAAGTGTTTGAACTTACAGGACCATCAGGCTAAAACACACAATTATGGGAAGGGGTTAGCATACTTAAAAAACACAGCAACCACAAGCCAAAACCAAATATTGCATTTGCAAAAAATGAAAAAAAAATACACTCAAACAGATAATAACAGGAGACCATCCAACCAAAAAAAAAAAAATCAACTGGAACACGAGGTTCAAATGGCAATAAATAATCATCTATCAATTATCACCTTAAATGTCAATGGAATGAACGCCCCAATCAAAAGGCACAGAGTGGCTGAGTGGATAAAAAGGCAAAAACCTTCAATATGCTGCCTACAAGAAACTCACCTTAGGACAAAAGATACATATAGATTGAAAGTGAAAGGGTGGGGAAAAATATTTCATGTCAATAGACATGACAGAAAAGCAGGAGTCACAACACTCATATCAGACAAAATAGACTTTAAAACAAAAGACATAAAGACAAAGAAGGACACTATTTAATGATTAAGGCATCCATCCAAGGAGAGGATGTTATTATCATCAACATATATGCCCCAAAAATAGGAGCACCCAGATACATACAACAAATATTAACAGACATAAAGGGAGATATTGATGAGAATACAATCATAGTAGGAGACCTTAATACCCCCTCACATCAATGGACAGATCCTCTAGACAGAAAACCAATAAAGCAACAGAGATCCTAAAGGAAACAATAGAAAAGTTAGACTTCATTGATATCTTCAGGACACTACATCCAAAAAAATCAGAATACACATTCTTCTCAAATGCTCATGGAACATTCTCAAGAATCGACCACATATTGGGACACAAAGCGAATCTCAATAAATTTAGGAGCATAGAAATTATCTCAAGTATCTTCTCTGACCACAATGCCATGAAATTAGAAACCAACCATGGGAAAAGCAAAGAGAAAAAACCTACTACATGGAGACTAAACAACATGCTACTCAAAAACCAATGGGTCAATGAGGAAATCAAGAAGGAAATTAAAAACTACCTTGAAACAAATGATAATGAAGACACAACCTCTCAAAATCTATGGGATGCTGTGAAAGCAGTGCTCAGAGGGAAATTTATAGCAATCCAGGCCTTTCTCAAAAAAGAAGAAAGATCCCAAATGGACAACTTAACCCTCCACCTAAATGAATTAGAAAAAGAAGAACACAAAAGTCCTAAAGTCAGCAGAAGGAAGGAAATTATAAAGATCAAAGAAGAAATCAATAAAATAGAGACTCAAAAAACAATAGAGTAGTTCCCGTCGTGGCTCAGTGGTTAACGAATCTGACTAGGAACCATGAGGTTGTAGGTTCAATCCCTGGCCTTGCTCAGTGGGTTAACGATCTGACGTTGCCGTGAGCTGTGGTGTAGGTTGCAGACGCGGCTCGGATCCCGCGTTGCCGTGGCTCTGGCGTAGGCTGGCGGCTACAGCTCCGATTCGACCCCTAGCATGGGAACCTCCACATGCCGAGGGAGCGGCCCAAGAAATGGCAAAAAAAGACAAAAAAAAAAAAAAAAAACAATAGAGAAAATTAATAAAACCAAGATCTGATTCTTTGAAAAGGTGAACAAAATTGACAAACCCCTGGCCAGACTCACTAAAAAGAGGAGAGAAAGAACCCAAATAGCCAAAATTATAAATGAAAAAGGAGAAATCACAACGGATACAGCAGAAATACAAAAAACCATAAGAGAATACTATGAACAACTATAGGGCAACAAGTTTGACAATCTGGAAGAAATGGACAATTTTCTAGAATCTTACAGCCTCCCAAAACTGAATCAAGCAGAAACAGACCAACTGAACAGACCGATCACTAGAAATGAAATTGAAGAGGTCATTAAATCACTCCCTACAAATAAAAGTCCAGGACCAGATGGCTTCACAGGTGAATTTTACCAAACATATAAAGAGGAATTGGTGCCCATCCTCCTTAAACTCTTTCAAAATGTTGAAGAAGAAGGAATACTCCCAAAGACATTCTATGAGGCCACCATCACCCTCATTCCAAAACCAGGCAGAGATACCACCAAAAAAGAAAACTACCGCCCAATATCATTGATGAATATAGGTGCAAAAATTCTCAACAAAATCTTAGCCAACCGAATCCAACAACATACCAAAAAAATTATACACCATGACCAGGTTGGGTTCATCCCAGCTTCACAAGGATGGTTCAACATACGCAAATCAATCAGCATCATACACCACATTAACAAAAAAAAAAAGTCAAAAATCATATGATCATCTCAATAGATGCAGAAAAAGCATTTGACAAAGTTCAACATCCATTCATGATCAAGACCCTCGCCAAAGTGGGTATAGAGGGAACATTCCTGAATATAATCAAAGCCATTTATGATAAACCCACAGCAAATATAATCCTCAATGGGGAAAAACTGAAAGCCTTCTCACTCAAATCTGGAACAAGACAGGGATGCCCACTCTCACCACTGCTCTTCAACATAGTTTTGGAAGTCCTAGCCACAGCAATTAGACAAACAAAAGAAATAAAAGGCATCCATATAGGAAGAGAAGAGATAAAACTGTCACTGTATGCAGATGACATGATATTATACATAGAAAACCCTAAGGACTCAACCCCAAAACTCCTTGAACTGATTAATAAATTCAGCAAAGTAGCAGGATATAAGATTAACATTCCGAAGTCAGTTACATTTCTGTATACCAGCAATGAAACATTAGAAAAGGAATACAAAAATACGATACCTTTTAAAATTGCACCTCACAAAATCAAATACCTCGGAATACACCCGACCAAGGAGGTAAAGGACCTATATGCCGAGAACTATAAAACTTTCATCAAAGAAATCAAAGAAGATGTAAAGAAATGGAAAGATATTCCATGTTCCTGGATTGGGAAAATCAATATTGTAAAAATGGCCATACTACCCAAAGCAATCTACAGATTCAATGCAATCCCTATCAAATTACCAATGACATTTTTCACAGAACTAGAACAAACAATCCAAACATTTATATGGAACCACAAAAGACCCAGAATTGCCAAAGCAATCCTGAAAAACAAAAACCAAGCAGAAGGCATAACTCTCCCAGACTTCAAGAAATACTACAAAGCCACAGTCATCAAATCAGTGTGGTACTGGTATCAAAACAGACAGACAGACCAATGGAACAGAATAGAGCACCCGGAAATAAACCCTGACACCTATGGTCAATTAATCTTTGACAAGGGAGGCAAGAACATAAAATGGGAAAAGGAAAGTCTATTCAGCAAGCATTGCTGGGAAACCTGGACAGCTGCATGCAAAGCAATGAAACTAGAACACACCCTCACACCATGCACAAAAATAAACTCCAAATGGCTGAAAGACTTAAATATACGACAGGACACCATCAAACTCCTAGAAGAAAACATAGGCAAAACACTCTCTGACATCAACATTATGAATATTTTCTCAGGTCAGTCTCCCAAAACAATAGAAATTAGAGCAAAAATAAACCCATGGGACCTCATCAAACTGAAAAGCTTTTGCACAGCAAGGAAACCAAAAAGAAAACAAAAAGACAACTTAAAGAATGGGAGAAAATAATTTCAAATGATGCAACTGACAAGGGCTTAATCTCTAGAATATATAAGCAACTTATACAACTCAACAGCAAAAAAACCAATCAATCAATGGAAAAATGGGCAAAAGACCCGAATAGACATTTCTCCAAAGAAGATATACAGATGGCCAACAAACACATGAAAAAATGCTCAACATCCCTGATTATAAGAGAAATGCAAATCAAAACTACCATGAGATACCACCTCACACCAGTCAGAATGGCCATCATTAATAAAAATCCACAAATAACAAGTGCTGGAGGGGCTGTGGAGAAAAGGGAACCCTCCTGCACAGTTGGTGGGAATGTAAACTGGTACAGCCACTATGGAGGACAGTTTGGAGATACCTTAGAAATCTATACATAGAACTTCCATATGACCCTGCAATCCCACTCTTGGGCATCTATCCGGACAAAACTCTACCTAAAAGAGACACGTGCACCCGCATGTTCATTGCAGCACTATTCACAATAGCCAAGACATGGAAACAACCCAAATGTCCATCGACAGATGATTGGATTCGGAAGAGGTGGTATATATACACAATGGAATACTACTCAGCCATAAAAAAGAATGACATAATGCCATTTGCAGCAACATGGATGGAACTAGAGAATCTCATCCTGAGTGAAATGAGCCAGAAAGACAAAGACAAATACCATGTGATATCACTTATAACTGGAATCTAATATCCAGCACAAATGAACATCTCCTCAGAAAAGAAAATCATGGACTTGGAGAAGAGACTTGTGGTTGCCTGATGGGAGGGGGAGGGAGTGGGAGGGATCGGGAGCTTGGGGTTATCAGACACAACTTAGAATAGATTTACAAGGAGATCCTGCTGAATAGCATTGAGAACTATGTCTAGATACTCATGTTGCAACAGAACAAAGGGTGGGGGAAAAACTGTAATTGTAATGTATACATGTAAGGATAACCTGACCCCCTTGCTGTACAGTGGGAAAATAAATTAAAAAAAATATGTACAAGAATGTTTACTGCAGTATAGTTAAATAGAAAAAAGTCATGGAAAACCCGGATATCTATTGGCAGGTAACTAGATAAATGATTTGCAGTATACTTATATAATTGAATACAATACAGCAGTAAAGAGAGGGACAGAAAAAGAGCAACAGAGACAGAGAGAAAGAGAGAGAAGAGAAACTAAGAGCCATTGGCAACAACATTGATGCACTGATAACTCTCAGGAACTTGGGGCTGAGCAAAAAAAAAAAAAAAAGATATCTTGGAAAAACACTGACAATTAAACCCTCCTATCTTAATAAAAATATAAATTTAAACTATATGTTGCATAGGAATTAAAATGCATGTAATAAAACTAAGAAAAGCAAGCTGAAATAGACAATGATTTCAGGATGAAGTTTAACTCTAAAGGGACAGACAAGGGTATGGGACGGGGAAGGACATCTATGGGGCTTCAAAGTTAATCATAACATACTATTTCTTAAACTGGATGGTAGAAAGTAACTTTATAATATAGCATCATTCAGTATAATTTAAACATAAATTTTATTTTGATAAATATATATTTGTACTACAAATTTAGTTTTAATTTATATATTTAAATTTTTAATGTATATATAAAATTTCAATTTGTGCTATAACTAATAAAGAATTATGAAAGAATGGTAACAAAGATGGTAAGATGTGTAATAGCGAATTTTCAGGTAAGAGGCAGTGGATTTTGGTGCATGGGAAAAGAAGAAAAGGAATACTTTGGGAGGGTGGATTATTGGATGTAACAAGATTATTAGAGACTCCAATTAGAATTTTACATCTGATCTGAGGAGAAAATAACCTCGGGTTCCAGGCAAAGGGCAGCCCTGAGAATGAATTATGAAGACATTGTATAATTTGTTTGTATAATTTGCAATAAGGGCCAACCAAGACCTAGGCTGTCTAAATCTTTCATAGATGATAGAGTCTGAACCAAAACAGTGAGTGAAACAAATGAAGATTTCTATTATTCTTGTAAACTCTCTAATGATGGTAGAGGGTACATGTCCATGAAATACCATAAGACACAATATACAGGGGCTTTCTGTTTTCACTCAGTGGTAATGAACCCAACTAGGATCCATCAGGATGCAGGTTTGATCCCTGGCCTGGCTCAGTGGTTAAGGAACTGGAGTTGCTGTGAGCTGTGGTATAGGTGGCAGATAGGGCTTAGATCTGTCATTTCTGTGGCTGTGGTGTAGGCTGGCAGCTGCAGCTCTGACTCCACCCTAGCCTGGGAACTTCTATATGCCATGGGTGTGGCCCTCAAAAGATTACAAAAAAAAAAAAAAAGACACAATATGTATTCTAGCTTAGACTCCATGACTTTTGAAATGAAAACATAAAAATATTATAAGTAAATTAAGTCTACCAACTCAAATATTGTAACACCTACTTTTTAAAAATAATATGAGGGGAGTTCCCTTGTGGTGCAGCAAGTTAAGTATCAGGTATTGTCATTGCAGTATCCCAGATCACTGCTGTGGTTTGATTCCTGGCCTGGGAGCTTCTACAAGCCACAGGTGTGGACAAAAAAAGTAATATGGGGCCAGTGGTTCAGAGTTTCACAGCATATGCATACAATAGAAAGCCTTTTATGAAAGGCTATTAAACTCCATGGTTCTAGACTCCAGCCTCTGTCCAAAGGAAATAGAAAATGAAAATAATCTTTTGTTTGTTATAGATACTGAATAGTGTTCAAATGCATACCTTCCTTTGAAAGTATGGAAAGGTATAGTTAAATATGCAAATTTATATATTTTACATTTGTATAGTAAAGGTCATCCATAACCTGGTATTAGCAGACAGGAATGAGGGTGAAAAGAGTTGGATGTAGACAGGGAAGAAGGGACAGGGACAGTGAGCTCAGTTAATCAGTGAACATAAAGCCTTGCCAGGGTCTGGATCAATGGGCATTTCCTTTGCATTGAACTTTATAAATACAACATTTAATAGTGTTTTCAGAACAACTTGGCTCATGTGGAAGCCAAAGCTCAGGTTCTCATGTCTCATGAGCTCTTGGCCTCAAAGGAACCCTACAAAAATGGCCTCTTAACACTGCACTTTGTGGTCAGCTACAGAGAGACCTCTTGAGACTTCCTCCCTTGATTGTCCTAGTCCTGTGGGAAGTCACCCAAAGCCAGGGCAAGAGGAAGAAGGACCAAGGTTCAATTTTCCACCACTCTCATAAGATGGGGCCTTTGGAATAAAATGTTGAGATACAGAAAATGAAGTGTTATTTCTCAAATTCCTGAGTTTGCAAACAGATTCATACTAAATACTAATATTTAGAGATCCATTATTCTCAAGAAAAGATCTAGTTTTATCATTCTCAACAAATTCTTTTGAAATGGGCCAAAAAAATCCGAGCAAAATTTCTACTTCTTGTACAGATGTACCTATAGTGATACCTATATAACAAATCGGTGGACTCTATTAAAAATCACATTCTCTCATAGAGGAGGTTGGTAAAACTAGTTAAGCACCATTAGAAAGAAATCTCTTGAAGAGTTTCTGTTTGGGTTCAGTATACATGACACCTCTGTGGAGGAATTCCCCTGACCCTCTGTAGGCAGAGAAACAAAGCAGAAGGAAGCTAAAAGCTTTACCTATGACTAGAATCCTGGAGACAGCAGACCTCCACATGGCAAGAGAAGAGGTGTCTGCATTTTGTCACATGACATGATGAGCCTTTGTAAGAACCAACCATGAAGCTTATAGAATAGACCCTGTATCTATTTTGAAGTTTCAATATTTCAAGTGCATATGGAAAAAATCTATGGGAAAAAATTAAAATGTACTCTAAAATTATCCTTCTAATATTAAAGTTCACATTCAAACAATTGAAAACATCCTAATGATATCTTTTCAAAGTAAATTACTTAAAATATATTAAAGGCTCTAAAATTTAATCAATTTTCTTCTTCATTTTTATTTTTTTTTCTTCTTTATTTTTAAACTAAATAAGTGAAGTCAATACCATGACAGAAACAACTATAAAGTCACAGAACTGAAAAAAGTCAACGAGCTGAACCTGTTCTGATTTGAGGTAAATGAGATGAAGCAAATGGAGACAGGCACTATTCCAAAGCATTACCCTTAAAATGATATCCAACACAAGCAAATATATTTATTGAACCAATTCTTGTGAGGATACTACTAAAGATGACAGTAAAAGTATTCGATTATTTCAGGCTTTTGGCCCTTGGAAGATACCTGGAATTCTACACCCAAATGTATGTGACTCTCTTTCTTTGTACTCCCATGTTACTTCATGACATCGTTCCCTATTCCCAAGGCACTGACTTCATAGCGTGTTTCCACCCTTTGATTTTGCGCTTATAAAGGGGAGTCATAACTTCATTCAACTTCTTATGTCCTTCAGCATCCTGCACATTGCTATTTATCCAGCAGGTGCTCTATGACTCCACTGGTCAACTAAATTCATACAAGCCAGAAGGTGTGTTCTTGTATGGATTGTAGTGTGTCCAACCAAACATAGTCTGTCAGAACTTTTGCTAAAGTAGTATTTATCTGAACAATGTTTTAGAAGGTGTTAATAAGTATGTTGCCAAACAAATAAACCACAGTGAAATAAATTTGGTAAAAATGCTACAATATATCCCTTTGTCTTATATTTTAAATGCATATTAAAGAGTGAGATTCTGGAAAAAAGAAGCATTCAGTTGTGTTTAACTCAAATGGTTTTTTATGTATGTAAATATAGAGAATGTTTCGGACAGCACACTTGTTAATATCCAGCAAAGCAGAGTGCCCTCAGGACAGTGGTTTATGAAATACCCTGAAATACTTAGAAAAATATTTCTCATTCATTTCTTTGCTATGTATGCAATTTGGAATATCCTCTTTTGAAAAGTTAATTTAATGTTTTAAATTACATATTATTTATATTGCTATAATAGACAAACACTTGTATTTACCTCTACTACTGCTGGCATCTGTTATTTCAAGGGAAATTTAACCTTGATATTGAAGCGAATCTAACCTGTAGTATAATAAGGCATCCACATTACCAATGCTATTTTTTAGATTGTGAAAAAATTAAAAGAAATATTTTTTCTAAAGAGGTTTATTAAAAGTAGTATCTGTATTTTGGGATTTTTTTGTTTTGTTTCCTTCCCCAGTTTTAAATAAAAAAATAAAATAAAAAGATTAAATAACTCATCCATGGCACATAGACTACCAGGAAAAGTCATTCAGAATATTTTATTGCTCGCATTTGGAAGATTTAGGGATTCATTACTGTTCCATTGAATAAAAATTCAGGAGATAAAGAGAATAGTCTGTTATGTTTGACAAGTGAATGCATAAACCCATACATTACCCTAGTATAAGCACCTACTATTTAAAAGCATTTTTTGCAGTTATTATTAGTTGAGATCCTCAGAACAATCCTGTGCAATAAGCACTGCAGGAATCATTATTCCCCTGTCATGTATCTAGATGTTTGAGACACTGAGAAATTAAATGGTTTTCACAATAATATCATTAGCTCATTTCCCTACCACTGTCTTTATTATTGAGCATAGCTCATGTGCCAGACACTGAATGAGTAGGAGAGGGGCTATTTTGCCCTGAGATAAATTACCATCTGAGAGTCAGCAGAAGTTGCACCAGGCTCAAATTCTGGAACTTTCCCTGTCTCACTGCTCTTAACGAGACCTTGGATGCCACATTTTAAAAATGCCATTTAAACTTAGTTTAGCTGTGGAAAACAGCTTGTAAAGTAATATTTTGAATCTTCAGGAGTTTGGCACCAGGGGAAGCTGTATGATTAAAGGAAGGCTGTACAGAGATTTGTCTGGCAGCAATGGAGCAAACCCATTTGCCTTTTAACTGAGCTGCTTGAGATTTCTTGGCCAGGTAGGTTCACAAGCCTGTGGAGCTGCACAGAAGTGCTTTTACTCTAAGAGAAAAATGTACCAGACTTGTAGAGGCAAGTATATATTCTAAAAAATGAACATTTGAAGCATTTTAAGCCTAAATCTGAAAGTGGAACCAATTTTGCACAAAAGTAAATGGCTTTCTAATCTTGCTGTTTTTCCCTTCATGGAATCAAAGCTAGTTTTAACACTTGAAATATGTCCTTAATGGTATGTTAAAATATTCTCTGTTATGGGAATGAAACTGTAGTCTAATTTTACTGGGCAGTCACTGAATTGTGACCATTTTAATGAGCCTCTGGACCTAGTTTCATAAATTAGTTCTGACACAGCACTATGGCATGCTGGCCTCTGGTTATTAGAATGCTAATGCAAAGATCACTGGTTGGCCAGATTCCCATTTGTTACCAGAAAATACTCTATATCCCCTGGCTTGGTCTGCAAGGACAAATAAAAATGGAAAATTGAACTTATTACTAATTAACTGGTAAGTCTGATCATTGTATGGACTTATTTAGATCCAAACCATTTTTTTTCCCTAATAAAAACTGAAGTTAAAAAAGTGGGCATGTACACTTGGATGCCCATTTTTTTCTATGTATTACATCCAACAGTTATATTAAGAAGAAAATAGAGATGCCACAAATCATACATTTTCATTGGTCAAATAATTATTGAATATACAGAACAATCCAGGAACTGCACTAAGTTTTGGGTAGATAGATATAAACATTATGTTCCCAGGATATCACTGAGAAAGGTAAACATGCAGCTAACTACAGTAAATGTGATGAACATCGCAATAAAGACATAGACTTGGTGTTTGTGAACATGGTGCCTGGTCTTCTATTGCTGATAATGCTCTTTAGGGTCTGTTCTTCATAGATGAGGTGGTTTTCTCCCAAGGCAACAGTTACATTGTTAGCATTTTCACAGACCCACATCTATTAGCAAGCTCTGCAAAAGTCTCAGTTTGTTTCTGTCCCTTTCTTTGTTTATTTTGCTCTTCCCACTGAAATTCCCATTAGCTAATTGTCAAAATAGTTTTGACTTGCCTTGAAGCATAAATAGCCATGAAACTCAATGAAGTGTTGTGGCTTTGATGCATGTTTAATAAATGTCTAAAGTTATTTAACAGAGAACACAAGCACATTTCCTAGCAGGTATAATGCAAACACCAGATGGCAAAAGTGATCAAATCTGAATTTATTAATTCCTGGAAATTTCTACTCGTATCACTGTTTTCTATCATTTTATCTCATATTATCTTGGATAAATTTTTTGAAGATATGTTTTTATATTCCATGACCATCTCTACAAGTCTCTTACAGAGGTGAAAATGAAGGACACCATGTTTTATTAAGAGATGAAGCCTCCAGAAACCAAATGAATAAAATATAATATTTGGATAATAGTTCCAGCAGTGTTGTGAATATGTTTAGAATTTTTATTAATGACTTTATAAATACACTCAATGATCTATTGATCAATAGTGGAGACAAGTCTTATGATAATATAAAACAGCTAGTGAAAAGTAATCTTAGCCATATGTTCATTATTAATGTATAGACTTAACATAATTAATTTCCTTACATCCCAAGAGTTTCATACTTGAGGACAAACTATTCCTTAAGGAAAGTTATCTCAACCAATATAGAGTCTAGATTATCAATTTCTTTATGAGCTCAGATTTCACTCAGTGAAGTAAAGTAAACCCTAAGATTTGAGTATTGTTTCTTTCTGTTCCCTTTCTTTTCTAGTTTCTCTCTTTTCATATGTGTACATATGAACTTATTTTCTCAGTTCTTTTTGTGGTGACTTTGTATTCATTCAGTGTTTAAAACACCAATGCCACAGTACTATGTGTTTTATAATTTGGAAATATGATGACATGCCAAAGCTAATTTTAGGTAGTTAAACTCATTTTATGTGGAGAGTGGTATATAACTCCAATACTCAAAATTTGGTTGGCAGATAAGCAGCAACTGTATCATGTAGGAAACTGTGAGAAATGCAGAATCCAGCTTTTACCCTAGACCTAATGAACCAGAATCTGCATTTTAACAAGGCACCCAGGTATTTGCTAGCCACTCTGAATTTCAAGACACATGCTATATAACACATTTAGCTTAAATCCCTTCCTTCAATTATCTTTTAAGTTTTTTTTTCTTTTTTGTCTTTTTGCCTTTTTCTTTGAGCCGCTCCCTCGCATATGGATGTTTCCAGGCTAGGGGTCTAATCAGAGCTATAGCCTCCGGCCTACCCAGAGCCACAGCAACGCGGCATCCGAGCCATGTCTGCTACCTACACCCCAGCTCATGGCAACGCCAGATCCTTAACCCACTGAGCAAGGCCAGGTATCGAACCTGCAACCTCATGGTTCCTAGTCAGATTCATTAACCACTGCGCCATGACGGGAACTCCCTCTTTTAAGAATTTTTAAAAAAGTATTTAGAAAAGAAAGTAATAAGAATCCCGAACATAAAAATAACACCTTTAGGGAAGAAATTTGAAAAATTCTTGTCTAAAGGCTTAGAATGTAATAATGCTAACTTAACATCATCTTTGGTGATGATAATAGTTCCTAGTATTTGCATATCATTTCACAGTCGGTCATGTTTTCATTCCTATTAAAACGTGCTTTTCACAATCATCTTGGGCCCTGAGTCCTATTGTCAATCCCCATTTATACAAACTGACGTTGAGAAAGTATACATTTTTGCACAAAGTAACTTAGCTCTTAAGTAGTGGTGCTAAGGAATTCTCATCCAAACAAATATGTTCTATAGATAAAGTCTGAATTTCAATTAAGTAAATCTATTGTTTTTGACAAGACATATAATTTATTAACAAACTACTAAAATATTTCATAATTTTATTTGCCAGAGATCAACCTTTCATAAAGTCTCCATGAGGATACATAAAGTAGAAAACCATGAAATTAAAATGTATCATTAAAAATTCCATGAGAAAAAAAAATTTCAGAGAGCTGTTTGACCAAGAATACAAACTTGTAATCAGAGCAAGAAAGCAAGCTAATACAAAGAATCTAAGATCCTTCACCAAAAACTGGGAAGAAATGGGATATCTGATACAGAATAGCAAAGCTAAGCTAAGGTAAAGAAAAGAACACACAGGGTTTAAACAGATAAAAATCCTAGATACTGCTGAGGAAAAATGTTTAGAAGTTACTAAAATTATTCCACCTGTATCATTTTCTCTCTATTCAGCCACATTCCCTCTCTTGCCCTCCACATCTTCTCCTCCACTACACTGGGCTCCCTGCTCTTTTTCAAGGAAGCCAGGTACACACATGTCCTTTGCTTTATCTGCTATCTCTCTCCAGCTTCCTTTCTCCCAATCCCTTCAAATCTTTGCCCAAATGTCACCGTCTCATCTATTTAATATTGTGGCATTTCACTCCCCTACACTCCTCACACTCAGGATCCCTATTACCCTATTTTCACTTTTGTTTTCCAAAGCATTTATCATCTCTGAAAATGTGATACAATTTATTTATTTATTTTATCCATTGTTTATTGTTAGGTGAACCACCCTAATGTTTGTTCCGTGAGACAGAGATTTTTGTTTATTTTGTTCATAAATATATTCAAAGCACTTAGAATATTTGGCTAGTAGATGGGGCGTATTAAGTGTGTGTGGAATATATAAATGACTTAATTTCTGAATTAGTGAATATATTATTTGAACATCCAGGGCTCAACATGGCTGTTGAAGGTAAAAAGCAGAGTCATGAAAAGTTTTAGTAAGAGTGAACATACAATTTAATATCTAAATGGGTCATTTTGTTTTTCTTGGCTGCACCTGCAGTATGCTTAAGTTCCCAGGCCAGGAATCAAACCTGCACTGCAGAGGTAACCAAAGCCACAGCAGTGACAGCAATGGATCCCTAACCCACTGATCCATGAGGGAATCCTAAATGGGTCATTTTTGAGTGTAAATAGCACATTAAAATTATTGAAATTGTATAATTTTGAAGATTTATTTAACTGACCAACAAATTAGCTTATTATATCTATAAAGATTGATAGTAAAGATTGATAATCAAAAATGATTTTAAAAAATTCTTTTAATCTATTTAGAAAAAAGCAAAACAAAAAGAAATTTACGTTATCATCTGAATGTTAAACATACAGAGACTGAGCAATTTTCCATGGTGCTTTGATCATTTTATTTGGCTTGATCATCTCATATACTGTGTCAACTGCATTTTTCTGTAAAATTTGTTTTTCAATTATTTTATTTAAAATTTTTCATAAGATTTCTCAAGTCTTCAGAGTTACATTTTACCATTAATATTTTGAAATTTTTGGCACTTTAAAATGATTCTGCTTTGTAAATATAATATTATAATTAAGAAAATATTTCTAAAGTGCTGAGGAAAATAATAAACTTAGAGATAATTATAAGTGGGAAATACCCTCAATTCTATTATATTGATGTGTGTAAATATATTAGCTAAATATTTTCAGAGGTACTGTCATTTTACTTCCGATCACAGAGAACTTTTCTTAACATATCTTTATAAGATAAAACTTGTCCAAAATGTCTTAATATTCTTTTGATTGTCTTAGCAAATGTAGATACCATACAACCACAGGCATTCTCAATTTCATTTCATTCTGGTACATTTCATTCCGGTATCTATTTATAAATAGAAACTCCATGAAAAGTCTATTCCCTCAAGTTAAGTTATTTCAAGGCATTATTAGAAAATCAAAATTAAACCTTGTATACCTTTTGGACTTTCATTGTTTAATTTATTTACTCTAGACCTTGCTTCTGCAAGAATTAATTTGTCTTTCCATTTATAAGATTTTCTTTTAATAATTGAAATTCTTTAAAAACTTCAAAATTTGAATTTTGACCATTTTGATTAGAGATTTCCAACTCATTTTGAACAGGGTGTAAGCAAAATTTAGAGATTTCCAAAGTAGTTCTTCAAGAACTCAAACATTTCTAAAATTCAATTGATGATAGTAGCAAAGAGAGATTATGTGATAATATACCAATGTTGTCTTTTTAATTCAAAATAAAATTCATCACCAAAAATCTGTAGCTTTGTTTTCTGACTGTATAAACATAAAAAAATTATAAAATGTGATACAATTCAGTTTGTATAAATTAGTAAGATATCACAGCTTGTTTGGTACAATCATGAATTATTTATATAACATAACCAACTACAAATACATTTCTGCTCCATAGATATCCTAATTTACTAAGAACATTATATTTACCACCATGCTGTGTTTTAACCCAAGTGTATTCATATTATCACTGCAAAAGTCACATAATTTTATCTTCAATGTTGAATTTTTAAGTAAATTAAAAATACCACTCACATATAATATTATCAATTTCATAGTTGTCACTGAGAAGACAGCAACAAGGGTTTTAATTTTAAAATAAACATCTAAAGGCACATAAACAAATTAGCTTGTAGCCTATTAAGATTTAAAATAATTAATCATTTTTATTAAAAGGATTTTGGAATAATTATAATTGCTAGAAATTGCCCAGAAGATGGGAAGCCAGGACAATATGTGATTCCTCAAAAGAAATTGTTATTCCTACCAGACCTGGTGGACAGGCTTGCCTCAGGTGAATTCAGGCCATTCACCATAGCCTCTGCCCCAAAAGACTTGATAGATGGTCTGGCACTGTTTTCTGCAGTCCCCATGCTACCAGATCTGGAAGGTGTGCATTGTGTATGCTGTTCACAGAGGATGCCCTTGAAAGCCTGGCATTTCTGGACTCCATAAGACTGAAACAATCAAAGAGACAGATGGCAGGCTACTGCAAAGAGAGGCACTGCACAGACAGGAGACCAAAACACACCCTTAGTCTTCCATTGACTACTCCTTCAAGACTGAAGATTCATCTTAAATATAGAAATAAATGCAGAGAATCAGGCAGATTAAGAGACAGAGAATATATTTTGAACAAAAGAACAAGACAAAACTTCATAAGAAGACATTAATAAAATGAAGAAAGCAATTTACCTAAGGAGAGTTCGAAGTAATGGTCTTAAAGATGCTCACCAAATTCAGATACAGATTGAAAAACATGGCAAGATTTTCAACAAAGACATAGAAAATATAAGAAAGTTCCAAGGAGAAGTTTCAGAACTGAAGACTATGACAGCTAAACTGAAAAATGTCTTAGAAGGTTTCAACAGCAGACTGGATGAAGCAGAAGATTGATTATTGGGCTGGAAGGCAAAGCAATGGAAATTGCCCAGACAGATCAGCAAAAAGAAAAAAAAAAAAAGAATTTAAAAATCCTTAAAAAATGAACAAACAAGACAATGCAGAAACTCATAGACATAGAAAGTAGATTAGTGGTTACCGAAGGGGGAAAGGAACCAGGAGGGGTGCATGAAGTGGGTGAAGGGGGTTCAGTGTAAGGAGATGGATGGTAACTAGACTTTGGGTGATGATCACTCTATAATGAACACAGACGTCTAATCATAATATCATACACCTGAAACTTATGTATGTTATGTACTAATTTCACCTCAAAGTACAATGAATTAAAATTTATTTTTAATTGATGTGTAACTGACATATAACATTGTAATAGTTTCAAGTGTACCACATAATGATTTGATATATATTTATATTGCAAAATGATCATCACAAGTTTAATGAACACATAGCACCATAAATCCTTAATTTTTTTTTCTTATAATGAGAACTTTGAATATCTACTCTCTTAACAACTTTCAAGTATACAATATAGTACTATTAACTACAGTCACCATGCTGTAATTTACATTCCCAATGACTTATATATTTTTTAATTGGAAGTTTGTACCTTTTGACCACCATTACCTATTTTGCTGACCCTCCACTCCCCCACCTCTGGCAATCATCAATCTTTTCTCTGTATCTGTGAGCTTGCTTAGTTTTTTCCCATGGATTCCACACATAGGTGATATCATAGGCTACTTTTATTTCTCTGACTTCTTTCTTTCTTTCTTTTTTGACTTTTTAGGGCTGAACCCATGGCATATGGAGTTTCCCAGGCTAGGGGTCTAATCGGAGCTACAGCTACAGCTACTGGCTTGTGCCACAGGCACAGCAACATCAGATCTGAGCCACATCTGTGACCTACACCACAGCTCATGGCAACACCAGATCCATAACCCACCGAGCAAGGCCAGGGATCTAACGTGTGTCCTTATGGATGCTAGTCAGACTCGTTTCCACTGAGCCACAATAGGAACTCCTTCTCTGACTTATTTCACTGAGCATAATGCCCTCTAAGTCCACCCATGTCGTCATAAATGGCAGAATTTCCTTCTTTTTATGGCTGAATAATATTCATTTATATATATACACACACGTATTTATATACATTTTCTTTATCCATTCGTCCACTGATATTGAGGTTGTTTCATATCTTGGCAACTATAAAAAATGCTGCCATAAAATAGAGGTACAATAAATATTTTCAAGTTACGTCTTTGTTTCCTTTGGATAAATACACAGTAGAATTGCTGGGTTGTATGATAGCTCCTGATTTCAATTTTTCCCTCAAAAGGGAATTCTCGATTCTCAGGGGTTCAGACTTATAAATAATTGGTGGAATGTTTAGTATATGGCTTTAAAGTAATACTGTTTATTAGTGACTTATGGACACTAGAGGAAAAATTTAACATCACAGATACATAGTGAGGTCAATAGTAGTCATTTTATAAAAATATACTCCATTTTGGACAACAGAGAAGACTAAATAACTAATAAGGTTCTGAATTATAAACTAAATGTACATTATCTATGCAATATTTAATAATGCTTTCCCCATTTTACCAGTAGTTAAACCTTAAGCAAGAGAGACCATAATTTGCATAAGATTACTCAGCCTGTATTCTGGCAAAATTCACATTTAAACTACATTCTTTCTGAATCCAGTGGTACCTTTCTAAGACTACACCCAATTATCTGCTCCTGATTTAAGGGTAGAAATTTTTTTCTACAGCTCTTGGCAACCACAAGTGATTGAGAAAAAGAAAGGTAGGGATATTTATCTCCACTGGATATTAAATGGCTGGTGCAGATAGTTTGCAACTGGGTTAGTGATTTTTTTTGTTTTTCTCAGTTTTATTTTTTAGTGATGTGTAGCTGATTTATAATAATGTGTTAGTTTCAGGTGTACAATAAGGCAATTTAGTCATATACATTCTTTTTCACATTCTTTCCTGTTATAGGTTATTATAAGATATTGAGCTTTGTTCCCTGTGCTACATAATAGGTCTTTATTGATTATCTATTTTATATATAGTAGTGTGCATATGTTAATCCTTCCTCCCCTTCCCCTCTAGTGACCATAAATAAGTTTGCTTTCTTTACCTATGAGTCTATTTCTGTTTGTAAATAAGTTCATTTGTATCATTTTTAAAGATTCCATATATAAGCAATGTCATATGATATTTTTATTTCACTGTCAGCTTTACTTCACTTAGTATGATAATCTCTAGGTCCATCCATTTTGCTTCAAATGGCATTATACATTTTAGTCTTTTTAACAACTGAGTAATATTCCATTGTGTATATGTACCACATCTTCTTTATCCACTCCTCTGTCAATGTGCATTTAGGTTGTTTACATGTCTTGGCTATTGTATATAGTGCTTCAATGAACATTGAACGTCATGTATCTTTTCAAGTCATGGTTTTCTCTGGATATATGCTCAGGAGTGGGATCGCTAGATCATAACTCCATTTTAGTATTTTAAGAAACATCCATACTGTTCTCCATGGTGGTGGTATCAATTTACATCCCTATCAACAGTATAAAAGGGTCCCTTTTTCTCTACATCCTTTCCTGCATTTATTATTTGTAGACTTTTTGAAGACAGTCATAGTGACTGGTGTGAGGTGATCCCTCATTATAGTTTTGATGAATATTTTTAAGGGACAGGTCTTGAGTACATGTTTTTGAGGAGGAGGCAGATTCTAGGGGAATTATTTGATAGTGATTGTTTAGTGTGGTAGCTTAAAAAATATATAGTAGGCTGAAAAATAGTCCCCCAAAGGCATGCAGGCCCTAAGTCCCAGAACCTGTGAATATGTTACATTACATAGCAAAGGGGAATTAAGATGATTTTAAAATAGGGAGATTATCCTCTATTATCTGGGTGGGCCCAGGGCATTCACAATGGTCCTTAAATTTGGAAGAAGTAAGAAGAAAGAAAAGTCTGAGCGATGCAAAGTGAGAAGGACTCAATTCACTATTGCTGGCTTTGGAGATGGAAGAAGGGGATTATGGGTAGAGAAATGTGGCAAGACTCTAGAAACTAGAAAAGACAAGGAGACAGATTCTTCCCAAGAGTCTCCAAGAAGCACAATGTCCAGCTGACACCTTTACTTTTACCCAGTGAGACATGTGCTCAATTTCAGACCTACAGAGCTCTAAGATAATAAATTTATATTGTTTTAATTTTCTAGGTTTATGGTATGCTTCAGAAATAGTGTGGATTCAGTTCCAGATTGCTACAACAAAGTTAATATTGTATGAAAATGAGTTACATGAGTTTTTTTGTTTCCCAGTGCCTATAAAATTTGTGTTTATACTATACTATGGTCTATTAAATGTGCAATAGCATTATGTCTAAAAATATACATTCCTTAATATAAATATACTCTATCTCTAAAAATTTCTAACCATCATCTATCTGAGCCTTCAACAAGTGGTAATATTTTTGCTTGGCTTGATATTGATGGCTGCTGACCAATCAGGGTGGTGGTTCTGAAAGCTGGGGTGGCTGTGGTAATTAAAATAAGACAAGAAAACTTGCCGCATTGATTGACTCTTCCTGTAGAATACAAAGCTGATTAATAGTATTTTACCCATAGTAGAACTTCTTTCAAAATTGGAGTCAGTCCTCCAAACCTTCTTGCTACTTCATGAAGTTTATGTGATATTCTAAATACTTTGCTGTCATTTCAGAGACCTTCACAACATCTTTACCAGGAGTAGATTCTGTTTCAAGAGACAATTTTCTTTGCTCATCCTTAAGAAACAAGTCTAGATCCATTAAAGTTTTATCATGAGATTACAGCAATTCAGCTACATTTTCAGACTCCACTTCTAATTCGAATACTCTAGGTATTTTTTTTACCATATCTGCAGTTACTTCCTCCACGGAAGTCTTCAACCCCTTCAAGTCATACATGAAAGTTGGAATCAGCTTGTTCCAAAATCCTGTTAATGTTGATATTTTGATCTCTTCCCATGAATCAAGAATGTTCTTAATGTCATTTAGAATGATGAATATTTTCCAGAAGGCTTTCCATCTACTTTGTCCAGATCCATCAGAGGAATCTCTATCTATGATTTGGATAGCTTTCCAAAGTGTATTTTTTAAGTGATAAGACTGGAAAATTGAAATTACTCCTTAACCCATAGGTTGCAGAATGGATGTTATGTTAGTAGGCATGAAAACAACATTAATCTCACCATACATCTTCATCTGAGCTCTTGCGTGACCAGGTTCACTGTCAATGAGCAGTAATATTTTGAAAGGAATTTTTTTTTTTCCTGAGCAGTAAGTCTCAACAATGGGCTTAAAATACTCAGCAAATCATGTTCTAAGCATATGCACTGTCATCTAGGCTTCACTGTTTCATTTATAGGGAGAAAGTAGAGTAGATTTAGCATAATTCTTAATGGCCCCAGGATTTTCAGAATAGTACATAAGTATTGGCTTTAACTTAAAATCACCAGCTGTATTAGCCCCAATAAAAAATTCAGATTTGAAACCAGGTATTGGCTTCTATTCTCTTGCTGTGCAAGTCCTAAATGGCATCATCTTCCAATAATGGCTGTTTTATCTATATTGAACATCTACTGTTTTGTGTAGCCACCACCTTTAGTTATTTTATTTACTTTTTATTTTTTTCATTTATAATGATTTTTATTTTTTCTATTGTAGCTGGTTTACAGTGTTGTCAATTTTGTACTGTACAGCAAGGTGACCAAGTTACACATGCATGTGCACATTCTTTTTTCTCACATTATCATGCTCCATCATAAGTGACTACATGTAGTTCCCAGTGCTACACAGCAGGATCTCATTGCTTATCCATTCTAAAGGCAATAGTTTGCATCTATTAATCCCAAATTCCCAATACATCCCACTCCCTCCAGTGTGGCTCACACCATTAATTATTTTAGCTAGAACTTCTGGATACATTTCTGCAACTTCTACATCAGCCTTTGCTGCTTCATCTTGCACTTTGATGTTACAGAGATGGTTTCTTTCCTTAAACCTCATGAATCAACATCTTTGTACTTCGACCTTTTTTTTTTCCTGCATCTTCCTCAACTCTTTCAGTCTTCATAGACTTGAAGAAAGTTAGGACCTAGCTCTAGATGAGGCTTTGACTTAAGGGCATGTTGTGGCTGGTTTGATCTTCTTTCCAGAACAGTAAAACTGTCTCCATATCAGCAATAAGGCTGTTTTATTTTCTTATCATTTGTGTGTTTATTGGAATAGTACTTACAATTTCTTTCAAGAACTTTTCCTTTGCATTCACAACCTGGCTAACTGTTTGGTGCAAGAGCCCTAGGTTTTGTCTGTCTCAACTTTTGACATGCCTTCCTCTCTAGGATCAAACATTTCTAGCTTTTGATTTAAAGTGAAGGACTTGAGACTCTTCCTTTCACTTGAACACTTAGAGGCCATTGTAGGGTCATTAATTTGCCTAATTTCGATTGTTGTGTCTCAGGAAATAGGGAGGCCTAAGAAGAAGTAGAGAGATGGGGAAATGGCTGCTTAGTGGAGCATTGAAAACACATACAACATTTATTGATTAAGTTTGTCACCTTAGATGGGCACAGTTCCTGGTGCCCCCCAAATTTATAATACTAACATCAAGTATCTCTGATCACAAATCACCAGGACAAATAAATAATGAAAACAGTTGGAAATATTGCAATAATACCAAAATGTGACATACAGACATGACATGATCAAATGCTGTTTAAAAGCGACTTGCTGGATTCAGGGTTGCCACAAAATTTCAATTTGTAAAAAAACCCAAAATGCAATATCTGCAAAGTGCAATAAAGTAAAGTGCAATAAAACAAAGTATGCCTATAATTTGTTATAGCAGCAGTAGAAAAGTAATATAATACCATTTCCTTCAAGAAATAGAACGCAATTCACCTCTGAATGAGTATTGGTGGGACTTACTTCTAATGAATAGAATGTGACTCACTTCTAATAAATAGAAGGTAGCAGAAAATGGGATGTCACTCCTTAGATTATGTTATAAAAGACTGTGTCTCTTGGGTTTCTTCCCTTTCTGAGGTAGCTGGCTGCCATGTCATCAGTATCCCTATGGAGAGGCCACATAGTGCAGAACAAAGCTCTACCAGCAACCATGTGGATGAACTTGGAAGGCTTTCTTCCCCCAGCCAATGAACACCTTGATGGAAGCCTTGTGAGAGACTCTAAACCAGTACCATCCAGGTAAGCTGCTCACAGACTCCTGATGCACAGAAATGGTGAAATAGTCAATGTTTATTATTTCAGGTTATGAGGCTTTGAGATAACTTGTTAGGTAGTGATCTATAGCTAACAGAATTACTCCAACATTCTTATTTACCTACCAGAAGAGAAAGGAAGAAGAAAAGAGAAAAAAAATACTGATTAGGTGAGTGATGTGAATGTGTATATTGCATTGGAAAGTTATGAGAAAAACTTCCAATATTTTTAATGTAACAGTGTACACATACAAAACCTGACGTTTTATAAATATAATTTAATCAGCTTTTATTCAGATTAAAAATGGAATTAAAACCTCAACTTTGGGAATAAAATTTCTCAAAATACTGTTTCGCTAAGCATACAATCATCTATTTTTATACATATTTTAATGGATAAGTGCTGTCAAAACTACTGTGAGGATCAACTAAGGCAATTAACCTCCAGTTTTTTCCTCTGTTCTTTCTTCTCTTGCATTTTACTTTTCCCTTGAAGTCTATTTTTAATGGAACAAAGCATGTCATAAACTGAGATTAATTAATGGGTTTTATATTTTGCTTTATAGAAATATTCTCCAGGCTCTAATTTACAAAGTTTAATGATTTCTAGCCTAAAAATATATACATCTATATCCATTAACTAAAGAAAATAGTCATTTAACTTCATAATACTCTTAAATTGAATTTCAAATTGAATATGCTTATTGAAATACAGCATCTCTTTTTTCCTGTTATGAGTGTAATTTGTCTCTGCTAAGGAAATATATGTACTAGCCACACTATATTTACTACATGACCCATAGCCAGGTTCTCTCCTCATCCTCTATTTTAAATTTACCAACACTTAGATTACAAGTTCTGTCCTTATAACTTCTTTTAAATGACATGTTATTTAATCAAATCCATTGCTCATGCATTGTTAAAATATTATTCCCCAAGGCTAGTTTAAATATTGACGTCTATATTAATCATCTCCTTGTACAAATATAAAGGAGATACACAAACTGCATTCTGAGGATTTATGTTGAGGTTGAATGAATTTCCCTGCCTAGAAGTTGCAGTAGGGAAAATTGTTCTTTTACATAAAACAGTATTCATTATTATCTTCTCTGTGTAATCATAGTAGTTTTACCTTTAAAACTAACACCTAAAGAGATTTCTAGTGGATAGTGATTATGCATTTTTATTTTGTTATATCCTCAACCTCTACAGTAATATTAGATATTACATCTGATTTGAGTTTATTTTACAGGCTACAGTCCACTATTTAGGTATTAAACATATTTCTAAATTCTACTCATATTCAGCAAAAATAAATTAGCTCCATATTCCTACATAGAGGACATGGAATTCTATTTCTCAGAAGTACTTTTCTTCCTTAATATAAATTTTCCTTGTTAGTTTATCAACATATATTTTATCACTGCTAAATTAAGAGGGGGACAAGGTATACCACCTTAGGGAATTTCATATAAGAATGGTTGAGTTTATATTCACTGTCCCTAAATCAAGTAAGAAACTGACAAAGAAAAAAAGTAATTTTTGTACACTTTAAAAAAGAAAGAGTAATTGTGATTTTATTCAAAGCATAATCAAAATAAGCTTTCATTAAAAGAAATATGCTCATTTACAAATGAATTAGTTCTGCTAAAGAAAAAAACAGAACTGCCTTTTCATTATGTCTTTGATTTGCATATAAGGCTTAGACAATAAATCATGGAAAGAAAACATCATCAGCAATAAGAATATTAAAATATGAATATAATTAATTATGCACAACTGCATTCCTCCTCAGAGTAGGGCTCCAGGATCAGCAGGTGATGCTGTATAAATTATTATGTTAATATAGTTGTTGGGAAGAGAGTAGGTTCCTAAAATATGTACACAAAGTAGCATTAAGACAGCAATATTTACTCTCAGAAAGGTGATGATTTAATGCTGACAAAGCAAACATTTTTCAGGGGTAGGTGTGGTTTGTGACTAGGATGTAATTGTCATTAGAAATGTTTTAGCATGTTTAAGCTTCTGTCTATGGGAAAGGAGAGGGAACCACCAAAGAGACTTTTACATGCCCTTCATGATTCTGTGAATGTTGTTCAGGTAAGTTTTGTGTGCTGCTCCCATAGTCTTTTCCCTTCATTTTGAAGTTTGCCTATAAATAAATTTGTATTGCTCTATTTCTTTCTTACCTCTCTTATTTGCTTTATTCTGCTTCTTTTGTTTCTTAGAAATTAGGCATCTGAAAACTTGTCTGAAACATTTTAATCATTTCATATTTCAATATCCCTATTGCTTTCCTTGGGGGGGGTTGTGCATGCCATATGGGTAATAAAATCCACAGAACATTGGTGCAGATTATGTATGTCCTTTGCACTTTATGTGTATATTACAATCTCAAAACGTAACAGAAAAAGTAGGTTACCTCTATGTGTTCTTGGTAATAAATTACAACTTTTCTATAAACCTTTTTGGAAACACTCAGCTTAACCACAGCTCACATGATTTAAAACTCTAACTTCAATACTTTTAGCTTAATGGCATTGTCAAGTGTCAAGAATACTCAGTAAGAGGTTGTTTTTTTTATAATATGCCATATTTTACTTTTTTTTAAATAACAGCTGTCAAGTCACAAAACATTTCCAGCAAAGAATGATTAAACTAAGTAGATTACACAGTCAAAATATTAGGGAACTAGAATCTTTTTGGCTTTCCACTGTGGCCACATAATTCCATTATTATCTTTGTGTTAATATGTAAAATATGGGCAGTTCAATATTAAAAGCCAATATAAGATAGCTTATTTTCTCTTTCTTAAAGACTCAGTTTTATACAGACAGAACTCATACATGTAATCACTAATTCAACCATTATGAAAATCTATTTCAATAAAAACAACAGTTGGCCACTTCTATCCAGAAAATATTCAAATATTTCAGTTTGACATAGCAAGACAGAAAAGGAGTCCAGTTTATCATGATCACAGCATTTGTTAAGACATGTGGACACAGTGATACAGTAAATATAAAAGGAGAGGACTATTGAGATTTAAAGCAATTGCTATACATCAGTGTCTTTGATGCCTGAGAAGATGCTTCTGTTGACAGCATGTTATTCACGTGTGTAGGTGTGACAGCAAAGATTGAAGGGGGTCAACAATGGTTTCTAATGTCTCCACAAAAAGACAGTTACATGGTTTGGGAGACACAGTGCCTGAGTGCAGGAGATAGGACTTCTTTGGCTACATCAGCATTTTATCCCGATCCATTTCCTCTCTGCCAAGTTCCAAAAGAAACTTCAAATTGTGTATTCTCACTCTGGTTATCTTGACTGTTGAACCTCAATGTCCTATGGTGCCTGAGCATCAATATAGTCCTATCTGGTCATGGCACCAGGCTCAGGAACAAGGCTGCCTGAGATGAAATTCTAGCTCCAATACTCACTGGACGGGAAACTTGGGAAAATTACCAATCTGATCCATCAAAAAAAAAAAATTGTACTACCTTACAGTGATCTGGGAAGTAATTAAGTGAATGAGTAAAAATTCATAAAATTCTTAAAGTACTGGCATATAATATATCAGTGGCTGGCTTATTACTTTTTCTTATTTTTATTGTCATCCATCTCCCCATGCCTATTGGGTGGTGCTACCTATCACTCCTCTTTTTTTATCCCTCTGTCCCTCATTCAATAAAAGAAGAGATATTGGAATGAGGACAATTGCCTTTTTGGAGTACGCAGTACCTCTCCTTCCCTCTTCACATTGAGAAAGGAGAGAATACTACCCAATTTCAGCACATCTCTGAAGCCAAGAGCAGAGATCTCAAGAAAATCACTCACAAAATGTAATGATTTTAACATGAAAGGACTGCTGATGGCTTTGCCATTGAATGTCTACTGAATCACTCAGCTTGTCTTATCTTCCTGGTGCTATCTGCAAAGGAGAAAGGGAACTTGGGAGAAGGTAAAGTGGGATGGTCAATTAGAGGAGAAGAATAATCACCTCTTTGCTTTCATAATTCAAATCCAGTTTATTTTGTGTCACTGGCACAAAGGATGAACTATCCATGGAGGGAAGTTGGGATCTGCATCCACTGGCCTGTCTGAAATTGCCTCAATCTGGGGACAAAAAGAGGCACACATCAGAATGTTTTGGCATAATGCCACCAACTAGGTATCAGGTCAAAGACCTGGTCTCATCAGAGACCAAACTCCTTATCAATGGAGCCTGCTTAGGCTGTCACTCACACTTATCCTGATCACATAAAATAGGCTAAAAGTAAAATGATATGGCCACAAAAAGACTAACACATTGACCCATTTCAAATGTCAGGTATGTAAGAAGATGATGGCTAGAGTCCCTCATCTCTCATCCACATAGGAGCCATGTGAGTGCAGGGTAAAGAGAGGGGCATAGAGCAGATGGATCACAGATGCTCCCTATTGGATGGAATGGCTGGTTGACCACCTTCAAGTAAGAGCAGAAGGGCAACATTGCAAGAGCAAAATCATAACAAGACAGAATGTGCCCATGTCTCACCACAAGCTACCGTATCAGTCACAGGTAGCTTGTGTTCAGACTTTAATGTGTGAAAGTAATTTCTACCTCATTAAAAGCCCTGCATTTTGTTATAGTTACCTAATAATTATTCAACTAATATAGTATTGATGTGTCATGTTTTATTTATTTTGTTGTTTTTGTGTTTTTTTTAATTTTTATTGTTATTTCCTACTGTACAATTTTTATTGTTATTTCCTACTGTACAATTTTTTTTCCTACTGTACAGCATGGTGACCCAGTTTCACATACATGTATACATTATTTAAATGATTCTTTTGTTTAACTATTTAACTAACAAATAGTCTTGACATGTTGGATAAAAAGGCTTTTATGTATTATATCATAGATGCTATGTAGCTGCTCAGAGATGCTATGTCCTTTCTCTTGCCAATTTATGCCTTGTGAATTTTTGCCTGACTGGTTTAAAATTCAGTTTAGCATTCACTTCTTGAGGCCAATTTTTCCTGACTCCTTGGTCAAGTTCCTTTGTTTATGCTGTTTGGGTTTACCTCTTTCATACTATGTAAATCATGATATTTACTGGTGACTTCCCCTAAGAGACAGTACCTAACAGTTTCTCAGCACATAGTAGGTGCTCAAAATGGTTTGTAAAATAAATGAATACAGCACTCGAAAGAAGGGTAATTTGAAATTATGTTAAGGCAAAGTTTTAAGCATAATTCTGTACTAAAGTTTTAGAAGCAAATATATCAGAGAGCGAGATAAGTTAAGACACTATTAATATGTGTTGACGAAAAATGAAAGGGCTATGAATAATGGAAGTGGTTCAGGTAAGAAGCATTGCAAAAAGGTAATAATATTTATTTTCTTTTAACTCCCATTATCTGTTATGGAAAGAAGAATTCTCATATCTAGATTTCAATCTACATTTCTTTGAACATTTGGCATATAATTTTTTTTAACTTTACTGCCTCACCTAACTAGTTATAAGACAATAGGGAGTTTAACGTATTGTGCAGTTCAATTCTCAGAGCAATGCTGCTGCCATTACATAGAATTCTCTTTTCAGAGAGTACCAAACCTAAAATGAGCAAGTTAATTGCAGAGAAACAGATGTTAGGGCAAGTGAAGATTGCCAAGGAAAATAGAAAGGAGGCAAAGGACATAAAAGCGATAAGAGAAAAACCAGAGAAAATGCCTGCTCAATGATATTATGCATTGGATCAAATACATCAAAATATAATCTATAAGTTAAATACTAATGTCTTACATTAAGAATAATATTTGGGAATTTTTGATTATGGTTATATACTATATTATTAATTATTAAGCATTTGCATTCAGCCACATGGCAGATTCCAGATTCTGATCAAAGGACTAGATTTAGTACAGTTTGAAGTCAGGATGCAAAGTTACTGTATTTGAAGTGGTCCATTCATGTAGAATGCTGATCTAAGAAAGAGATGCTTTACAATGCACATCACTTTTTGCTGCCATAGCTCCTGGATTTAAAAACAGGTATTTGAAATAAGATACCACTTCCTCTGTTTTTTAAGTAAGTCAGATAACTTCAGATCATCTTCTTAGATATTTTCTAAAGATTAAATAGGACAGTGAGGCTAGAACTAGATCTTCTCATTTTTCATCTAGGCTGAGTCTTTCCTATCTTACTCTTCTTCCATACTATTCAAATACTATTCAAGCTCATACTAAGATGGCTTAAAGCTGCACATTCCACTTGACAATTGGGTAAATTGTGATCAACATTCCAGTCCAGACTTACCATTTCTACTTGCAAAGATATGCTTCTGTTAATAAACACTCTGTTGAATTATGACCAAGAGTTAGAGGGGAAAAAAATTGAAAATAAAGCAAAATTCTCTCAGGCAGTAAGGAGATTAGATGAATCCATTCAAGTAGTGCTAGAAGTTACCTGTAACCTGAGTGGGACTACAGCAATATATTTCCCTACTCAGTGAGCTAAAAACAGTTTAAAGGGATCAAGATACAATGGAAAAGGTGACAAAGTGATTCACTAAGTTTTCAAAACTAATTCTAAGCTGAAATATGTGGATTTGTCTTTTATTTTTGACCAAGCAGATAGAAATTAACTCTAAGAAAATTTTCGAGTAACTGTAACTTGGTTAGAATCTGAGAGAACGCGGGGTCCAACATTTTTCTTTGGGCTTAAATATGTGATTAAGATAGAAATAACTATATCGTGATCTTGGATTCTGTCTCACTACAATAGAAACTCCATTCTCCTCACCTAAGTATATTTAGGCCCTGAAAAGAGGAAAAAAAAATGACAAATTAAATCGTCATTATTACTTTTTGTTAACTTTAAAAATATTTTGTATAATTTTTTAAACTATGTTACTTAAGGTATTTGAAATAATAATTACAGCTTAATAATATTTATAAGATATACTTAGAAGAAGTATGCATGCTAGATTTACGTCTTATCTTTTAGGCATTTAAAACATTGAGAGAACCAGATGTACCAAAATTATATATTTAATGTCATAAATGTTCAAGGTAATATAATTAGGTGTTCGTAAAAAGGATTAACTATATGGAGAAATTCATTTTCTTAAAATAGAATTAATTTGAACATTAATGAAAGAACATTAAATTTTACTATTTTGAAGAACAGTATTTTTGAGTGTATGAGATTCATGTATATTGACAAATTTCTCTATATTTCTTCAGTTTAATGTATGGAGCTGGTTTCTTATCGCACTATCTTTGGGAGCACTAGACCATTTTAATGCAATCTCTTATGAGGGAATAAATAGAATTTATTTTTCTACATACAAGCCACGAGAAAGAATGCCTTCCAAGAGTTGTATTTGGTGATATAGTCCAATAAAATAAAAAGTACACAGGATTCCTCCTTATGATCCATGACTGATGCTCTGATTTTCTTTTTATCACACAGTGTGCTTGGGTTATGGTCTGATGAGGAAACTGGTATCCTCTTTCTGGAGTAGAAAATTACTCTTAGCCAAACTGTCTAATTTGAATCAAAGAATTTGAAAAATGGTAAGCTCTTTCTCAATGTACTTAAGCATTACCAAAGTTTCATACTGTATATGTTTTAAAGTATATTCTTTCTTTCAATAGAAGTTTATATACTTGTGACAGAACTAGTATTTGCTGAAAAAATTTATTATTATTATTATTACTCTTTTACATTTTCTTTTGAGTGACTTTCCCCATCCTGTGGGAGGTGTCTATTGCCTTGGATTCAAATTCTTATTGCAGAATGCAAGGAGAAAAAAAGGTCAACTTCAAAGTTTTTATATCCAGAGTGTGGTTTTTTTTGAGTCTGAAGCTAGAAAACACTTTTGAAAGCCAGCCTTTGTTGAGAGATTAAAAAGAAATTTCTCTATTCTTTCACTCTGTCAGTCAATATCAAGAGATACCCCGTAGACTCAATCTTAGTTTTTTCCATAGCCTAGAGAAGCTACTGCTACAACTAATCTGCTTGAACTATGAGGCCAGTTACCTTTGGAAGAGGCATAATATGTAAGAGAATTCCAGGCCCAAAATTACATGCACTTTTAACCCCAAGGGGTGTGGAAAGAAAAATATAGGGGTAGAAGTAGGAGGTAAGCAAAGAGATATATACATCAAAAATCCAGTGACTAGGTTGAAGGAAAAGACAAAATTACAGAGTTTTTGGACAGTTTCTGTATTGAATTCTGGAAGTAGAGTTTCCAGATGGGCATTACTTGCATAAATAAGAGATACCTCATAAAGTAAAATTCTATGCACTACCTCACAAATGGGAGCCTCATGAAGAAAATTAGGTAGTTGTAGAAAAATTAAGAAGCCACATTTTCCTTGCATTACTAAACAGTGGAGAGTAAATCTTGTGACCCCAACTTACCCAAGAGAGTCACTTCTGTTATAACACATGTGTGTTCCTAAAAATTGCTGTACTATGCCACATTGCACAATAAAAACCACAGGGCTTGTGGAAAAATGTGGGTTGTTGCACAGCACTCAAATGCTTTATCACTGATATATTAAAAAAAAAAGATCCTAATTAAAATAGTAGCACAGCTTTACATATGCTAAACAATTAAGAAACACACAAGCAGGACAATAAATACGGCACTTTATCTGGAATAAAGATGTGACACTTGTCTGTGGAAGGGTTGCAGCTTGTGAGTTAATGTGAAGTAGTGTAAGGGGATGATCTGAAATCATAGGGAATGTTTAGCACCAGGTATGGAAGAACTAAGGTGACTGGTGAACATAGTGGTAGATGTTTGAAGTGTGTGTGTGTTTGTGTGTGTGTGTGTGAGTCTGGAGTGGGGGTTATGTGTTACTCTTTGGATAGGTTTAAGTGGGTGAATGTTTTATGTTCATCTACTGTTTTTCTTATACTTATGCAAACACAATTCCTGTTATGCTTAAATTACTCTTTAGTATATTAATTACCTTGGAACTGATTCACAGTTTTAAAAGTACTGCTTGCACTTCAAGGTTTAATATCATCATTTATTGTTCATCATCTCTAGTACAGACAAAAAGGTCTAAATCAGGAGCGCCATTCAGATACAAATCCCAAGATCTCTGTTTCTCTAAATAAAAATGATTTTTCCTAATCTCAGTGCCAGCAAAATAGAAGGCAATTCTGGGCCTTCTATTAGTGACCCTCCTTTAAGAAACCTTAAATGACCTTGAACTTTTTGTGGGTAATTCAAGCTGGCAGTTTTCAAAGCGTGGTTCCCAAATAATAATTTACAGATACCCATGCCGAAGTGTGTTTTAAATGAGACTGTGCAATTAAATGGAATCTAGTTTCTTCCCCACAAAGGTCAAGCAGTTGGTTCTCTGAGCAGTGTGGAATAGGTTTAAATTCTTGTCTCTCCTAAAGGATGGCTTCCTGCTTTGCTTCATTGGGACTTAAGGGGAGAGAAGCAATAGCAAGAGAATATCTGGCTCAGTCCAGTAGCATTTTTAGGCAGAACAAGCAACATCTGTTTTGTGTCTTGGATTTACACAGTGGGGCCCCAGCTGCTTTCTTCCCTGCACTTCTCCAGCCAGAATGGGGCAGGATCTGTGAGGTCAGGGGAGATGGAGGGAGATGTGAGTTTAGAATTACAGATGTTGCAGAGTGAGCAGTAACAAATGAAATAATCCACTCTTATTCATTCTATCCCATAATTCTCAGTATCTCCTCCGTTTTTCCTTTTATTTTTAAAGTTGTGATAACACGTATGTATATACAATACATTCATGTGTATCTATCTATCTATCTATCTATCTATATATACACACACACATATATATACATAACAAAATTTACCATTTTAATGATTTACAGGTGCGCAGTTCAGGTGCAGTGAGTACATATGTCTACCATCCATTTCTAGAATTTTTTCATCTTCACCAAATTAAACTTCATGCCCATTAAACAATAACTCTCTACACCCTCTCTCCACCCTCAGTCCCTGAAAACCACTATTTTATTTTCCTTTACTATGAGTTTGACCTCTCTAGCTACCTCATATAAATGGAATCATACAACATTTGTCTGATTTGTTTCACTTAGCATAATGCCTTCAAGGTTGATCCATGTAGTCTTATATATCAGAATTTATTTTCTTTTAAGACTGAATACCATTTCTATACCTAATTTTCTCTTCGTGTTGACCAAAAAAGTACTAGGTATTTATTTCTAGACATTCTATGTCTTGGCCTTTTTTTTGCTGCAGTTCTTAGGATAAAGTGTGGTCAGATGACACAGCTGACATAATAAGCTTGAAGATATTCAATTATTCCTCAGGAATTTCTTCTTCAGACTAAATAATTCCACCTTCTAAAATACCATGCCATAACTGTCCAGACTAGAGAATAAAATTGGTGACTGAAAGGTTGAAACCATTTTCTTAGACCAATCTGTCTTCAAATACCAAGCACAAATTGACAGTGTTTCCGCAAGAGGTACTTTTAGCTTGATGAGGGGAAGACAATCAGCAAGAAGGCAAGGTGACATTTCTTGTGGTAGTATCTTTTATTTTCTGATGGTCATTGTGGCTAAACTATTTCTAATGAAGAAGTGAGGAAAAGGACTCAAATGCAAAGTGACCTTTGAAACACAGGAAAGAACCTAGAGTAAGAAAACTTCATTTCACTTCATCCCGTGTCAGGGAATCACTATCTTATTTTAGAATGCTGTCATTTTAAAGCTTTGAAATGCTTTCCATAGAAATGATTACATTAATCCTGCAGTCAATTTGTCTGAAGTTAGCAAGTGGTACAGCTATCAAAAGTGCCACAAAAATAATTGACTACATTTTAAAAACTAGTACTGTGACTGTAATTTATTTTCTTGGGATTGCCAGGAAATAGCAGAAGAGAAATAACTCTATCAGGCACCAGAAAAGGAAAGATAAATTGAATAATGCCAAGCTTAATGTTATTCAATGATCTCACTTGGTCAATAAGTAGCATTAACTTCTGGTTTCAATTATTTTTTCCCCTTAGGAGCACACAGAATTTAGGGCAACCGTCTATTCTTTTCTGGTTTAAACTGTATGGGTGCAAGTCAGCCTGATGGATAACCTAATCTGACTGCTGAAGGACAGTCTGATTCTCTGTAACACTTCACCAGGACCAACGTGTAACGTATTATCCTAGGGAATATATTATTTTCCCTTGGGAGACGTTCCATTACTCCTGCATTTCCTTGCTTTAAATGCTTGGTGCATATCAAAAGCAATGACTTTTAGGAGTTGATTGTACCTCTATCAGTTTTCTCTAGATCTTTTCTACTCCCTGGAGTCACAATTATGACATGTGACTAAAAGCAGATAGCTGCTAAAACTTCAAACAGGAGGTAACAAATTATGTGAATGTATCTTTCTTCCTTCTTCTTTTGCATATGGTTAACTTCTTAGGATTAATATTTTAAAATTTTATTTTTTAATGGCTGCACCTATAGCATATGGAAGTTCCAGGGCCAGGGATTGAATCCCAGCTGCAGCTGTGACCCACACCACAGCTGTGGCAATACCAGATCCCATAACCCACTGGAATGGACAGGAGATCAACCCTCACCTCTGCAGTAAACTGAACCACTGCAGTTGGATTCCCAACCCACTGTGCCACAGTGGGAACTCCAGGATTAATCTTTTTTTTTTTTTAAACAAATATTTTTGCTCTAATTAACTTCCTAGATTTTACTAATATCTATAAGTTTGTTTTCATTTATTCATCATTTATCCAACACATAATTGTATGCTATTGGTTGAGGATGTTTCTTCAGAATAAATAAAATCACACGATAGTTTAAAATATCTTAAAAATTTTTCAAACACTGTATTATCTGAACACTGACTCTTTTTGTGGGCAGAAACTTTTGCTATTATACATAAAAAGGCCAACCAATTTTCCAGGAAGGTATTTGATGTTATATTGGATATTTATCCATTAAATTCATAAGGCTATAATTCAGTAGTTGTCAAGACCCTAGCCAGTGATTTTCTACCTAAACTTGTAATAGACAAGGTTATCAAAGACAGCTGAACTCTTTAAAAATTAATCCTTATGTGACTTTAAACTTCTCGTGTATGTCTTTTCACCTCTTCTTTGTTCTCCTCTTCAGTCTTCCACTCCATCCCCCTTCCCATCTCAGGCTCAGGGGAGCACCTAAGTAAAAAATAATAATGATAATGGCCTTGGAAATAATTAGCCAGTCTAATTTCCAAACTTTAGATAATATCTGGCCCACCTTTTTGGGCAAGAAATTAGTTAGAAACTTAAAGAATATACAATACAAAGGATTGTGAAAATTAAATCTCTTTAAATTAAATATTTCCTCTGACAAGGACAGACTTACGGGCTGGGGGCTGTATGCTGTGTAAGTGTGTGTACTGTGTGTGTATGTACATATGTGTGTATGTATGGTGCAAATCCTTTCCTTTCAAAGTGACATTTTCTTCAGTAAATTGAAAAGGCAGTAGGGGGAACATCACTCTCCAGGCACAGACAGTGGGGATGGAGTGATGAATAGTGAGCCTGGAGGATACTACTGCAAACAATGTCCCACGGGCTAGTGCTGTCACAGTCCTCTTTTCCACCTTTTGTATGAAACACAATGTCCTTTATTTTCTAGGCTTTTTCTGAGTCTCAACCAAGGTACGGTACTGAAACTGTACCTAGGAGGGAGCGGATTCGGATGCCTTTAAAATAACCATTCCTGAGTTCCCATTGTGGCTCAGCAGAAATGAATCTGACTAGCATCCATGGAGACACAGGTTTGATCCTTGGCCTCGCTTAGTGGGTTAAGGACCCAGCGTGCCATGAGCTGTGGTGTAGTTTGCAGATGCAGTTCGGATCTGGCCTTTCTGTAGCTAAGGCACAGGCCAGTGGCTACAGTTCCAATTCGAACCCTAGCCTGGGAACCTCCATATGCCACCAGTGCAGCCCTAAAGACAAAAGAAAATAAAATAACCATTCTCCCAAGTCCATTTGTGGGACTATGGCTTAATAAACCATAACTCCTTTTCTGGTGGCCCCTAATTAAAAAAAGCACCCTCCCTCTTCCTTCTTTCTCTCTTATCTTCCTTCTCTCTTTTTCTTGCAAGACTCTTCAGGCTTCAGAAGACATAACATATTAGTGTACAATTATAATAGTAACACAAGTAGGTGTCATCTGGCACTTTGATTACATTAGGAACATAATCCTTTCATTATCTTTGCCTTTCCAGCTTTTGTCATCACTGAACCCCCAGGTGAGGCTAGGATAACTTTTAATTACTGAAAGCTTTTATCAGAATAATACAGAAACTTCTAAGCCATTTGTACAGAGCCATCAAACTTACACCCTATACAATTCAATTTTTGTGATTCATTTTTTAAATCTCTGGATTTATAATGCAAGTCCAGAGATGTATTAATGTGTTATAGGCATAACAATGAAACCATAAAATGTTTCTTTTAAATTACAGACTTTCTTTTTAGAACAAATTATACTGCATTGTATAATGCTAGTTGCTCTCACTCTGTAATCAATGAGAGAAAGAGAGAGAGAGAGAGAGGGAGAAAGAAAACAAGCTGTATGTCTCTTTTCTTCTCCTGACCTTTAATAACCCTCAGGACTTTGTCTTTTGTTAATTTTCTCAGCCCTTCATCCTGCATAGAGAAATTAACTCTCTAAATTTCAAAACTTTTTTTTAATTCTTTTTAGAGCTGGCATCTGCAGCATATGGAATTTCTCAGACTAGGGGTTGAATCAGAGCTGCAGCTGAAGCCTATTCCACAGCACAGCAATGATGGATCCAAGCTGCATCTGAGACCTTCCCCTCAAGCTTGCAGCAACACGGAATCCTTAAACCCACTGAGCAAGGCCATGGATTGAACCCACATTCTCATGGATACTAGTGGGCTTCTTAACCCACTGAGCCACAACAGGAATTCCTCAAAACTATCTTCTCATGGATGACTCTATATCTTTCAAAAATTTACACTTTGTTTTTGAAGGCATCTATTTCCAGAGGGACATGACACATACCTAACATATAATATAGAAACCTAGGCTGGTTATCTTGCTTCCCTAAAAATACCTTTTCCAACTGTTCTTTAATAAGCACAATACTACTGACTTCCCCCATTTTTTTCATACCACAAGACCACGATTCTCAGACTTGTTCTTTAGCTCTGTTTATTCTCCACATTTATTTCGGAACTAAGCCCTTATGAGACAATGATTCTTTGCTATTGCTCTAGCCATTCCTCTGAAACAAACCCATTACAACACGCACACCTGGGCTAATACTTGGATTTCCTGTTCTGTTCATCCCACTTATGTTTATTTCAATTATTTTTTATATCTTTCCACTCTTTTTATTAAGGCATCCCAGTCAGTTTTCACTTTTTCATATTGAAGTTTAAAGATTCCCATTAAATCATACTCAACTAATAGTTCTCAGCTGCATTTTTCCAAAGTGATCTTCACTATTATTAAAAGTGATTCATCTGCTTCCTTCAAGTGAACCACTTTAATCCATCCTCTAAGGTATTGCTATTCTTTCCTTCATGATTTTGCTCAAATTATTTCTTCTACCTGGAATATCACTCTTTCCTGCTCAGTAATTTCTATTATTTTCTTCAAGTCATGGAGCATAATACTTCTCCCTGAAAAATTCTCTCTCACTTCTATATCTTTATGTCTATACTCTTCATTTTGTTGTTTATGCCAGGGGAGATCACGAAGGAGATGGGACCTCCAGTTTGACCAGTGAGCCCCTTCCCCTCTCATTGGAATGTGAGTTCCGCTTGCCTTCTTCATTCCCAGAAGTTGCCCCAAGGACACAGCCTTGAGATGGTAACCTGGATAGTACAGGTGACTGAACCCAGTTAAGGCTTCTATATAAACTTTTAAGAGTCTGGTTGGCAGGTGCAGAAATCTACTCATCTTGTGGCCACTCAAGACAAGCCTCTTAAGTAAATCCCCTTGCTTACTAAAACTGCCACCTGCCTTGCTTACTAAAACTGCCACTTGCCAAACTGGAGTGGTGGGCCTCTCTCTTCGGTCTCTCCTTGCCCTCCTTCTATGAAGGGAAGTGGAGAACCAGTTTCAGATTACACCAGGAGGGTCCCGAGGTTGTGAATCACCAGTTTACTTACATTATTTAATTTAATATATTTCTATCTCATCTGAATTTTTCCTAGTTTCTTTTGAATTAAACTATAACTCTCTAATTCAGTTGGTTAATTTTGGTTAACTAGTATCTGAGACAAGCTCTCTTTCCAGTTATAATACAAAGTGAAGCAATTGATAATTATCTATGAGCCAACAAAAGCATTTGGTAATTGTTTATGAACCTACAAAAGAAAACCACTCTTACCAGTGACAATACAATACAAAGCAATTAATATTGTCTTTGAATCAACAAAAGCATTTTATAGTTTTTATGAACCTACAAAGAAAATCATAGCACCAGACCTGAATATTTTTAGCCAAGTTTAATCATTCCAATGAGCTTAATTCTCAATGGGAACTACAAAAAAAGCAACACATAAATCTAAACTTTTATAATTAAAAAAATTACATCTTAACAATGGACACAAAAATTAATTTTAGTATTTCTATTAACTTTATGTTTTTGCTGGCAATTCTAATACCATCTTCAAAAAATGATATGTATTCATATACCATCAAAATAGTTCCTATTTAATGAGCCTTTTATCTCTTAATCAGCTTCATAATGTTTAGAAATAAATATATTTCGGAATAAATAAAAAATTTACAATTAAGCTCCATCAGTTAAGAAAATAATCAATCTTAAATCTCTCAAAAATTGCAAAGTTTAAACACTTTGGATCGTGTTTAGGCAGTTACTGTTAGGTCACGCCATTAAGCTTCACTGCAATTATGATAGATTTACAGTCAGTTCACTAACTTTACACACACACTTGTCAAGATATTTAGATATTGTTTATGATGTTCACATTAATAACTCTATATATCTGAGCTGTGTTCAGGAAGTAGTTGCAAAGTTTATGTTTGTTTATATTTTCCCAAATGATTTGTCATTTTAGGCAGAAAGTTAGAAAATACAAAATAACAAAGGGTATAAAAAATATTTGTAAGAGTTTTGCTAACAATGATGCAGGTTCAAGTTTTCAGAGCATCTGTGATATCTAACCCCACTTGCTGCTAACAGTCCTACAATGACTCTTCCAAGATTTCAGGTTGCCACTTAAATCTTTAGTTTGGCACATGAATGAATCATAGTCTGGCTCTAGCCTTGTCATAACTATATCTCTTAAGGACTTTGTATTTCTTAATTCTCTTCCTCTGTTTTCTCCACCAGAAATGTTTATCTCTTCTTTTGAATTCCTACTCTTTAAAACTCAAGTACCACCTCCCTCAACCTTCCCTGATGACACCATCTGATTTTAATGTGCTCTCTGGCTCCAGTGGCTATCTGTGCTTCTTTCATCATGGCACTTAGTACAGTCATTGATTTACTTATTTGAATATTTGTCTGAAGTTCATCAAAGGAAGGAATATATCCAATTTGATCACATGTTAATACTTAGCACCATGTTTGACAGAGGGGAAATAGACAATATGCTTTTAAGTAAAAACGTGGTTTATTTGTATAAACTTGATGTGAAAATTAATCTAATTATCAGACTTACACACTTCATATAGCATCTTTTTTGCTTGATACGTGTGCCTGCCAGTGAGACTAGTGTATACGTGTCACATAAAAGTCCAAAATAACCTTTAGATCTATAGAGAAATCTGTTAGATTATTTAAATGGAAGGAGAAAAAAGTTCATAAAATATCTCCCTTAAAAGTCAGACTGTAGGAGTTCCCGTCATGGCTCAGTGGTTAACGAATCTGACTAGGAACCATGAGGTTGAAGGTTCGATCCCTGCCCTTGCTCGGTGGGTTAAGGATCCGGCGTTGCCGTGAGCTGTGGTGTAGGTTGCAGACGCGGCTCAGATGTTGCTGTGGCTCTGGCGTAGGCCGGCGTCTACAGCTCCGACTGGACCCCTAGCCTGGGAACCTCCATATGCCATGGGAGCGGCCCGAGAAATTGCAAAAAGACAAAAAAAAAAAAAAAAAAAAAAAAAAGTCTGACCGTAGAAATTAGCACAACATAGTAAATTAACTACACTTAAAAAAATACCAAAAAAGTTTGATTATTATTGGTACATAGGCTAATATTGAGCAAAGTTTATAAGGATACACATAATGTTTTCGAACTAATTTTATCTGTTAGCATACCTTATGAGTTAAGACAAATTTAAGTATGTATTTACCTTTAAGTTTGCTGCAGAAAAAAGTTAAATGTACTGCTAATAGTGACAACTAATAGTTTTTCAGTAATTCCTGGTTTGGACCATTGTATTTGGAATCGGTCAGAAATTTCATGTCTTGGCTTTCTCACTATTACTTCTTGGAGCTACTTAATCTCTTTAAACCAGTTTCCTCATCTGTAAAATGTGAATTGCTTGGTATAGAACTTGGCAAGAAAGAACTCCATAAATGTAGTATTGTTTCAGTAGTAATATTAAGATCTCTTTTGTCTTTCAACATTTGTACAGGGCTGAATAGAATTTAAGGAGAAGAAAACACATGAAAGTATTTCTTGTAAACATATTTTCATTTTAGTGGTCGGCAGTGGAATAATATGATCTCTTTCATGAAGTGGAAAATAACAACAATAATTGTACTAAACATCAGGTAAAAGAGATTTAACTAGGCCATAACAAGCAACTCTGGATATTCAAACACAATAAGAAATGGTTGAATTTTTTTCTTAGAGAACACAAAATTCTGAATTAAAAATAAAATTAAACTGTGTATCCCCTGAGAATGGACCGCTAAGCATGCTGTTTGAAAATAGAAGTGTTGTATCTGGAACCTAATATATGGCACAAATGAACCTTTCCACAGAAAAGAAAATCATGGACTTGGAGAACAGACTTGTCATTGCCAATGGGGAGGGGGAGAGGGGTGGTTGGAGAGCTTGGGGTTAATAGATACAAACTATTGCCTTTGGAATGAATTAGCAATGAGATCCTGCTGTGTAGCACTGGGAACTATGTCTAGTCCCTTATGATTGTATACATGTATGTGTAACTGGGTCACCATGCTATACAGTAGAAAAAAAATGTACTGGGGAAATAAAATTTTTTCAAAAATTTAAAAAATTAAAAAAAAGAAAGAAAATGGAAGTGTTGGAGTTCCCACTGTGGTGCAATGGGATCCTTTAACGCGCTGAGATGGACTGGGCATAGAACCTGCATCTCCACAGAGACCTGAGCTCCTGCAGTCAGATTCTTAACACACTGCCACTGTGGGAACCCCTACTGCATGATTCTTATGTGGCAGGTATTGCTCTAGGTCCTGGGGATACATCATGAATAATTGGGGACAACACTGCAGGGACAGGTGCCAAAAATTCATTATCCAGGCTGCTGATATCCAGGATAACTCTTGGGGTATTTTCCCCCTTAGTACTGTGGTATCTAAGGTGGTAATGGACAACCCACCAAAAAGGCAAGCACAACTTTGCTTCTGCCCCATTTATGACCAGAAAAATATTCACCGAACTTCCTGATGACATATTATATACATAAGTGTGTGTATATATGTATATAATATTTTTATATCATATTGTGTTGTAGGTCATAATTTGCAACAGCATATTTACATCTGTCTTCCACAAACCCATGTGTTTAATTTTAAATAAACTTATTTAAAGTTTTTTATTTCCATTTTTTCACTCTGGGTACCTTAGTGTAACTTATCATATTTATTTCATTATGATATTTCCCATATTCCGCATGGTTTTGTATTTATCTGTACTTTCGGCCATCACTTTAATGAATACCTCAGGCATCATTTTTCCACTATTTCTTAGATAGTGCTATTTTCAGTTAGGACTGCCAAGATATTGGGTCTTAGATCAGATAATTCTAATATAAGAAGAATAATCTATATGTCTTTAGTGACTGATAAAAACAGAATACCAGATACAACGGGATAGACTTTGGCATTTTATATACACATATGTATGTTATATACATTTATATGCACACACACATACACACATACCTGTATACATATATGTACACATATACATATATATTGGCATTATATACATATATATTTACTCCTTTTACCAAATTAAGAAATTAAACTAATGTAAATCTTTTTGCTCTTGCGGCTTCATCATTCCATCCATGATACCCAAAATATAACTGTTATATTATGCAATTTTAATAATAAAGAAATAGTAAATGAAAAATTTTTACAAGGCTATACCTTAAAAATGAAAGAAAAATTTACCTTTGGTATACTCTCTTAAGGTAAAACTAATAAAAATAGAATAATAAAATTCATCGTTTTAGCTAATTATAGTAATTTTAAACAGTTGGGCAAAGATTTTTATTTTTTCATTCTAAAAACTACTTAATTTAGTAAATTAGTTTGTAAGAAATTTAAATTAAATGGGGCTATTCTCAATAGGAGTAAAAAATGGAATTAACAGCAAAAGATATCCAAGGAGAAGCAGAGATAAATATGAGTGCCCACTTGCTGATTCAAATAGACTGTGCAGAATTTGTATGTTACAATTTGTGTGCATAAATCATGCACTTTACACACAAAGAGCAAGATTTATTTGTGGCAGTATCCCCAAATAAAATGATTGTGTGTATTTTCAAACAAAAAGAATCCTTTGTATGTAGGTCAACACACATTTATTTTGCAGCAACAGCAAGCATTTGTTCTGCCTTTTTAATATTTTTGTTAGTCTCCTTTGAACATTTAATCCAGAGGTAAGAGACACATTATGTGCAGCAAAACTTTCCCATCCTGGATTTGGCTGATTGTGACAGACCAGGTGTTTCAGGGCTGACTACCATTCATCAAGTGCTTTTTGTGACCTATGCACAGGGCTAAGAGTTTTGCAGATATTTTCCTATTTACCAAAACAACAATATGCTGTAAATTCCGGTATCATTCAGTATACATATATTTATAGTCCTTTTCATTGGCATTTTATATACACATACATTCATTATACACACACACACACATACACACAACATATATCCATACATATTGTATATATGACTATACATATAGTCCTTTTCAGATTCCTTTCCCTAATAGGTTATTACAAAATATTGAGTGTAGTTTCTTATGCTATACAGTATATGCTTTTTCACTATATGTCCTCTCACATAAATCATTGTGCTAATAAATTCACAGAGATAGGCAGATCAGGGATAAAGCTATGGAATGTCAGAATGAGAAGGAATACTACAGCATGGAAATAACAGAGCTGGGAGGCACCATTTAGGAAGTTACTGCTGTAGCCCAGATACCAGATATTTACTGCTTGCAATAGTTAGGTAGGTGTGCAGGTGGAGAGAAGTAGATGGATTACAGAACAGTTTAAGAGATACAATCAGTGAGGTTTGGTGATGGATTAAAAATTGAGAAAGAATTTAAAAATGATTACCAGATCTATTGCCTGCATAATCATTATAGATACTGCTTGTCTGCACTTCAAAATAGAGGGAGATTTTTTTAAGCAGAAAATCCTATTCTATGTACTCAGGTAAGATATTTCTCTGAGCTTTATCCTTGAAAAAGTGTTAACATTCCCACACTGCTCACCACACTGTTACTGGAAGACTAAGTGATCTCGAGCTCTGCCATCCAACTCTGTGGGTGCAGATCTCAGCTTCTTATTTTACAGGTTCTGTAGCCCCAGGCAAACAAGGTTTTCCAAGCCTTCATTTCCCTTTGTACAAATTAGAGATAATGACATCTAACATATAGATTGTTAACATCAAATAACCCTATAAGTAAATAAATATACCACGTAGCCTATTTGCTTATTTTACTTTTTGTCAAATGGACAATTTTTTTTTCAGCAAATGAATTCTGTTATTCCCTGTCACTTTCTCTTCTATGCCCCTATTTCTTTTGTATTTTCTCCATTTTCTCCTCTTCCTCTTCCATACCCATCATTATTAGCATCCTTCTCTTTTTCCTCCTCCCACCTCTTCTTCACTAATATACTCATTCATTTATCTCCCAATGATTTTTTAAATTTCTTCTTTTGCATTAGCCCTTTAATTTCTATTCCCACTACCAACCATTGGAGATTATTACTTTATTCCTCTACTAACATGAACTGTGTCATTGCTTCTGGTCTTACCACTTCCAAATCACGTGACAAACCCTTGTCAGACTAGTGTCCCAAACTACTATTTAAATATCATCCCATTGTCCTGCTCAGAAACCTTTATAGCTCTTCATTGACTGTGTATGGAATATAAATATGGTGAGGATTTATGTAGGACTTTAGAACTAGAAAACATTGTTTTGTTTTGGTTTTTAGTTCAGATAGTTCCTTTTTAATTTTATTTTATTGGAGTATAGTTGATTTACAATGTTGCATTAGTTTCAGGTGCACAGCGAAGTGAATCAACCATACATATAAATATATCCATGCTTTTTTCCCATATAGGTTATTACAAACTATTGAGTAGATTTTCCTGTGCTATACAGTAGGTTCTTGTTAATCATCTAATTTAGACAGCAGTGTGTACAGGTTATTCCCACCATCCCAATTCTTCCCTTCCCATAATGGTTTCACATATGGTAACCATACGATTGGTTTTGAAATCTTTGTGAGTTTGTTTCTGTTTTTTAAATAAGTTCTTTTGTATCATTTTTAATCAGATTCCATATAAGTGATATCACATGATTATTTAGAGATACCATTGTATATCTCTAAGGCTTGATGTCCTCTTCTATAAAATAGAGACAATAACTCCTTATAGGTTTGTTGTGAAAACAGTGTTTTCAAATGCTTAGAATCATGTCACACACATCTCAGGAGACACTCAGTAGTCGAGGTTCTCATCATCATAGAATGAATGTCACACTTCTAAGTAAACCACTGAAGATCTTCCAATATGATGTCTATTCATATTTACATCTCATAGCCCCCCTTTCAGCAGAGCTATTCAAGAGGAGTTCTAACCTGGGGATCAATTTGGCTCTTCTTTATTCTCTAAATCACCAGGTGTCTTCAGAGTCTCTTTTTCACTATATACCCTCCTCTCTACTTCTGATTACCAATAATCTACTGGTCCTTCAAGTTTGAAATACCATGGCAGAAATAATCTTATTTTCTCAAGATGACAAGGGAATTTTGTGCACAACTTGTGTAGTATTTGTGTAAATTTCTTGAGGAAGTAGACTACCTCATGTATATTTATAGCCCCAGGCATAGTATATATATCATTAAATAAGTGTTTGCTATTTAATATTTAATATTTAATATTTTTAATATTTTTCTTACTTAAAAGGTGAAAGTAGTGGCTCAGCTGGTTTAGGACCTGGCATGGTCACTGCAGAGGCTTGGGTTGCTGCTGAGAAAATGGTCTCATGAGGAAAAAAATTATTTTTCCCATTCCTTCTTTGTTCATGGAATTACAGCATGGACATGATGACCATCGTGTACTTTGGCCCAAACTAATTAAAAAATAAATTAATTAAGTAAAGGCTGAAAGTAACTAGGGCTGGAGCCATAAGAAAGTCACAAAGACTTGGTAAAATCTGAAAGGAGCTGGAAAAAAAAAAAACAAATTCTTAAATTTGGCTCACAATTAATAAGGTAGGTTCTTTCATATATACACATATGAAATAGGTATATATATATGAATCATATATAGGGATATCTTATAAGATTGCATATTTTGTTTTCAACGTGGATTTAAGCTAATTTCTGTTTTATAAACACTGTTGTTAAGAATATCATAGTGCTGTTTACTCTCTTTTGAAAGTCTAAATAGAGTTTAAGTCACAATAGGTTAGTGATTATCCTTTAGTTACAATCCAAAAATATTAAGTATACTGCTAAGTGGCAACTAAAACATCTCTTTTGGGTTTTTCCTAATTTTTCAACCAGTATCTATAAGAAGACATTGCGTAGAACTATATCTTCAAAAAGAAAGTTACATAAATGTAATCTGGATCAATCATGCTGCCAGTGAACAGGTTTGTCTATTGTGCAGTTATTCAAAATGGTGGATAGTTCAAAAATTCTTGATTTTATACATTCAGATTGCTCTAAGGATATTTTAAATATCTGAATTTACTTTCATAATAAAGAAGCACTTCTGTTGTCTTAAAATTTTGTGAAGTGGTAATATTTTATTGTTTTATATCCAATGAAAATACAAACCTACTTGCTAGTAAAGAATAACTATTTTCATAATCTCATTTTAAATGTAAAGGAAACTGCTTATTTAAAATTAGATTGCTCAATGTTATTAAATGTTTTTGCTACTCCTATATGCACCCGGGAAAAAAAAGCATAAAATATATTTATGCAGGTTGTTTACAACTAGATTAAGCTTTTCATCATTTCTAATGTTTATGAGTAGAGTATATAGGAATCCGTTTGTACCATTTGTTATGAGATTCACGTATCTGGGTTCTGGCAGTTTTATTATCGCTCATAGTAACTCATATTTCTAAATTGAAGGACTCAGAGACATATACTACATAATGTTCACACTCAACTAGAACATGGTGAATGTAAAAATTATTGTTATTAAAAGACTGAAAATTAAGTTTTTTAAAGAAACATTATTCTTTTGTGCATGAACAGATGTATTTTCTACTAAGGGACATGACAACACTTTTGATTAAAGCATGCGTCAAACTAATTAATCTATTTTGGTAGTCTATTCCAATCTTATCAAAGTTCTTGTTTAGTGCTATCCTTTTTCCTTGGTAAACTGACTAGATTGATTGGATTCTTTGTTCAAAATAATTAACTATCATTATCACAAATCAAACTTCTACAGTAATCGGGAAAGAAACCAGAGTGGCCTATATCTATTCTTGGTTGGTTTTTGTCATGACAATGTATCTTCATATAGTATTTAATGAACTTGGCAGTATTCATTAGATATATATATATATATAATTGAAATATATACAACAGTCTTACCTGCCATTAAATTCAGACTGTGATAAACAGTAAGTTGATTGCATAACAAAGAAAGAATGAATGAAGCTATGCTTTATAATTAATAAGTGATTGAAAAATAAAATATTCTTAGAGGTCATAATACTATTCCCATTATGAAAATAGCATTGAAGTACTCCATTGGGGAAGATTAATTAAGCTTTGTGAAATATACAGAGTACTTCTGCTTAGAGTTTAATTATGGACTATTGATTTGATAGTTATCTGGTGAACTTCCAAGCACAAATTTCAGGGAAATGAAGGACTTGACTATAAAATCTTAAACAATGTAATGAGTATAGTTTGGGAGAAAATAATGAAATAAGATCCAAAGAATAATTGAGAATTTTGGTAATTAAATTGATGAAATATGGAGGGAAATTTTTTTCCCACTTAATTTTATAATGATTTGGCAAGTAAGAGAGTAGAGGCCCAAACAAGTTGATTCAGAAGTCCTCAATGAAAGCCTGTGGCTCTGAGACAAAAGAGATAGAAGATATGGGTTCTAAATGAATGTTAAAGATGGTACTTTTTAAATTTGGCAGAATTTGGAGCAATAGGTCTAAAGCTTTGGCTACTGTTCCTATACCTTATATAAACAAATGGATGGCTATCTGAGTATCTTTAACAAGCATGCCTAGCACTCCAAAGGGGTGAATAAACAATGATGAAATATCTCTAAGGAGGAAATGAAACCTACCTTTTATATTGTTACTGAAAAATAGAAAATAATTTAAAACCATGAATTTGGAATCGTTATTAGACTGCCAAACATGAAGTGGACTTTAGGTTTAAACCTTTGTAACCATGCGCAGTGTTAAAAACTTCCAAGAATATCACGCTAATTCAAGGACTATTTCATTAGAAAGTTAATTTTATCAATGTTACTGAATGTAATCAATACAAGTTAAAATATAATAAAAATAAATGATATAAACTAAAGCCAAAGACTCAACCATATTAGTGAATTCATTCATTCATTCATCTATGAAACGCCCATTGAGCTCCTACCTTGAGCAGGGTACAGGCCAGGAAAGGTACAAGATATAAAGATTAAAAATAAATCTTGTCTTATTGATCATAATATACTAGAAAGAGCTATGCAAAAAAAATAAATGTAATTTGTAATGTGCCAAGCACTTTAATAGAGATAATAAAAGATGATGGAAAAGCACATAGGAAAGACTTTTGTGGGGGAATGGTGAATTTAAAAAATGTGGCTTTGGGCCCTTTAGAATGGTACTCTAACCAACTCAGGTAAGAAGCTTGAAATAAATTTATCAAGCACATAACATTTTTCTTTCAGTTCTTTATTGAATTCCTTATTGCTCCTCTAACAATTTTATCTTTTTTTTCAATTACCAAGTCCAGAAAGTAAAATGACTTGTCAGTAAAAATCCTTGGAAATCTCAATTATACTTAGCAAAGAAAAAAAGTGTAGCATGGAGATCCTTTCAGAGTCTCTACATTATTCTAATAGCTTCTTTTTAACTGCTCCATTCTAAGCTTTTATGTCAGAAATTTGCCAATGCTGAGAAAAAAGTTTGTGCTCTAACCATTCAGGTCAATTTTATGTGCAGTATTCATTATTGACACAGATTATACATCCATATATATGAAATATTGAAAGCCCTTGAGAGAGCTTTCACCTGACATAACTTTAAATGCTTTGAAAATGAGGTCACATTTAGTCACAAGTCAAGAATTCTTAGTTGATATCATTACTGAGTAATGAGAATAATGGAAGGGACACTGAAAGAAGAGAATAAGAAAGTAGTCAGTGACAAACTATAGAAATGATCTCTGAAAGTATAGCCTTTCATTATATAAAATAAATAAGATTTAAAAAAGAAAGTGGTCAGTGAAATTCTTTATAGGACCATTCTAATTATATCCCAAAGTTTAAAAGTGGCATCACAAATTAGGAACACAGATATATCATATATGACATGAAGACTCAACTTTCCTAGATTCAGTCAGCAGGTCCTGCACTTGGTTCAATTACTCCTTCTAGTCTATGTCTCTGTGATGTTGAGGTCTGAAAAAAATCAATCACTGAGTTACTGCTGAGATTAATAGCTACAAATCTGTGGAGAAACATACAATTTGTTCCTCTAACTGATGCAAAATTGATGTAACAAATAATTAAATCTAGAAACAGAGTCAACTCTGGATAGAGGGGAAAACTGGGGCATTGAGAAGCAAGTTTTAATTCTGAATGTTTTATCACCCTTAAGACTTCAGTTATCAAAACATAATGATACAAAAATCTGGAAACTTCAGAAACTAGCTCAATGATTAGTGCAGCAGAAGTTCTTGGGAAAAAAATCCCCATATACATTTCATGCAAATTCCAAAGTGTGCCTTAAATTTGGGGTTGACATTATTAAATTACAAAAGACATAATTGTCTTTTTTTTTTTTTTTCCATTTCTAGGGCCGCTCCCGTGGCATATGGAGATTCCCAGGCCAGGGGTCTAATCAGAGTTGTAGCCACTGGCCTACACCAGAGCCGCAGCAAAGCGGGATCAGAGCTGCATATGTAACCCACACCATAGCTCACAGCCATGCCGGATCCTTAATCCACTGAGAAAGGCCAGGGATTGAACCCACAGCCTCATGGTTCCTAGTGGGATTCATTAACCACTGAGCCACGATGGGGACTCCTCCTTTTTTTTTTTCCTTTTTCCTTTTTGGGCAGCTCCACCAGGGATCAGATCTGAGCTGCAGTTGCAACCTATGCAGCAACCATGGCAACAGTGGATCCTTTAACCCACTATGCCAGACTGGGGATTGAACTTGCATCTTGGTGCTGCAGACACACCACTAATCCTAGTATGCCACAGTGGGAACTCCTAAATTCCTTTTTATAGGTCTTATGAAATAAAGTATATTAGCGTTCTTAGCAGAGGAAAATAACTCTAAAAGCTGAGATCAAAAAGGCCTTAGTGGATTAACATCATTCCCAGACATTTGTGAATATAAAAAGGAAAAAGGAAAAGATATTGGAGTTCTGTTGTGGTGCAGCAGGTTAATGAGCCAGCACTGTCACTGCTGTGGCTCAGGTTGTTGCTGTGGTGCCAGTTCGAGCCCTGGCCAAGGAACTTCTGCACGTAGGCATGGCCAAAAAGGAAAAAAAGGAAAAGATATTTCATTAATAGACTGCATTTTAGTGATTTATTTCGGGAAAATAACTGCAGTTTCAATTGCTGAAACAAGTGCATAAGTAAGGCAATCTGTTCCTTTAATCTTTCAATAATTATTGATTGAAGGTTTCTTAATGCCAGGCCATGCTGGGAATATAGCTGTGAAGAAAGGAAACTAGTCTCTGTCCTCAGGGGTGACGCCAAATGACTGCATATACATTTTAATTTACATACGAGGCACACATAAGTTACAAAGGAATACATCTAAAGATCAGCTCTACTAGCCAAAATGAACTTAGAGAAATTAATCAGTCGGAGATGACTGTCTAGACTGGCTCCTGAAGGAGGAGTAGGAATTAGCTAAGATGGGAGGGTAGGGTGTTCTAAACAGAAGAAGCAACATAAGGACCTAATGTTGGACAGAATTCCTCAGAGAAAATAAAGAAAATTCAGTATCACACACTAAACTGGAATATGCGACATGGGATGGCAAAAAAATGAATTCACAAAGTAAGATAAGAGCCGGTCAAGAAAAGCCTTGTAATTCTTATTAAAGTCATAAAATGAGACACTTTCTTAACATATACTTTAATGCAATGATGGGAAAATATGTTCACTACAACAAAGTAACAAAGTTTAGATGGATAAATATTGTGAACGCTTTCACTGAATACTGGTGTAAACACTGACCCAGAATAACTGAAGAAATAACCTGTAAAACTTTTAGTTGATAACAGACTGACGATGTTTACTTGTCAACTGAAATTACCTCTATACTTACTTGGTTTTTCAAGAAATTTGACATTTAAAGTTTATTTAAATTAGGACAGGTAGACGTTCTCTTGTGGTGCAGCAGGTTAAGGATCTGGTGATGTCACTGTAACAGCTCAGGTTGCTACTGTGGCCCAAGTTCAGTTTCTGGCTCAGGAACTTCCACATACTATGAGTGCAGCCAAAATAAATAAATAAATGAAATAAATGAATTAGGACAAGTAATGGAAATATGTGTGTGTGTGTGTGTGTGTGTGTGTGTGTGTATTGCCACCCAACAATTATAACAAAATCTTAGTTACATAATAACCTAATTAAAGGTTGTTACTATTTTACTTTTATGGATAGAAGACAGTAAAACACCCAAAGCATGACTGTCTATAAAAAAAAGAATTCTATAAATGTTAGTCGTGACTAATAAACATAGGTGAGAAGTTCATAATTTTTTAGGTCATGTTACTTTATAATAATCATAGAAACTTAATAATGACCAATAGTCACAAATTATTTCATAAGGAGTACCCAAACCTAACTTTATTACTATATATATATGACAAGGGTAAATGTGTTATGAAGCTATACTTTTATTAAATACACAAAAAGGTAGTGCAAAGTGTAAAATGTGTCCATTATACCAGAAAATCTCCACGGAAAAGAATTGACAGTCATATGCTAAGTGTCAGTCTATACCAGTGATTGGAGTCTTATTCAAAACTTAGTAGAATATAGGCTGCATTGCAGCATGTTTTATCCATTTCCATTTAATGATCTTAGTTAAAAAGTATAAGGTTATATTTTCCTAACTGAATATGATTTCATAGAATTATAATATTTAGAACACATTTTGTTGGGAAAAGGTATTATGACAGATATTTCTTATACCCTACAACCTATTCCTAAGTTAATATTGATAAAATTTAAAAACGTGGGCAACTTACTGGGAATTTTGGTCCCCAAACCATTTGATTCATTAGCATCCAGATAAACGAGGCAAGATCTACTTAATTGAGCTTGAAATATATGGCAAATTACTACAACTGTTGATTTAATTACTGTCAGTAGTAATCTAGGAGAAATAGTATTACTAACGATTAGTAGTTTCCCCAACTAAGAAAGTTAGATGATTGTTTCTATTGGGCAAAAAGTGCTTATAAGCCTCTTTAACCTGATGGATTACTGTTTTATTATAAGAGAACTGGTTAACTTAGCATTGTTCTAATTTCCACAGCCCCATTACCCTAGACTCAAAAGAGAATCTCAGCCACAAACATATCTATGAGCTTCATGAAACAATTTCTTCAATCTTTTCCCTGTGCTTTCTGATCAACTTCTTTTCAAGTAAAGACCAATATTTTAAAAATTATTTTAAATGATTTATTTTTCTTTCAATTTCAAATAACTTTTCATGTCCATTCAAAGAGCATCCCTTTTCAAAATCTAGCTGGAGTTCTGGAAAACTGGCATGGTGAATGATCTGAAATTTTTTTTTCTGTCTAGATTGTGAAGAAACAAAAAAATTCTAGAAACCTTCATGGAGTATCAATGCTACAGCCTCTTTGGGAAACTCTGTACCCATTAATCCAATTTGAGTGTATTCATTGCAGCAGTATTCACAATAGCCAAGACATGGAAACAACCTAAATGTCCATCAACAGATGAATGGATTAAGAAGATGTGATACATATACAGAGTGGAATACTACTTAGTCATGAAAAAGAAAATACCACTTGCAGTAACATGGATGGAACTAGAGCTCTCATACTAAGTGAAGTAAGTCAGAAAGAGAAAGACAAATACCAAATGATATCACTTGTATCTGGAATCTAATATATTGAACAAAAGAAACTATCGACAGAAAAGAAGCAAATTCATGGACATGGAGAATGGACTCTTGGCTGCCAAGGGGGAGAGAGAGGGTGTGGGATGGATTGGAAATTTGGGGTTAGTAGATGAAAACTATTGCATTTGGAGTGGATAAGCAATGAGATCCTGCAGTACAGAACAAGGAACTATAGCTAATCACTTGTGAAGGAACATGATGGAGGATGATGTGAGAAAAAGAATTTATATATATGTATGACTGGGTCACTTTGTGGTATAGCAGAAATTGACAGAACACTGTAAATCAACTATAATATAAAAATGTATATATATACATAACCAAAATAAATTTTGGAAAGTGAAAAAAAAATTTGAGTGTATCATCTTTGTTAGAAATGATCATTAGAAAAAGGCTACTGTCATTTATATGAATTTATAATGAATTTATGAACTTATGTGAATTCATATAAATTTATATGAAGTTATGTATTTCTGGGAGGACAAATTCAGTACTGAGAAAAATTTTATGACCACTTTTAAAATTCAAATGACCATTTTCCCTTGCTACCTTAGCAAAATTGAAGTGAAAAGGTAAATGAACTTTTCCTCCCACTCCAATTAAAAATAAATATTTTCTGATTTTGCATACGTGTATTTTTATTTAATTCTAAACTAGCCTTTCATTAATTACTGACAGTATAAATTAGATAGAATGAAATATTCCAGGTGTAGCATATTTTTGATATCATAGTTTATGCTACATTTAACTCTTACATAAAATACCAAAAATATTCTAATCTGAATGTACAGGTAAAGATTAAGTTATGACTACGTGCTATATATCTAAAAGCAAACGAGTTGAAAGACACTGTTCAATTATGGGAGAAAAAAAGGTATTAAGTAGTCAGACATCTACATGAACGCAGTGGAGGTGACTTCAAAGTCAAGATTCCCATTGCCTGTGGAGCCTATTACAAAGATGGATAGAAGCAATTTGAAGAACAATGTGTGTTTATTTAAGGAAATATATCCAGCTGTTCCTCTAAGGCATTTTCAAGTTCATTGAGGGTCAAAAGAATCATATAAAATATACTTAAAATTATTTCCAATGATAAGTAGCCTAAGGCAAGAAACATTACAAAAATATATGCCACACTTTCTATCTATAAGTAACTTAAGGAAATGTATGTGGATTTTATTTTTATTTTAAAAATCCAAATGAAGTTCAGAGGTAATATAATGTCAATGATTAGAGACCATTAAGCCCTTGAGTCAACATTAACACATATAAAATGTAGCCCTATAGTTACTTTAGTTATCTAAAGGTGTTGGAAATTTCATAGTCAGAATAAGAGTGCAATTTAGTAAGTAATGCCAAGAAAAATCAATAATACAGAGAACAAAATGAATCAAAAGGTTATGCCAAACAATTTAGGTGTTCTAGACCAAGAAGAGTGTATCACAATGAATCACTAAATCACTGCACAGCACTTTGCTTTTCTAAGTTTTGGAAACCTTTTATTCTTTTGCAGAAAAGATGGCACACAAAGTAAAGGCATTCATATGCGAATACTTCAGTGCATATAGATATGTAAAACTTTTCCTTAGGATATTTTTTCTGTTTTTATATGATTCAAGGAATAGGGATATTGATCAAACAATATATTTGCCTTTTAAAGTTAATTTCTTAGTTTCTTCAGGGGGCAGATAAGCTTATACTTTTATTCTAATCAATATGTATTTAAATTTAATTTTAGGTGTTCAATTTCTTAGAGAATAGATAACAAAATTATAAATAACATTTTGAAAGTGCAGTGAAAATCAAAAGGGCCATAGATTACCATATTACTGCTTTTACATGTTCAGTTATTGCTCTGTTATATAAATTACTTTAGTCAGAGGTAACAAAATGCTTAAAACAGTACTTGACATATAAATGTCAAAAGTTATTTTTATCATTTTTTGATATTGTTATTAATTCATTTATAGCTGCCCTATTTTCCATTTGGATGAAAGAAATTCTAATGATAAAATCATGTAGTGAGACTTCAAAATATTTAATAAGCATTTTAAGTTTGGTAGAAGTTAGGCAATTTCTAAAGTTTCTATGATCTTCGAAGCCCAGTTGGATGTGTCACTTGTAAAATGAAAGTGTCATTTTAATTAATCTATGTTGACAGGACTGAATACACTTTCTTTGTGGAAAGTTTAACCTTACATATAAAGAATAACAATCAATATATTCTCTTACCTAATTCTATTCTTTCAGTATATCAAGTACTCATTCTTAGCTTAAGTGTAAATGCCCTTGACTTTTACTTTATTTATTTGCTTTTTAATTTTTATTTATTTTATTATTTTTAATTGTTATTTCCCCAATACAATTTTTTTTCCTACTGTATAGCATGGTGACCCAGTTACACATACATGTATACATTCTATTTTCTCACATTATCATGCTCCATCATAAGTGACTAGATGCTACACAGCTGGATCTCATTGCTAATCCACTGTCAACTTGTGTTGGTGTGATGATATTTTATCTACCTGTCCCCCACCATTTATTGCCGACTTCTGCAATAGCTGGTATTTGGATTTAACAACGAGAAACTGCCATTTCTGACTTAACAAAAATGATGATTTAATATGGCTCAACCACATAGGCTGTCCACAAAACATAATCACACCAGATTAGAGTTTTTAAGAAAGTTGCTTTCTAAGTAGGACAAAAAATACTTCCTTTTATTTCCCTATCCATCAATACTTTCCAAAGGTTATTTTTTCTTTAATCATGTAATTTAATCCCTGCATTTATGACAGTGTCTTAAAAAGATATATTGATATCTGCATTAACACCAATCTTATTTTGCTAAGATCCTAGCTACCATACATGTATCATTAGTGCCAATACATAAATAACCACATTGTTATTTCTAACTGTAAGGTTCTTTGAGGGATAAATGCCTTTCTGTTAGAAAATATTGACCTGAATACCTGGAGGCATAGTCAATGCCATGGTTTTTGTTTAAGTCTAGCTATAAATGCAGCACAAATTCTTGGAAGAGAAAAACTAAAAAAGCAGGTGATGAATGATAGTCACATTGTTTTCTGAGTGTAGGTAAGTTAAAAGAAAATGACCTTTGGGAGTTCCCTTTGAGGCTCAGCGATTAATGAACCTGACTAGTATCCATGAAGACACGGGTTTGATCCCTGGTCTCGCTCAGTGGGTTACGGATTAAGCATTGCCATGAGCTGTGGTGCAGGTCGCAGATGCAGCTCGGATCCTGTGTTCCTGTGGCTATGGCATAGGCTAGCAGCTACAGGTCTGATTCGACCCCTAGGCTGGGAACCTCCATGTGCCTTGGGTGATGCGGTGCCTAAAAGAAAAAAAAAAGCGACTTTTGACTTTGTGGAGCATTGTTACATAGGAAAACACATGGAGTAGTTCCAGAGAGAGAAAGATGGGTGGGATGAGGCAGGGAATAAATAGTATTCCTGTAGGCAGAATCAGTTGCAGGCTGGAGCCTATAAAAGCAAAGCAAATGATTAAGGATGTGGGGCAGACCAATATGTATTTCCATATAAGGTCAATCTGTATCAAGGGTGTTATCAGTCAGCCTTTGTACATCTCTGCTCCCAAACTGGCAACTATGGTTCCGTTGAACATGCTCAATCAGATCATCCTGATTCTACCCATGCAGATACGATTCCATGGAGGGATGTATAAAGTCACAAATTCTCAATCCACATCAGCTATAGAATTCATATTAGGAACTTGAGGTGAAAAAAAAGACTGGAGAAGTTTTGGCTGCCAGAGCAGAATTCCCAGTAAGCATATGTAATAGAGAAATCAAGGATTGACTTTAATAGTGTCCTCCAGAGAGGACAGCATTGTGTATCCTCCTCTCTGTCCCTTAGGAAGCCTTACAACAGTTGTATCAAACTAGACATTAAATTTTTTTCTCATAGACAAATTTTTAGAGAAAGAGAATGTTAACATTTCAAGAATACAAGGATATTTATAAGAGGATAAACCAGAAAAAAATTCTTGTTTAAATAATACTTTTCTGATCTCTGGATGACCACAGTTTGATTCTCTTTCAATTAATGATTGGATGCCTTGACTAGTATGAAGGGTAAAGATTTCAAATGTTCTTATAGTTGTCATTTTATTTTATTTTTAAATTAAATTTAATTTTTTTTTCAGGGCTTCACCTGTGGCATATGGCAGTTCCCAGGCTAGGGGTCGAATTGGAGCTGCACCTGCTGGCCTACATCACAGCCAGAGCAATGCCAGTTACAGACCATATCTGCAACCTACGCTGTAGCTTGTGGGAATGCTGGCTCCTCAACCCAGTGAGTGAGGCCAGGGATTGAACCCACATCCTTATAGATACTATGTTGTTTTTATTCTGCTGAGCCAGAATGGGAACTCCATAATTGTCATTTTAATAAAAATACTGCACAAGTCACTTAGAAGTGTGGAAAGTATTTCTTAAAAGTTAATAAATACATTTTATATACCAATTTATTCATACATAAAATGCACCATTCCATTTAATTCTATGTCTTCCTCTACCCATCCAATGCTCCTGATACTTTTTCTTTCCAATTCTTTTTTTTTTGATTGAAGAATAGTTGATTTACAATGTTGTGTCAGTTTCAGGTATATGGCAAAGTGATTCAGTTACATATATATATATATATACACATACATACATACACATCTTTTTTAGATTCTTTTCCGTTAAAAGTTATTACAAGATATTGAGTACTGTTCCCTGTGTTACAAATTAGGTTTTTGTTGTTTATCTTCTTATATATAGTAGTGTATATCTGTTAATCTCAATTTCACATCTTTCCATTAACTCTACTTCTTACCTCCTTTGTGGTCCTCCAGCATCCCAAGTACCACAGGGACTTTGCACATATTCTTTTTGCCTGACCTCTCTAGAAAGCAGAGTTTTCTCTCATTTTCTTTGGGTATCTGATCAAATTATGACCTTAATCATATTGGCTTTTCCTGACTACTCTAAGAAAACAGCAATTCTTCACCTCATTTCACAAAGCTCCTATTCCCCCTTGCTTGCTCTATTTTTTCTCCATAGTACTTAGCATCACACAGCATACTACATATTTATTCTCTTCTCCAATAGTATTTTTTGTTCATTGCTAAAGCCACAGCACTAGAGCAGTGTCTGGGAGGTAACATAATAGGTGATCAATAAATATTTCTCTTTTTTTGTCTTTTTTGTCCTTTTTAGCACTGCACCCACAGGATATGAAGGTTCCCAGGCTAGGGATCTAATTGGAGCTGGAGCCATTGTTCTGCGCCAGAGCCACAGCAACGCCAGATCCGAACCATGTCTGCGACCTACACCACAGCTCACAACAACACCAGATCCTTAACCCACTGAACAAGGCTAGCCATCAAACCCCCAACCTCATGGTTCCTAGATTTGTTTCCACTCGGCCACGATGGGAACTCCAATAAATATTTCTTTAAATGAGTAAAGATTATTAGACAGTGATGGATTGATACTGGCAAAGTATTTCCATATGCTCTGAGAATGCTTCAGCTTCAGCCCAGAGCCATCTATAGTCCAGGCAATGAGATCTAAGAATAAAAGCTACCTTACATTAAAAAAATAAAAAACTGTACTGACATAAACAAATTTCCAATGCATATGATAGAATGTAGAAGTGTGAATAAAGTTTCAATATATCATCTGTAAAGAGAAAACAAAATGATGAGTTTGACTTGGAAAATGCTGGTGCTTTGAGAAAGTGAAACCTTGACCATAGATGATTTCTACACATGAAGAGACAAGTGAAGGCCACCCATCAACATGAAGATGTATGGGCAAAGACACAAAGATAGATTATAAAATGGATTGGGGGGGTGTAATCCAGTGGTCTGATAAAGGCTAGAGCATAGTATCAGGAGGACGTATGCAATGAGTGACAATGATGTAAATGTCTGTTATAAGGTCATGTTTGTATTTAATTTTCTAGTTCAGTGATTCCCAATATTTGAGAATATGAGAACATTTTCTTACACATCGAAAAACAATGAGATCCCTGTGTGATACAATGTTTTTTCTTAAAAATAAAACATATGTCATTAAAAGTGATTGAAAACATGATGGAGCATGAAAAAGTGAGAAAATTTAGCACCACCTTTTAAATACAATAGTTTTCATTGGAACCAAAAATACCATATGGAGGTATATGCATATTTTTTCATCATTATACAGGTAATGATTAATATTCACATGGATTCTAGGGCCTCTTGCAGTAAACCCATGGTCACATGGATGTGAATCACGTGAGCCCAGAGCCATCCATAGTCCAGGCAATGAAATCTTATCACATGGCTCTGAATGGGAGAATTACAGGATAAAGCCTATGTTGTGAAAGCACTGAGGGTGAGAGATGGACGACACCTTAGAAAACACCTTCTAGAGTTTCAGAAGAAGAAACTGCAACCCTTAGAGGTACAGACATCAGCTAAGATGGGAAGCAGAAAACTATGAGTAGCATTCCAGTTCCTAAAATGATTTAATCAAGTATTTCCATAACAAGATGGATCAGACCACCCAAACATATCATTAGCAATCAAAAATGAATATCCGTTCCTAGTTAGCAAAATAAGATAAAAATATTAACACACCTAAAATTAGACGTGCACAGTTTTCTCTGCTGTAGTATGAGGAGTATAGTATTTTCAAATTCTATAGCTAATAACATGTGGATCATACTCTAGTTTTTCTCAAGTCTGTATGTCAAAAACATATTCATCTTTAAGAATTTATCTCTATGTCTCCTTTAAAAACCAAAAATTATTTTCTCAAGGTCATTTGGAATTTCAGCAAGAGATTACACATATACCTCGTTTTATACGTAATATGGATTTCTGAAAATTAAACATAAGCTGCACACTTCAATAGATTGATGCGATATGTAAGAAAAATTCAGTATTTAAGCGCTAAAAGGAAAAGTTATTTATACTAGTGATGATTATTACCTCAACCTAATTTGTCAAAATATATTAGAGTTCCTTAAAGTGGTTTCTACCTGTTTGGCTCTGACAAAAATCAGTGTCTGACACATGGAAACATTTTTTATGACCACTCAACAAATTCTGTATTTAGTGAAAATCCTTACACAACTATGCACAGGTAAGATCTGCTATTTGAATGAATGCTAAAGTGGTTTCCTTTACCATAACAATTGCTCCATCAGAAGCAGGGAAAAGGGGACTCTTCCATCCCTCTCCTCCTCCTCAGTAGGGAATTATAAATAACCAATCTGGAAATGAGTGAGGAATGGATTTTAAAGTCCCCTGTGAATTTTCAAAGACTTAGTGCAATTTATACTTGAAAATGTCTTATACAGGTACTTTTTCTCTTCCTCTGCTTCTTTACAAACCCCTGGCATAACCATATGCACCTTTCCTAGTTCTCTTATTGGATCCTTCAACAGAAAATTGCATTATTTTTACTGAAGGATATTGTGTTAAATTGCTAGGGAACAAGAATATTAGAAAGTTTATGTACTTAATTTTTTTTTAAATCATAAGAACACTCTCCTTCTTTCCCACATTGAGATTTGTGAAGTGTGCAATTATTGCTTTAATTGCATTACAGTTGCTTCTAGGTTAGCTTATGCTTTTTACAAGATACAATTGAAAATGGAGATACACTGTATTTTGGTGATGGGATACTTCAGATACTTTTATGTACCCATTAGATAGCAAATGATTGTTTACATTACACTTTTGCAAATATTATTAGTGTGAGAAAGAAATTCATTTAAGGATTTAATTTGCTTGTATTGATAATCTTTCTATATACTTTATTATATTCTTGTTCTCCAATGTTTTATATGGTTAGAATATAGAAACAGTTAATGCAATGTAATACAGGTACCTGATACAATTAAACATAAGTAATTTTTTTAAACTAAATCATTCAGTATACCCCACTGTGTTTCTCCTGTATAATTATACATCTTCTGACTTGTCTCATGCAATTCACAATTTCTTCCTGCTGCTTAATCGCAGACTTCGGCAAGCACATTTTAGGGGGAGAGACTTGGTATATTTTTTTCCATGAATCTTGTATTTGTCATGTGCATTAAGGCAATGATTACTCACATGGAAAAAAATGAGGGGGTGTACAAAGGATACAGGAGTAAAGGTGCAAGATGGTTTTCAAGTACAGGCATAATTTAGATTCATTCTTGTGGGAGGAAATCACAAGGGAATTAATCAGCAACATGTTTGTAGATTTTTGCCACCAATCATTTTTATAAGAAAAAAGTTGCAATCATTACATGTTGTTTCTCAATCAAAAGAAAGAAATAGCAGGCAAAGGCAATTGGGTAGATGAAATCAACCAGCAGTCCTGTCCCTCAGAGCTTTCTGTGATGCATAAAACTTCTCTGAACACGAGAAATGTTAGTGTTCGGGTCTTAAGTGAAAAATGGACTGAAGAAAGATCACTCTCAAAAAAAATCACATTTCTATCAGATCTTGACCTTTTGATGGTGTAACTGTTGCTAAGAGTCTTTCTATGTTTTAAAACATTTGAAAACATCTAAAGACACCACAGGGATAATGAAAAAGTGCAGACTTTGTAGAACAAGTTGCAGTTACCTAAGATGGCATATTGAGTCAGTGACAGGACACACTGGGCTAAATATGGTAATAATTACTTTAGGCAGTAGAAAAGATAAAGTGATAAAGAGTTAGGCTTACTGGAGAGAGATGTGATTGGAAAGCTTTCCATTACAGGCATATTGCTTTACCATAAAATACAGTTTTATTATAAGACTCTGATTTTTAGCTAAATCCTAATGGCTCTCAGTTCCATAATCATCTTTGTTCTGGACCTTAGGCAAGGGTGACTATGCTGCTCCTTTTCAGTCAAAATCAGTCCCTTGAGGGGAGATTTCAGATGACTCCTTTTAACCCTTTGAAATAGTGCCTGTACTGAATTATGTTGCAAATATGCTCCGGATCAAGAAGTTTGGCAATGGATATCCTGTTAAATATTCAGCTTGTCATTCACAATTAACTCTCTCCCCTCCGTTCAGACCTGTTTTATTTCCCCTGAGAGTTATAATTGAAATAGGATGGATAAATAGAAGTTTTTAGGCTAGCTTCCCAAACCTACCAATAGACTTCCAGAAAAGAAAATCTATCACTCCTAGAAAAGCAAGAGAGGGAGAGAGAGAGACAGAAAGAGAGAGAGGGAAACTATCGAGTTATCATGCCCGTATGAAGGATGCTGAGCTAGACTGAAATTGCATTTGATCTGTTTCTCTGTTGATTTTGTAAACCTTTCCAAAGGTTTCCATAGTAACAGGTGAATTAGCCCCTTTCCCTCTTGAACATCTTTTAAGCATGTAGCAGGGATAAAGATAAAGGTGAGAGTGAAAAAGCTACAATATCTTTTCTACTACCAGGATATATCTGAAGTCATGTTTAGTCTTTTAAGAAATCAAGTATGTTTCTCCCATCATAGTCATATGAAAAAGTTGGGTCACAATTTACTTACATCTCTGATGTCTGCGTTTGCTCCTGTACATGGTCATTCTGCAAAAATCCGACTTTCTAAGAAGTAATTGCTTTGACCACGGAGACAAAGAGACGGGTTGTGCTCCTGCTTTGCAGTAAGACTGTTGCTCACTGACAGAAGGTAACCAGCAATCACACAGTGAAAGCCAGGGTAATACCATTCTCATAAAATTACAGGGGAGATGCTACAGCCTGTAACTACTCTATCTAATGCAAATCTTCTAGAGCAGATTGTATTTTCCTCACCTCCCCGCAACTGACAGCAGTTAAGTTCTCTAATAAAATATCCACTATTAAAGCGCTGTGCTTGGAGCAATGTTGAATTAAGAATGGATTCGTATATTGAACAGGAATGATAAAACTGAAAAATCTAACTATGAGATATAAGAACCTCTGTTTGATATTTCCAGAAATTAAAAATCATCCTTTGGGTTCAAATGGCTTTTAGCCACTCTAGAATATCTATATTTTGAAACTACTAAGTTCTTTCCTTCTCTGAGCTCCCAACGCACTTTGCATGTTCAATTATTAAAACAATGATCACTTTTAGCTTTGTCTAATTCTCCAAACAGACTGTTTCTCAGGCAAAGCAGGAATTGCATGCTTTCGCATTATATACCCAGGCCTAGCACAGAAAGACACACAATAGGGTGTCAGGCCTAGTGTGTGCCTACTCTGTGCTATGCACCCTAAACCCTCCTGAAAAAAACTTTTCATGAAGCTTTCTCCTGCCTTCACCTTGCCACCTGGTTTTAGTCCTCAGACCTCTATTTTCACAGTATTTTGGGCACATTTTTATCTAAACATTGTCACCTCAACTGGACACCATACAAGGTTTGTCTGCGTATATCTTGTACTCTCTGCTCTCAGAGAAATGCCTGGCACCCAGCAGAAGCTCAGGAGTATTACTTTGCTCAAACCCTTCACAAGACTGTGTGACTTCAAATTGCCTTTGTGTACTCATAAGGGTTTCTGAAATGCAGATTTTTTTTTTTTCTTTTTAAGGCTGCACCTACTGCATATGGAAGGTCCCAGGCTATGGGTCACATCAAAGCTGCAGTTGCTGGCCTACACCACAGCCACAGCAACATCAGATCTGAGCCGCATCTTCATCCTATGCCGCACTTTGTGGCTGCGCTCGATACTTAACCCACTGAGTTAACCCACATTCTCATGTGCACTAGTTGGGTTCCTAATCCCCTGAGCCACAACAGAATTCTGAAATGCAGTTTTTATTTAAAATATAGAAGGACTGCGTTCCCGCTTTGGCACAGTGGGTTAAGGATCCAGAGTTGCTGCAGCTGTGGTGTAAGTTGCAGCTGTGGCTCTGATTCGATTCCTGGCCCAGGAACTTCCATATCATGCAGGTGCAGCCATAAAATAATAATAAAGGAGTCCCCATCATGGTTCAGTGGAACAAATCTGACTAGCACCCATGAGGATGCAGATTCGATCCCTGGCCTTGCTCAGTAGGTTAAGGGTCTGGCGGTTCTGTGAGCTGTGATGTAGGTCGCAGATGCGGCTCAGATTTGGCGTTGCTGTGGCTGTGGCATAGGCCAGCAGCTACAGCTCTGATTCCACCCCTAGCCTGGGAACTTCCATCCATATGCCACGGAGGTGGCCCTTAAAGAAAAAAGACAAAAAAATAATAATAACATAAGAAAAAATACAGAAGGATTTATATACTGGTGAAGATTTTCTATGTATTTAGGACTTAATTATGCATAAACTTTCATCTTCCAGCCAAAAGCAGAAATATTTTCCACTGCCCAAATTCTTTTTTAGTGTTAACAAACTCAGGCTATTTATTGATGGGAGGAGATACCATCTCCACAATTCTTGTTCATAAAAGGATTCTTTCAGTATCATGAATACTTTTATCCTTAAGTAACTACATTCCATAATGACAGATACCAAGAATAGTATTTTAACAAGGTTTTAGCAGTATTCCTCTCCAGTTTCCTTGACTTTGGGCTAATAAGCCACACTGTTTAGTAAGACTCTCTGTCAAAGACTACTGTGGTTGCATCTTACTACAAGGCACAGTTAGTGTCTATGCTTATGTACATACACTATTAAACACTAGGAAGAGTTTCCTTTTATTTTCTACAAGAGTGAGATTAAACTATTTCAAAACGAAAAATGAGTGGGACTTTTCTGAATGACATATAATACACCCTATGTTCCATTACCTCTTACTTGCTTACTTTTCTCTGTAACACTTTGTGATCATCTAACATAATCTGTATTCATTCATTCATTTTCTTCTCGTCCGACTTTGCCTATTAGAACATAAGCTTCCAGAGGACACAGTTTTCTTTTCTCAGAGATATATGTCTAGAGGGCAGGTCAGTGCCTGGCACAAAGTGGGCTCTCAGTAAATATGTGCTGAATAAATGACTTCTCATAAAAAAACTTAAATTATAAATCTGGTGATAACAGATTTTTTTCAATGAATTAGTACAACAGCCAAATTCATGCTTATTGACTAAATTTACTTTCTATTAACTATAAATTAATGCAAATCCTTGTCATTTCATGTCTTTTGGCCCCCAAATTGGTCTGAATAAGTTCACTGATTTGGAGGAACTTGTTTATATTCAGAGGTAGAAAGATATGTTTTAAATGTACTGAAATGAAGTCACAACCAAAAAGCAAGTTCTCCTTTATAAACATAACTCATTCCATAAGACAAATATAAAACCTGTTACAATCAAACAAAATAAAAAGAAAGTTTGTCTGATGTATTTGGTAACATATAAATATTTATGAATAAACATGTCTTTAATGATTATTAGGCAGAAATAGCATAAATAACCCAATTATATAATGACACAGGTGATATTAGTTTTAATAGCAGTACGTGCTACAATTAAACTTATAATGTTTCTCTTCTCACATTATTAGTTCTTCATTATCTATAATCAACATCAATCTTATTTTTTTTTCAAAAAACATGTAACAATTTAATGAACTTCATTCATATATACAACAACCCCTCACCCTGCCTCATTCATCACCTATACACTCATACACATTAAAACAAATATCCTGACTCATACTCATCAATGTTTGGTACATCTGGTCCCAAAACTGATTTTCTTAGGTTCTGTTTGGGGTCTTCATCTCATCAAGACCTTCCTTAGTTGTGTTTCTCACCAAGGGGTATATAGAACATCCACTCTTGAATCTTATATCTGGGGCTAGTGGCTTAAAAAATCTAAGTTTTCTTCTTCAGCCACTGCCCTTGCCATCAAAAATGGGGACCTCAGATATACCTGATGAATTAGGCCAGATTCGTAAGTACCATGTTGCAGTACAGGTAGGAAGATGAGACAGAGGCAGGGGCAGCGGCTGAAGGAGAAGAAAAGCTTTAGTAAAAGTAGAACCTGGGAGGAGTTCCCATCATGGTGCAGTGGAAACTAATCCAACTGGGAACCATGAGGTTGTGGGTTTCTATCCCAGGCCTCACTCAGTGTGTTTAAGAATCTGGCGTTGCCTTGAGTTGTGGTTAAGTCACAGACAAGGCTTGGATCCTGCGTTGCTATGGCTGTGGCATAAGCTGGCAGCTATAACTCCCATTCGACCTCTAGCCTGGGAACCTCCATATACCTCAGGTGCAGCCTTATAAAAAAAAAAAAAGTGGAACCTGGGAAATTCTCAGCCAAAAGAATGGGGAGGAAGAATGCAGAATAATAAAGGACAAAAGGTCAGATGAAGAGAGGACAAGAGCCAGCATATCATTCTTCTTTTTCTCCCTTCTTCAAAAATCCAGACTGAATAGAATTTTTTTGTCTTTAAAATCAGCCTTATGCTTCTAATATCAAAGGTCAAAAGAAGCATCACTTGCTTTATAAAATAGTTCCCTATCTACTCTTCCACAATGTGATTTTCTTTAATGGGCTCAATCTTTATACCTTGCACTTAAATACAAATTTAATGAATGCTGATAAATTAGGAAGGATTAATTATCACCTAAAATCAATGGTTACATCGACATTTTTCTTTTGTTGTTGGAAGAGTTTGAAATAAAAGTACCAGGTAAGGTAAGGGGAGGAGATGCCTCTTAACAGTAAAAGAATAACAAAAGAAAGAAAGAGAGAAAGAAAGAAAAAGAAAGAAAGAAAGAGAAAGAAAGAAAGAAAGAAAGAAAGAAAGAAAGAAAGAAAGAAAGAAAGAAAGAAAGAAAGAAAGGAAGAAAGAAAGAAGGAAAGAAAAAGAAAGAAAGAAAGAAAGAAAGGAAGAAAGAAAGGCTTGCCGTCGTGGCACAGTGGAAACAAATCTAACTAGTATCCATGAGGATGTGGGTTTGATCCCTGGCCTTGCTCAGTGGATTACGGATCTGGATCTGGTGTTGCCATGAGCTGTAGTGTAGGTCACAGATGTGGCTTGGATCCTGCATTGCTGTGGCTATGGTGTAGGCCAGCAGCCAATTCAACCCCTAGTCTGGGAACTTCCATATGTCATGGGTTCGGCCCTAAAAAGTAAAAAATAAAATAAAATAAAATAAAATAAAATAAAATAAAATAAAATAAAATAACATAACATAACATAAAAATAAAAATAAAAGAAAGAAAGGAAGGAAGACAGAGGGAGGGAGAAATAAAGAGAGAGGGAAGAGGGAAGGAGGAAAGAAGGAGTGAGCCTGTGTGTGTGTGCCCGCCAACATGCGTGAATGAGAGACAGAACTACTATGTGCTATGTGTCAAGCACTGGGCTAAATACAGATTGTGTCAGTAGTCTTCACAACAATTCTATCACTTAGCTACCCCTACTTCCATTTTAGAAATTAGTTAACTTTAGCCAAATGAGGACAAGTACGGGTAATACTCGGGAACATTGTATGACTTACACATTTGTGTTGAGAGCATTTTATTGGGACCTAGACCAAAATGCTTTTAGCACTAAATTAGGGAGCAATGCACTGGGCAGCTGTTGGAGAAGACTTAGATAAAAGGGTCAATATAGTATCACTACCAATATACTGACATCAATGAAATGACATTTGCTAGAGCTTATCACAGGGAGAAGACACTGTGTGGTTTCATAAGAGCTAACATTCATTTAGGGAGTTCACATTTGGTGCGAGGCTCTTTTGTATGTATTACTCATTGACTCTTTTGTATGTATTACTCATTGACTACTGAAAACAATTCTATGGATTTATTATTATCATTATCATCCTCATCCTCATATTACTATTATTATTATTATTACCATCCTTATCTAAGTTTCAGTAAAATGAGGCTGAGAGTGAACTGTTCTGACTTAAGTCTCACAGAGAACACAATTTGGTTTGAGGTGGTTGGTCTTCCTCCAGAGCCTGTGCCCTCTAATATGCCATGTAAGGTTATAGGAATACACTAGTGTAGGCAATGGGGGATGAAGAACCTCCAGGGATATGTTTCCATAACAATGAGTGGTGTTTAACTTCTAAGTGAGGCGAATGCAGTTAACTGCAGAGTTTGGGCTGCTGACAAGGACAGTCAAATTCAGAAGCACAGCGTACCGCTTGGACAGGAGAGGTCTGCTCACCTCTGCAGCAGCAGTGACTTCCCTTTGTCAGACAGGTCATTTCCCCCTGCCTCTCCTCCCAATGCTCAGCCCTCATCCTTTCCTCCAAATAAAACACCCAAAGAACATTTAAAGTATACCAAGAGTATCAAATTATCAGCCCATTCAGATTTCTGACATCCTTACCTGGTTTAAAAATTACAATTTGTCGAGTTCCCATCGTGGCGCAGAAACAATCCAACTTGTATGCATGAGGATGTGGGTTTGATCCCTGGCCTCGCTCAGTGGGTTAAGGATCTGGTATTGCTGTGGCTGTGGCTCCGATTCTACCCTTAGCCTGGGGACTTTCATATGCCACAGGAGCTACCCTAAAAACCAAAAAAAAAAAAAAAAAAAAAAAAAATTACAATTTATGTTGATGTTGATAAAAATTCTAAGTCTTTTTCAAAACATAGTATGTAGACCACATAGAAGTATTTAACTTGAACTGCATGATACCTATATTTCAGAGAATTGGTAGAAGAATAAAATGTTAAAACCAAAAATGTGTAACAAAGTTGGTGGAGAAGATTTCTCATTTACAGATGTCTGCCTACAACAGATAGTTCTAATAAGTTTTCTGGATCAAAAACTGAAGAGACCTGAGAAGCAAGACTGCAAAGAACTTGAACCCTGTACTTCCAGCCAAAGCTTCAATCCAGACTCCCTAGGAGTTAGTTCACAGCTTTTTCCTCTGAACATGCTAGTTCTGAAATTATTTCCTTGAAAGAAATTATTTCCTTGAAAGAACCTGAGGATAGGACTTTTTTCCTTAAGTGAGTAGGTGATATCTCGACTCTTCTTTGGTGTATTTTTCTCAGATATTCACAGAAGCTAACCTTTCTCTTATGTCATTCGTATCATTCAACAGCACAACGTATAGCTCTGGACCTTTCCTAGCCTTCTCTGGTGAGCATGCCAGCTGTCCCTGTGGTAACACTGCCTCCTCTCCTCTCAGATACGAACTCTGCTTTCTTTATCACAACATTGTAAATCAACTGCACTTTAATAAAACTTAAAAAAAAATTAGAGGGAGTTCCCACTGTGGCACAGTGAGTTAAGAATCTGATTACAGCAGCTCAGGTTGCTGTAGAGGTGACGTTCTATCCCCAACCTGGTGCAGTGGTTTAAGGATCCAGCAATGCTGCAGCTGTGGTATAGGGCATAGCTGTGGCTAGGATTCAATCCATATTAATTTTTATTTTATTTTATTTTTTGTCTTTTTGCTATTTCTTGGGCCGCTCCCGCGGCATATGGAGGTTCCCAGACTAGGGGTCGAATCGGAGCTGTAGCCACCAGCCTACGCCAGAGCCACAGCAACGCGGGATCCGAGCCGCGTCTGCAACCTACACCACAGCTCACGGCAACGCGGGATCCTTAACCCACTGAGCAAGGGCAGGGACCAAACCCGCAACCTCATGGTTCCTAGTCGGATTCGTTAACCACTGCGCCACGACGGGAACTCCTCAATCCATATTAAGATTGTACTTCCATGTGCCATGGGTGTGGCAAAAACAAAAACAGAGAGTTGTGACTTGTAGAGTTACCTAACAAAACAGTGTTCAGGGGTGTTTACAGGATAAGTCATCTTCCAGTGGCCAGAATGTAGCTGGAGAAAATGCTTAAACAAGCAGAGAAGATGCAGACAATGGTGATGACCAGCAGGTAGTACCTGAAGCAGAAGAAGGAAAAAGGTAACAAAAGCTCTGGGGAGAAATAAAGTGCTAAAGTCCTCTTGCACCAACTGTGGATTTCTCAAGGTATTGCCTTTCTCTTTTCCTGGCTGATTGTATCTCAGTCAGTTTCTTCCATCAAACTTGCCCCAAGTCACTTCTCTTTAGTCTCTGAAGAAATGCATCTGGGCTTGTCTTTCTAGGCTACTGCTTTTTCCTCTTGCTATATTTTGTCTACATGAAGTTATACTTTATTGTACACATGTGTAGAGAAGTATAAGTAGGGGATTAGTCACCTCAAAATTCTTATTGGTATGAGACAGGGAGCAAGAAAAAGCTGAACCACGGGATTTATCACATTACTGTATGATGCCTTGCATTTTCTGCTTTAAAGAGTATATCTTATGGTTAGGACCAAATATTATAATTTCATGTCATCACCCCTACAGAGTCCACCAATATTAGTTTCATAATGTAAACAACGTAAATGCATATGAGATACTTCAATTAAAAATAATTCACTAATCACAAAAATTGAATAGAAACATAGAAACAATAATTAAGTGCTTACTTTGTGCCAGGACACTATTTAGGTTTTTACTTCAGTTTGAATTGCTGGACTTATTGCTATTATTTTAGAAAATATACTTATGTTATTTTAGATAATCTTAAAACAGCCAGGTGAGGGAGAAGTTGTTATCTCATTTTGCAGATAAGGGAACTTAAGTTCAAGTGTCAAGTTCACAAAGCTGGCAAGAAGTAGAGCTGGAATTTAAATCCAGGTTTGTGAACTGCAAAAGTCAAGCCCAATCCATGATACCACTATCTTACTGAACAATAAATGTCAGGTAACAAAACCAAATTCAGAAAACAGTAGAGAACACTGTCTAGGATTTTACTTCAGTTTAAATTTCTGGGCTTTCTGATATTATTTTGGAAAATATACTTGATTTTAATGTGTGAGACAATGGGAGAATAAATTTGACATACAGGATTTCGATATACTACACATTCTGATAATCACCCATCCTAGTACTCTAAATAAAGGAGTCTAGAGACACATACACAAAGATTCTAAAGATATGTTTGTAATGGTAGAATGGGAGCCTAATTAATGCATATGACATATTTGTATTACTGAAGGTCCAATATGGACTTAGAAAATGTTCTTCAGGGAAATAAATCAAGTGATTTAGAACGGCCCAGAGAAAGCTTTCAATTAAAAACAGATAAAATGAGATCAAAATTTTAAGTACACGTATGCACACACTCATCCGCAAAATATTGAAAATATTGGGCTAGACATTAAAATGGTCTTTTCATGATTTAAAACCTAATATTTAGGAGTTCAAGCTTTGGTACAGTGGGCTAAGAATCGATCCTATTGCAGCAACTCAGTGGATGGTGGTGTGGACTTGATCCCCTGCCCAGTGTAGTGGATTAAAAGGGTTTGGTCTTGCTGCAGCTGCGGCATAGGTCACAGCTGCAGCTTTGATTCAATCCCCGGCCTGGGTTCAGCCGTAGAGTATATACATCATATTTAAATAGGTAAAGACAAATGCTAAGATGTGTGATTCTCTGTGGACTTTTAAAACATACTAGCTAAATATAAATTTCTATTCGTGGATCACACTCAGCATATTTTGGTTACTGATGACAATATCAAAATTGTTACTCCAAAATTTCTAATCATTTCCAATGCAAAATGTGCATAAAACATCTTAAGCATATATTAATAGAATTCATTTCAGCCTGTCTACAAAGGCGTATACACAGCAGTCCTCTTCTCCTAATTTCTTTCCTGTTCATATTTAGTTATAATTATCACATTGATGAGCTACTTCAGCCTGCTGAGTTGAATAGATTGAATTTTCAGGTATAATTTAGCATTACATAGCCCCGGGGTATTTCAGGAATCCAGCTCCAATCCTCATTTTGTGTGTATTTGTGTCTGCTAAAGGGCTCAGAACCACCTGGATAGTCTTTGACCTCATATATGTGTTCAAAGACAACTGTTTGAATAAACTCCGCATTTGCCATTACCAGCACAGCAGTATGTGAACGGTAAATATGTAAATGAAATTCACGACTCTCTTACTATCATAAAAACCATTTTTAGATGTTTACTTAAATGGCTTTAGATACAGAAACAGGAGCCATAGATGAAAAAAAAAAAAAAAAAAGTAGTCTCAACTTTTGTTTTCCAAACTGTCTTCTTTAGTTCCGGGAACACTAAATCCCGTGTTACCTTCAAATCATAACCAGAAAGCTTTAAAAAGCCCATTTGGGCTCTGCTATAGTTAAACGAGTCATTAAGGGGATTGCAAAATATGAACACAAATACATCATGTGAATAGGTAATTATTAAATTTTAAAAACCTTTGGTTCCCAACTTCTAAGACTACCTCGAGAGATGACTGTAAGAAACAGTATAACAGAGAAGGAACTGAGACTTCAGCTTTTAACTACTTGATCATGATTTAGTAAGAAAATGATTTGTTTTGCTTTTACTGTTTTCTGGGGGAGTCGATGGTATATAGTTTCAATAGCATAACTTCATTTTCCCACCTGGATCAGTTTAGGATTCCACATATGCCCTGTCACTGAAATTAAACTTTTTTTCTTTCATATATCTAACACATATACTTTCTAACACATATACTTCCTGCACTTGAACTGTGCTACTTGTATACAGTAATGGTGAGCAAAAGCAGTCATGATTGTTCATGCAACTTTTATTTTACAGTGGAATAAAGACATTAATAGAGTAATAATATGAAATAATATTTTGTAAGTTCAAAAATAGGTGCTCTGAAAGTAGATGTGTGGTTGGTCATTTTAGAATGCATTAAAAAATAGCCCTCAGGAATTCCCGCCATGGCACACTAGATTCAAAATCTGAAGTGTGGGTTCAATCCCCAGCCCAGCACAGTGAATTAAAGGATCTGGCATTGCCACGGCCCTGGCGTAGGTCTCAGCTGTGGCTTGGATTCAATACCTGGCTTGGGAACTTTCATATGTCTCAATTGTGGTCATTAAAAAACAAAAACAAAAATAGCCTTGGACAGTAAGTTGATTCACTCTTCTCTGAGGCTATTTGGATGAGTGGCATGGAAAAAGTGATGAAAAAACAGAGTCACAGGTGATCATAAAGTATTAGTGAGAGCATTATCGAGATCAGCAGAAAGCTTAGGGAAATAACATGTTGATACACAAAGTGAAATGATGGTATTCATTTGGTATTCAACACATAACACTGGTAAAAGTTATTGGAAGTTGGTCACCAATTTATAAATATATTCCAAACAGTTGTTCCTTACTCAAATTAAGGCAATAGTAGTTAATAGAATTATATGCCTCATTACTTCGCAAAACTTTAGTATATCCTTGTAGAAGATAAGGGACAGAGGAAGATAAAATGTCCATGAACTTAATCTTGAAAATTTACTCACTAATAGATATTATGTGAGTCTAAAGGCTTTTAAAAATAATGTTTTAAAGAGAATGCCAGTTTAAATATCTGTCCATATCAAAGAGTATAAATATATCCAGAATACTGACACTCAAAAAGCTCCTTCCAGTTTTGCATAAGTGGCAGTGAGTGGTGACAGAAAGTCATATAATGTGTCAATAAGTATCTGACAAGAGATCACTCCATGCAGACATCTTCGGAAATTTCAATGGAAGCAGAGTATTATATATACAGAGATATAATATCTGTCCTAGAAGGCATCATACAAATGTAAACCAAGATACATATATGTGGGTTGGTGACCATAACAAGAACGGGTTAGTGATAGCTGCCCAAATACATTGAAACAGGTCAGATAAATAAACTGCTGAAACATATGTGCAAAAGTCTGACACATTCTGAGAAATAGTTGTTAATAACTATGACTTCAGAAAATGGTAAGAAAAACGTTTATAAAAAGAATGCTAAATTAAGACATTTCTAGTTAATCCTCATTATATTTATTACTAATATCTGATGTTTAATTATTACCTTTCCTCTTGAAAACTACATTCCTTGGCTTATATGCCATTGTTGTTTCTTGTTTTCTTTACTAGCATCGGCTGAGATCCCAAGTTGCTGTGGCTGGAGCATAAGCCAGCAGCTGCAGCTGTGATTCAGCCCCTAGCCTGGGAACTTCCATGTGCCACACATGTGGCCCTAAGAAGCCAAAAAAAAAAAAAAAAAAAAAAAAAAAATTTTTTTTTTTTTGTCTTTTCTAGGGCCGCTCCCAAGGCATATGGAGATTCCCAGGCTAGGGGTCTAATCGGCGCTGTAGCCACTGGCCCACACCAGAGCCACAGCAACATGGGATCCCAGCTGCGTCTGCAACCTACACCACAGCTCACGGCAACGCCGGATTGTCGACCCACTGAGCAAGGCCAGGGATCGAACCCGCAACCTCATGGTTCCTAGTCATATTTGTTAACCACTGCACCACGACGGGAACACCAAAAAAAAAAATTTTTTTTTAAGTGTTTTAAAGCCCAAGATTCTGAGCAAAACCAGCTTGATTTACCTGAATAACAGTTCTGCCATCCACCAGCTTTGTGATGACCTTGGGTAAGTTACTTTATATGTACACACCACAGTTTCCTAATCTGTAAAGGTTTCCTCATCAATAATAAACTCACAGGATTATTGTTATTTTTAATTAATATAATTACAATGAGAATTAAATGAGTTCATATGTAAAAAGTATTTATCACAGTGACCAGCATGTTATACGTTATTACTAAATATATCCATGTAAATCTTCAAAATTCATATCAAATCCAACATGTACAAAAAAATGCTTCTTTTCCACTGTTTCTGGTCAGATAACAATACACCACAAAACTATAAAACCATGATCCACTATGTCTATCCCCTTTACTACTATATCCTTAGCAGCCCATCCAGTGTCTGAAATATATTATTTGGTCCACAAATATTTATTTTTAAAATAAATTAATGTATTAATTTTCTATTTTTGTTGTAACAAATTACCAAAAATCCAGTGGCTTAAATAACCACACATTTATTCTCATAATTTGGGAAGTCAGAAGTTGAAAACAGGGTGTTAGCTGGGCTATACACTTTCTGAAGAATTCAGAAGAATATCTGTTTTTTCTAACTTCTAGATATTCCTTGTCTTCCTTGGCTCATGGTTCCTTCTTCCATCATAAAAGCACATATCTCCAAACACTGGTTCCATCATCATATCTCCCTCCTGTCTCTCTCTCATACCTTGAGATTAGGTTGACCCACTCAGATAATTAAGATCTTTAATCCACCGACCAAATCCCTTTTGCCATATAAGATAATATAAACACAATTTCTGAAGTTTGGGATGTGTACTTTGTACTGCAGTCTGTGCTCTAGCTCCTAAAGAGTTATTTCTATTTCATATACAGAATACATCCTCTAAAGTCTCAGTTCATTAAGCATCCACTCAAAATTTCATTTTATCTCATCACCTCAAAAGTCAACAATCCAACTGGGAAACTCTGTTATGTTTCAAGGCCTGGGAAAAAAATCCTCTGTGACACTTGATTCCTTCCTCCAGGATCATAGCTCTGCCCTCTGGGCCCATGGTTCTATCCTCTGGACCTGAATCTCCACCCTCAGAATTATCCTTATTTCTTCTTGAGGATAGCACATGTTTGCAGTAGAGAAGTTTTATCACACTATTTCCTGTCTGTAGAATTTTGGGAGTCCAGCAGCCTTTGTTTATTTTGTCCTCTCTTATTTCAGTTCAAGTGGGATATATATATATATATATTTAAATAACTTCCACAAGAACCTTGTGAGTCTCCCATGTATGTCATGGGGCATGACTGCATAAGACAAGGAGATCATCCACAATTCTCTTATCAATAATTCCACATCTTTCTGGCTTTTGTTCAGACAACTGAGAGGATCCGTGTACATCCTTATCTCTTCAAAGAGCTCTCTGTATGAATGAATAGCTGACCTTACCCTTTCAAAGCACAGGTAAAGGACTGTCCAGCCCCACCCTTTGTGATATCTTCATAGCATGATTTCCTGATAGTGAATCTCCTTATTTTAGCATCTTTTTCAGTCTGAATAGTCTGGAGTTTCCCACATCATAAAATCTTATTTCCTTTTTGCTTAATAGTTCTTTTCTGAGCTTATTTCTTTCCTTTTGCATTTTTTTACTATAAATATCAAGAAGAAATCAGGCCACAGCTTCAAACTATTCCTTGGAAATTTCCTCAGCTAAATATCTAAGTTCATCACTTACCACATAACTATATAACATGTACACTTAGTATATCTGCTTTCCACTAAACTATAGAAAGTAATTCAATAAGCTTTATATCATTATATAACAAGGGTCCCCATCCTCCAGTTTTCAATAACATGTTCCTCATTTATTTTTGAACCCTTACCAGAATCTCTCAACTCGGATTCAATGTCCTTATTTCTACCAAGACTCTGCTTATTAGTTGAGTGTTCTCTAAGAAAATATAGATTTTTTTCGACCACACCATTCATTTCCTTTTGACTCTTACTTAGCAACAACTTTAACATTTATATATATATACACCAATAATTTGTTAAGAGCAATCTAAGATTTTTATCATGCTCAAAATGTCTGTAGTTGTTAGCCACTATATTACCCAATTTGAAAGTCACTTCTAGGTTTTTAGATATTCATTACAGCTACATCCCACTTCTAGGTACTGAAATCACTATTATTTTCACATTGCTGCTGTAACATATTATCATAACAATAGTGGCTTAAAATGATAAACTTATTTTCTTAAAGTTCAGAAGGTCAAAAATCTAAAATTAAGTTGTAGGCAGTGTTGCATTCCATCCTGATGCTTCAGAGTAGAATTTGGAGAACCCATTCCTTGTCATTCCCAACTTCTAGAGACTGCTGGCATTTCTTTCTTTTTCCTTTTTTTTTTTTTTTCTTTTTCTTGCTTTTTAGGGCTTCACCTGTGGCATGTGGAAGTTCCTAGGCCAGGGGTTGAATCAGAGCTAAAGCTGCCAGCCACAGCCTCAGACACAGCAACGCGGGATCCGAGCTGCATCTGCTACCTACACTATAGCTCATGGTAATGCTGGGTCCCTGATCCACTGAACGAGGCCAGGGATCAAACCTGCATCCTCATGGATACTAGTCGGATTTGTTTCCATTGAGCCACAATGGGAACTCCTGCTGGCATTTCTTGATTTATTGTCTCTTCCTCTAACTTCAAGGTACATTCGTTTAACAGCTCGTTCCAATGTCATATCTCATTCTTCTCACTTTCACCCTCCTGTGGGTTTTATAAGGGCATTTGTGAAGACATGGTTCCATCCAGATAATCCAGGGTAATCTAGTCCTCTCTCAATTCAATTTAATTTAACCACATCTCTCAAGTTTTGTTTGCCATATACATTAACATATTCACAGGTTCTGAGGATCAGGATACAGATAGCTTGAGAAGACCATGTTTCTGTCTACCACATTGAGTGAATGATGCACCATACTCAAGTTTTGTTTTTTGTTTTTTGTTTTTTGTTTTTTTTTTGACTGGCCATATTCTAGGGCTCCCTCTCTAATAACTACTCCTGCTATTGCTGGTTTACCAGCATATGCCTCTTATGTAGATGGCTCCTCCCCATTTCTACTCTCACCACATTTTTCCACTCAAACCTCTCTACTAGGAACGGTAGAGGTATTGTCTGCTCCAATCTTTCAACTGGATAATCCAATTTTCATACTGCTGCCAGAATGTTTTTTCTGATCCCTGCACATTTTGCTACTTTGTCTAAGTGGCTTCCAAATGACTAGAGAATGACATCTAAAATTATTAGCATGACATTCATGATCTTCCATAATTAGGCCTTAACTTTTCTTCTTTCATGTTTTTTGTTTCCTCCACTTTCCATAATATGGACAAGGTACATAGATCTAAGTTGTTCCAAAAACATTAACTGTCCATTAGTAATATTTTCATGAGGTTTATTTTTTTATATTTATTTTTTATTTCTATCTTTTTTAATTCAAAGAGAACATTTGTCCTGAAGCTTCCTTCAAATACCCTCCTTTGGGTAATTGTTTCTCCTTCTTCTATATCAACATAATTATTTATTTACAATATTGACCACAATCTACTATAACAAGCTATAGTCTGATTTATTTTATAATTAAATGTAACTATTGTCTGCCTCTCCCACAGTTATAGGCTCTTTGGGGAGTTGGTTTTTCAGGTAGCTTTGTATATCCTCTTGGCACTTAGTAGGTGTTCAATAAAATGTTACATGAATCTTGAAGTTTTGAATTAAGAAACAATCTATCAAGGGACATGTATACACAGACTTGCTTAATACCATTATGCTATAAGACACAGAGTCTCATGATGGAAAATTAAGTAAATCTTAATACTGTCTTTTGTGACTTTTAGAGAAATGACTCTCTACCCTTTCAATTTAAGTATGGCCATGATATCCAACACTTCATGTTTTTAATAGACCAAATTCACTGTGTTTTTATGTGTGTGTGGGTGTGTGAGCCATTATGCCTTTTACATTTCTCCTCTACTCCTTTATGGGAGTAAATCAACTCTTAACAAAATCTAATAAGACAGAAATGCCTTGAACTTATTGATCCATTAGCAAGGGAAAATACAATGGCCTAACAAAATGAACAAATGGAATAAGGTAAATTACAACTACAAAAACTCACTATTTAGTATTATAATTATACTTGATGGATGCTTTCCTCATGCAGACCCAGATATTTGTAATTACATGGAGGATGCTACTCTACTTAATAAAAATATTGTTATTTAAAAATTTTCAAGAGTAATGATGGAATTGAACTGACAATTTATTTTTAGTTAATATTCCATGTGATCATAGATGAGAGGGCAAGGATTAACCTCTAATTTTATAATAGGAGGATAAAACTTGTTTATCCATTTAGTTCAAACTCTTGACACCTGTAAAAAATGCTGACAATGTTCTTTTGAATCAACTAGGAATCAGTTGTGGAGAACAGACTGATGTCTGGGTACTTTATACAGAAAGGAATTTACTACAAGTCTTTCAATAGCTTGCAGGATAGTTGAGAGAAATAAAGAAACAGATTTTAAATTTATTATCATTAATGATTCTCAAAGCCACACTGCAGAACTGACCAGCTAGATAAACTGCTGCCATTTCTATACTCAGGAAGCCAATTTTTGAGTATAAAGTAGGCTCTATACCTATTTTAAAATCATGCCATCGCAGTCATTGCTACAAATAATAACCTTGAAGATTAGGAAATCATAATTAGCTCATGAACCATGCTGTACTTGGTTTTACAGACGCAAAATAAATGGTTTGTGTTTGAATTTTAACTTTCCTATTTCTGAAACTGAGCAAAGAATAGTAGAAATATATTGGGATGTATGCTACATACCTGTCCATTATATTCATCATCTGTGGAAAGTTGGGATATAAGAAATATCATAATAAGTCTATTTAATGCATTATTTTGACCTAAGGAGTATATAACAGAGAAAATCATGAAACTTCTCTGATTAACAATGATGACATTTTTTCCAACAAAAATCCTATTATGTTTATCTCTTCAAATAGCTTTAAAGTATCTAATGATTTCCATTAAATTAATTAAATCCATGAGAACAGTATCAATGACTGCCTATGAGGCATGAGTTAGTCTCTGTTCATAAAAATGTTTACAACTTCAGCTGGGAAGACAATGACTGAAAACATAACAGCAGAAATCCAGACTAATACTTCTGTATGTAATGTTCATGTAAGTAAAATTTATATTGAAAAATAACATAACACAGCAGAGTGTACAGAAGATAAATGTGGAGTGTGGCACATTTTACAAAGTGAACACACTATGTAATTAGCACCCAGATCAAGAAATCTTTCCCCTCCTGACTTCTCCCAGTGACCTTTCCAAAGTTAACCACCATACTAACTAATAACACTAGAAATTAGATGATATATTTTTTAGCTTTATAATAAATAGAATCATACCCTGTATGATTTGGCTTCTTGTGCCCAAAATTGTGTTTGAGCTTCTTGTGCCCAAAATTATGTTTGAGCTATTTAAACATGTTGGTGGGCGCAATATAGTCTGTTCATTTTCACCACTATGTAGTATTTAATTACCTCAGTACACTACAATTTTTTTTTCTTTTTTTTTTTTTTTGGATCCATTCTTCTGCTGATGGACTTTGTGATGGTTTCTAGCTTAATGCTATTAGAAACAACACTCTTATGAATGTATTTGTACAAGTCCTTTGGAAAACATAAATATTTGATTTTAGGTGGTATATATTTATATCTAGGAGAATAATTACTAATTCATAAGGTAATGTATGATCATAGAATTACCAGTTCATGAAGCAATATCTGATCAGCCCTCATAGATATGCCCAAGACCTCATTTTGATTTTTATGGCTATATAATGTTTTCCAAAGTACTTTTATCAATTTACATTCCCACCAACAATGTCAATATTTGTCAGTACATTTATTTTCATCATTTTGGTGCTTTTGTACAAAGACATCACTATAGTTTTAATTTGCATTTCCCTAGAGATTAATAAGGTAGAAAACCATTGCGTTTTGTTCATTTGCTATATGTTCTCTTTTAAAAGTACTATTTTGAGTTTTCTCCATTTCTCTGAGTTTTCAGGGATTTTTTTCTTTTAAATTTTCTTTTAATTATATTTATATAATAAAAAAGGACTCTTACATGTATATTTAGAGACAGAGAGAGAGGGATCACATGCAAAAGAAGTGATGCTTACAATCAGTGGATGGGAAAATATAGTCTAAGCTTTCTCATGTGCATAGATGCAAAAATCTAAACAAGAACAAAACATTATAAAATCATATGCAGTGGTCCACAGAGTGGATAACATATCAAAAACATGTTCTAGAAATGTAGGTCTGGTATAACATTTAAAAATCAATCAAAATATTTCAAAATTGGAGTTCCCACTATGGCGCAGCAGGTTAAGGATCTGGCATTGTCTCTGTGGTAGCGCAGGTTTGCTCCGTGGCCTGGAGAAGTGGGCTAAGGATCCAACTCTGCAACTGCGACATAGGTTGCAGCCATGGTTTGGATTTGATCCCTGGCCTGGGAACTTCCATATGCTGTGGGTGTGGCTATTGAAAAAATCAGAATAAGTAAGAAAAAAATCATATGCATCAGTAGAAAAAATATACATATCAAATATATTCTTCCACATTGTGGTTTGCTTCTCACACTCCACAGGGTGCAGTTGATAAACACAAGTTCCTATTTTTAATAACCAAATTTTTTTAAGTTTTCCTGTTGTTGTTATTGGTTATTATTTTGTGTTATCTTTAAGGAAGATTTGTGCTCAAGAAGATAATAAAATATGCTTTTATAATTACTCCTTGAAGTTTTATTACTTTCACTTTTTGATCTCCAATATGGAATGTGAGGTAGGGGGCTAAGATTAGACTTTTTTTTAAATGGAGATCCAATTTATCCCACACAGTTTAAACAGACTACTTGACTATTCTCTTCTTTTCCCACTGAACAGTACTGTAATATTTATTATGAGCTAATTCACCATATATACATGAATCTATTTCTGGATTCTGTATTTAGTTCCATTAATCTGTTGATTTATCCTTGCACCATACACATCATCTTCATTATTTGTAATTTCATAATGAGTCTTGATAGCCAGTGGTGTACATCTACCTTTTTTTTTGTTTCAAGTGCTTTTTATCCTTAGTCCTTTGTATTTCCACATTGAATTTTAAGATAAGAATTGTCAGTTTTTATTTTAAAATTATTGAAATTTTCATTAGGATTTGATTAGGACTCAAATTAATCTACTGAATCTATAGATTAATTTGGTGAGAAATTATATCTTTTTTTTTTTTTTTAGGGCTGTACCCACGGCATATGTAGGTTCCCAGGCTAGGGGTCCAATCAGAGCTACAGCTTCTGGCCAACTCCACAGCCACAGCAACACAGGATCCAAGCCACCTCTGGGACCTATACCACAGCTCAAGGCAATGCCAGATCCTTAACCCACTGAGCTAGGCCAGGGATCAAACCCACAACCTCATGGTTCCTAGTCGATTTGTTTTCACTGTGCCACGATGGCAACTCTGGTGAGAAATGATATCTTAATAGCAGATCTCCACATCTTCTGTTAGATTAATTCTAAAATATTGGAATTTTTAAAAACAATTTTGAGAGATGTGTCTTTAAATTTTCATTTTCTATATGTTTACATTTGATGGTATAGAGAAAAATTCTTGACTTTTTATAATGACCTTTTGGAATTGCTAAACTAGTTCTAATTGATTAAAACAGTCAGTATCATTACAGGTTTTCTATGTATCAATCAATTTATTTGTAAATAAGGATCGTTTTCATTCCTTTCTGTCATGGCTATGACCTCCAGTGTAATTCTGAATATGAATGGAGAGAGTGGGTATTGTCTTGTTACTCTTTTTCAGGACAAAAGTTTTAATGATTTACCACCAAGTATGATTTTGTTCTTGTTTGCATATATTTTTATTTTAGAAACTCCTTATTCCATTAAAGACACTCCCTTCTATTTCCAAGAGTTTTATTTTTCTCTTTCTTTTTTTAGTCATGATTAGATGTTGAATTTGGTCAAGTCTTTTTCTACATCTATTGATGCATATGGTTTTTTCTCATTTAATCTGAAATATTTTGACTGATTTTTAAATGTTACATCAGACTTGCATTTCTAGAATGAACACACTTTCTATGGATCACCACATTTGATTTACTAATATTTTGCTCTCATTCATATTTTTGCATCTATAAGAACTGAGAGAAAATTTAGACTATATTTTCCCATTTCACTGATTTTAGCATCTCTTCTTTTGCATGTGCTTGTTTTCTATGGGGATAACCCTTCTTTGCTTTTCTTCCAAGAGTGTTAGAGCTACTCTCTTCTGTGGTTTTCATACACCTGGCACATTCCTCCTTTATAGACTTCAGGATCATCACACTAGACTATGATGGGAAAAAGAATGCCAGCATTTGTAGGTTGGGAGGTGCACTATTAATCTTTCTTAAATTAAATGGGATAGTGATTAATTCCTTAAGGCTACAATAAGATAATAATTTGGAGGTCTTAATCTTATTTTACCTCTTCTCAATTCACTCCTACTTCAACTACTCAATGATGAAAAGAAACTGTTCTTATTAAAATGCACAATTTAATTTTCCTTCAGGAAAGAGATTCAGGAAGCTAAAATATAGTCAGAAACGCCAGAAATGCCTAGAATGCCCCAGATTCTATCTCAAGAGAGATGTGTAGAAGATAACCCTCCTTGTAATCCAGAATGCCATACTTTATATACGACAGAAACTAAAGTCCCTTTGGCTTTTCTTCAGTGGCAGTTCATCACAAGCACATTTATCATTTCTAGATCTTTTATAAAGTTATCCTGACAAACAATACAAAATGTTTGTACTGCAATAAAACTGAAGAAAGTAATTTTAACTTTCAGGTTTAATAAATACCAGCCATGTGGAAATTCTCCAAACAGTGCTTTCACTTGTCTGTAAAAATGTTATAACTGTAAATTGCTTACAGATGCTAGATTTCTTTTCCTTTTAACCTCAAAAATTACTTTTACAAGGATAAGAATTTTGGCAATCACACTATTCTAAAGTGGTTATGTCATGTTTTTCCCTGTAGATTCATATTTCTCTGACTTAGTTTCACTTATAAATTTATAAAAATATATGAAATAAGAGATGCTATCTCCAAAAATCAGGTGATCACAATCCATGTTCTTGACTCCATCATCCACCTCACTTCATTTTCCTGAATTTATTTTATTTATTTATTTATTTTTGTCCTTTTAGGTCCACACCCATGCCATGTGGAGGTTCCCAGGCTAGGGGTCAAATAAGAGCTATAACCACAGCAACGCCGGATCTGAGCCGTGTCTGTGACCTACACTGCAGCTCATGGCAACTCCAGATCCTTAACCCACTGAGCAAGGCCAAGGGATTAAACCTGAGTCCTCACTGATACTAGTCAAATTCATTCCCACTGAGCCACAATGGGAAATCCTCCTGGATTTATTTTAATCCTATAATTTTTGGCTGTAGGACTTTAATATTTCTCTGTTATATTATTTGTATGTGATAATGAAAGATAATTTTAAAGCTATACTTTTCCTTTACATTAGCAGTTTCTAATTTACTTTTTTTGCATCTTACTATTGGACCCATCCAATGTATTTGTACTATTGTCATTTTTTATTTTGAATTTATTTGTACTTTGTCATTTTGTCACAGAACATTCTTAGATAAAAAGATTCCAAAAAAATTCTGCACAGATAAACATAATATATTATTTAAAACACAAAGGCAAGTTTTACCCAGAATTGTTTTATATTACAAATATTTACTCTGAAGTTTAAAAGTAAGAGAAAAATATTATGAAGAGTAGAGAAGTAGCTGGGTTAATTAATGCTATCTGGGGGGAAGAGCTGAATAAATTAAAGAGTTCTAATTAATCCATTTAATACCTTTTTTTAAGTTATCCCAATAAAGAGTAGTAGAATTAACTGATACAAGTTTATCGTCTTTCTCATACTGTTCCAATCTGTAAAGGATCAAGATAAGCAAAGTGAGTAAAGTGAAATGAGAAAAAAGGCATGAGGGATAATGGGAAACAAAAGAATCAAAGGATTTGCAAACATTGCAAATCAACTGTACTTCAATAAAATTTAGAAAAAAAAAGAATCAAAGGATCTACATAACATTCTTTGGGTAATAAGCGTCCCTAGAGTAACAGTAATTTCAGTGAAACATGTGTCCTCAAAATGAAATGGGAGAGTTAATGATACTCAGAACACTAAAATACTATAGAATTTTTGTGGAAAATAAAAGAAGTATTTAGAACATTCCTGTAGAACAATTCATAAAACCCTGAAGGAGACAATATACTAAACAGTTGGAATAGGTTCAATGATTTTGCTGATTATGCAACATCTTTTCATTATTACAATACTGTTTCTCAAGTGATTGCTCTGTCTAATAAAGATGTTTACCAATATGAAGCAGTAAGTTATGGAAAAACTTAGACTGCAGTATCCTCAAAGGATTAAACTCTAAAATAAATGTGATCATTCATGTGGAAAAATAGGCTCACGTCTACTAAGAAATCAATTAGCAACACAGTCATTTGAATTAAATAATATTGCTGTTTTTCACCAAAGTATTTTTTCCCATTCAGTGGGCTTCCTTTAGAAGTGTTGTGAAAACATATCCAGAATACTCAGCACAGGAGGGAGAACAGGAAGTTATGATGTATGAACTGAAATTAAATAGAATCTCATAGACCCAAAGACCATATTATGCATATGGAAGGCACTTAAAAGTGATTGTTAGTTAATGAATCCATGTGATATAAAAACACATGTTATATTTTATTAGCTTATAATAGACTAAGTTGAATTAAACCCCTAGGAGCAGCATTTCTTCAACTAAATTAATAATTCTAACATGAATTTTACCCTTTCTTAACATTTCAGATTTCAGATAAAATGAAAACATTATCATCCATGGATTAGAATTCATAAAGTTCTCATTTTAGTCATTTCAGTTATATAAATGACATTCCCTTAACTTGAGACCTGGAAGAGTGAGGGGCTGCAGTGTAGAAAATGGTTGGAAGCTGGACAATGCACAGGGAAGAAACAGTATGTAGACCAGTGTGATAGCCTCACCTGGTGGCTTGCTGTTGTTGAGTGACAATGTAGATGGGAAAAAATGAACTGCTTTTCCTGCAACTTCAATCAATCACCAAAACCCATTGATTGTACTTCATTTAACAGCTTTTTTATCCTTCCTTCCATCTTACCACTTCTACCCTAAGGTCTTATTATCCTTCCCCTTTATTACTACAACAGTCCTTTTCCCTCCTATTATAAACTGATTTTTTTTTTTTTTGTCTTTTGTTTTGTTAGGGCCACATCCATGGCATATGGAGGTTCCCAAGCTAGGGGTTGAATCAGAGCTGTAGCTGCCGGCCTACGGCACAGTCACAGCAACAATGGATCCGAGCTGTGTCTGTGACCTATACTACAGCTCGTGGCAATGCCGGATCCTTAACCCACTGAGCAAGGCCAAAGATAGAACCCGAGTCCCCATGCATACTAGTCGGGTTCGTTAACCACTGAGTCATGATGGGAACTCATAAATTGAATGTTTAAATTCTTCCCAAAGTCCCATGTTGATGTCCTGACCCCCAATGTGATATTATTTGGAGATGAGGCATTTAGGTGAAAATTAGAGACCTCATGGTGGGACTAGTATCTTTGTAAAATGAGATACCATAAGCTTGTTTTCTCTCTCTCCCCATGTTCAAGCACAAAGAAAAGATCATATGACCACACAGCAACATATTGGCCAGTTAAAACTAAGGGAAAAGGCCCCAAAATGAAACCTACCTCACTAGCACCTTGATCTTAGACTTACCATCTTCCAGAAATGTGAAAATAAATTTTGACTATTTAACCCACCCAGTCAATGGTCATTTGTTTGTGCAACCCTAGCTAATACACCTCCATGAATATAAGCTATACCTTGACACATGTGTAAGATATACACAGATATTTGATTAAAAGTTCTTTGAGGGCAGTGATCACCTACCTTTTCCTAATTTGTTCTGTACTACCAGATATAAGGTGAGTACTCAATAAATATTTATTGAATAAACAAATAAACATGCCCAGAAGAAACAGTTGGCAGAGTATCATATATTCAACAAGTGGCAGCTGTTACCATTATTTATTTTATGTGCTAATGCTAAATCAGCACTAGCTTTCTTTAGGAAATGTGAAAATAAGAAAAAGATCCACCCACCTCCTGGAATAATGACAATAAAAACAAAAATAAACCAATGGGGCCTAATTAAACTCAAACATTTTTGAACAGCAAAGTAAATCACACACACACACACACACACACACACACACACACACACACACAAAAAAAAAACAAGACAACTCACAGAATGGGAGAAAATCTTTGAAAACGATACAAATGACAAGGGCTTACTCTCCAAGATATACCAACTCACACAACTTAACAACAACAAAACAAAACAACCCAAGTGAAAAATGGGCAGAGGAACTAAATAAACATTTCTCCAGAGAAGGCATATGAAAGGCCAAGAGGCACATGAAAAGACACTCTGCATCATTAATTATTAGAGAAATGCAAATCAAAACTGTAAGGTACCACCTCACACTGGTCAGAAAGGCCATCATTAACAATTTGCAAACAACAAATGTTGGAGGAAAGGGAACTCTCCTACACTGTTGGTGGGAGTGCAAATTGGCACAACCACTATGGAAAACAGTATGGAGGTTCCTTAGAAAACTAAATATAGAACTATCATATGATTTAGCAATCCCATTCCTGGGCATATATCCTGACAAAACTATAATTCAGAAAGCTATATGGACCCCCTATGTTTATTGCAACACTATTCAATAGCCAAGACAGGGAAACAACCTAAATCCTCACTGGCTAGAGGAATAGATTAAGAAGATGTGGTACATAAATACAATAGAACACTGCTCAGCCATAAAAAATAATGAAATAATGCCATTTGCAGCATCATGGAGGCTACTAGAGATTCTCATATTAAGTGGAATAGGTCAGGAAAAGAAGGACATACAGCATATGATATCACTTATACATGGAACCTTAAATATGGCACAAAGGAACCTATCCACAAAATAGAAACAGACTCGCAGACAGAGAGAATAGATTTGTGGTTCCCTGAGGAAGGGGGAAGGGAGTGGGATATACTTGGAGTTTGGGGTTAGTAGATGCAAACTATTACATTTAGAATGGATAAACAATGAGGTCCTATTTTTTTTTTTTTTTTTTTTTGTATTTTTCTAGGGCTGCTTCCCGCGGCATATGGAGGTTCCCAGGCTAGGGGTCTAATCGGAGCTGTAGCTGCTGGCCCATGCCAGAGCCACAGCAACGCAAGATCTGAGCCATGTCTTCGACCCACACCATAGCCCACGGCAATGCTGGATCCCCAACCCACTGAGCGAGGCCAGGGATGGAACCCACAACCTCGTGGTTCTTAGTCGGATTCCTTAACCACTTAGCCATGACAGGAACTCCGAGGTCCTATTTTATAGCACAGGGAACTATACCTAATCTTTTGGGATAGAACATAATGGACAATAATATAAGAAAAATAATGTGTATATATTATTACTGGGTCACTTTGCTATACCACAAAAATTGGCACAATATTGTAAATTGACCATACTTTAATAAAAATGCTCAAAAAGAATTTTAAAAAATGATCCAAGAAAGAACTTCATATTGAAGTACATTCAAATAATTTTTCTGATCTTTTGTGACCTCCTTTTAAATTCTTTATCACACACCTGTGGTTGGCTATATTAAAAAAAAATGCTGCACATTCTGCAGGGCAGTGGAGGTTCTCACTATGGGAGTTAATCCCTAAAGCCAGCAATTCAGCCATAGTAATCAATTGTTGTCCATTCTCATATAGACAATGCTTTTTAAAAAGTGAGAAAAGCAAGGTGGTCTTGTCTATCTTACAATATAGGTGGAATTTGAAATTTTAAAGTAATGATTTTTTTTTCAGTTGGCTTGAAATTTGAGAGAAAAGTAATATCACTTGACTTCACTCTGAAGCACACATTCTGAAAAATCTATAGTTCCAGGAATCCAAAGAAGTTCAACCTCCTATAAATAGTGAAATAGATAGTGGTTTTATTTTCCACTTGGGCCAAACGTGTTTATTTCTTTAAAAATGCTATCTGAAGTGGGTAAAGGGAAAGTAGTTCAGACTAATAATTTAGACTAGGAGTACATTGAAAATGTCATAAAAAAGTCATCTTAGGTGGAAGCCAGGTTGGCCATTGCTCTAAGAAGTTTTCCTTAAAAACTGCTTTAACTGAGAAAGTAGCTGAAGTAATTGCATCTTTTATTTTCCTTTATTGCACAAAATATCAATAAATACTGCTGGTTTTAAGCATTTTCCATTCGGAAGCAATCTTTATTCTTTTCTATTTCCAGGTTTATTACCAGTTTAAATTGTTAGATAGAATATGTTGTAGGTACACTTTTCCTATTTGAAAAGTCTCTGCAAAACACATATTGTTGTGATCATTAAAAAATAGGCAAATTATTTATTCTTGATATTATAATATACCATTTCTTATAGGCAATCTCTTCTTATTCCCATTTACTATCCTTTATTTTATTTCTTTTTAAAGTTACAAGTAGAACTTTGGCCAAATTTTAACTGTTTATATTATCTCCAATCTGTATTTAGCACTGTCTGAAAATAGATGAAACACATTATTCATAACGCAATTTACTAATATAACAATTTTAGCTATTTATCATCTTATTTAGTAAGAACAGACCAGCATCCAAATTTTATTTTTCCAGGACACTGACAGCTAAGAAAAAAGCCTAAAGGCTTAACTCAAGTGGTCCCTTGTTGATGTACATCTGTCTGCTTCTTCTTTCCTTTAATTCCTTATTTATTCCTCCGAGTACATTACATGGATCCATGTATATATAATCAAGCCTAAGCAACTGAAAATATTTTGAGAGGATTATAACTTCTGTATTCATTCTTGTGTTTCATCCATAAACTCTGAACACAAAAGTCAATAATCATTTGATTGGGCACAACTATAGCATAATTAGCCATTATTTAGCTGAGTGGAAACCATAACACTGTTTTTGGATTGGGTGGGGACCTTAAATTGTCATCAGCTCTTAAGCATAATGCACTGAATCCACAGAGACGGATTTAGACATCTCATGAGCTCACCGTAAAATCAGTTTGCTCACCTGACTAAATGCTATTTGGGACAATTTGGAATCACACTGGGAGTGTGAGGACATGGCTTTGATTGCAGCGTCTTTCTGAAAAATTCATAAGTGAAAGTGTGATGTCTGCAACCAAGATTGTACGTTTACATGCAAGCCACAAACTAGAACTTGTTTCTGCCATATGGACATCTGCAAAGTCTCACAGACTATTTGAAGAAAGGAATACACTGCACTTAATATAATCATAGTATAAAAGACCAAATTTAAAGATCAAATTTAATATCTGTATTTCTAGATCAATGGTCCCTTGACTTTGAGATTTCACGGGTCAAAAAAATCTCTGAAAGAGAAAATATTCTTTCAAGTAAGGACATTTAAAAAATTTCCTATCCTCATTTCTTAAAAGATTATCCAATGTCTATAAATTACGATGAAAAGGCATATATAGTATCCATAGAAAATGAGGGACAGAAAGATAGGATTTTATGCGTCCATAATCATGAAATAAGAGATTTGACAGAAAAGACAAAGTTGCCATTTCAGCAGAAAAGATATGTTTGAATTTGATAACTCTTGTTTTTGAGGCATGAAAATAATCAAATATTTGTTCCCTAAATTTGATATCATCTGGTAAAATTTCATTTAGTAATTTGTTTTGAAATATTTCCCAAGTTCAGGGGGTAATATTTGCAGTTTTAAAGTGAATTTTAAACTAGTATTTGGAGAATCAGGCAATTACACTCATTTTGCTAATATCCTGTATTTAAGGGATATTTTGTAAACCTTCATTTAAGATAAATAGTTGAAAATATTAATGGAAAAACAACTGAGCTGGAAATTGCTTATATTTACATTTGTTTTTGAAAAAAAAAGAAATTCCTCAAACTAATCTCTGAAGCCACTTGAATTATCCAAAGTTATAATTAAAAATAAAAAATTTTTGATAAACATATCTAAGAAAGTTCACAGAAAAATGAAAGTTAAATTTCACTTGAAATTATTTATTTGCTAGACTTTCAGAACAACATATTTGTCAAACAGTTTGGAACTGGCACTACCATGTCTTGTTGGCTATGGGTTTTATGTTTTAAATATCCTTCATTTTAATTATTTAACTAAGCGTATTTATGTTTTAAGAAATCTAAGCTACTTAAAAATAGATAGCACCAGAGTTCCCACTGTGGCTCAGTAGTAACAAATCCAACTAGTATCCATGAGGATGTTGGTTCAATCCTTGGCCTTGCTCAGTGGGTTAAGGATCCAGCATTGCTGTGAGCTGTGGTGTAGGTCACAGATGTGTCTCAGATCTGGCATTGTTGTGGCTGTGGTGTAGGCTGACAGCTACAGCTCCATTTTGATCCCTAGCTTGGGAATTTCCATACGCCATGGGTATGGCCCTAAGAAGATAAAATAAATAAAATAAAATAAAATAAAATAGCACTGAATTTTATGTCTTACTTTTATACTCCACTTAAAACATTGGCATATACCCTCTTACAACAAAAATTTAAGTAAAAACAAATAAGATTGAATCTAAAGGACCAAATTTAAGTCAAACTACATTACCTTCAAAGAAAGTACTCTAAAATATTCTGTATCTTGTATTTCTTGCTTTACCTAGTAAGAAAAAGAGGACCACACTAACAGGCAAACAAGAGTTATTTTGTATAATGCATTTTTATTGAGTATCTAGTATATGCTAAAGAAAATGCTAGAGGAGTTTCCTGGTGGCTCAGTAGGTTAAGGACACAATATTGTCACTGCCGTGGCATGGGTTCAATCCCTAAACTTCCACATGCAGTGGGTGAGGTCCCCCAAAATGAAAATGTTAGATATATATATATATATATATATATATATATATATATATATATATATATAAAATCTTCCTGTGCACCAGCATTATTCAGTCTTAATGAGATAATAAGAACTACCTTTTTCATACTTATAAAGTTCTGTGAAGTCATCCTGATTATACAACTGGGCCTTTGGAAGAGACTAGAGAGAGCCTCAGGAAGAAGTGACATTTGCACTGATGTCAAAGAATGTAATGAACAAGGAGAGCAGAGGAAACAGGCATTCTAGGCTTGACATGGTCCTCCTGAAATCTGGAAAACTGAACTGCCCATCTTTCTGGGGGCCCCACTGCTATCCCCTACAAGTGAGAAATGAACCTGTCAAATCTTTTTTTTTTTTCCCCTTCTTTTTAGTGTCTCACCGGGGGCATATGGAAGTTCCCAGGCTAGGGGTTGAATTGAAGCTGTACCTGCCTGCCTACGCCACAGCCACAGCAATGCTGGGTCTGAGCCACATCTATGATTTATGCTGCATCTTGTGGCAACGCTGGGTCAAGGATTGAACCTACATCCTATGGATACTAGTTGGGTTCTTAACCTGCTGAACCACTCCTGGAACTCCAAGGACCTGTCAAACCTTTAAGATCTCTTCCAATTCTAGAAATTCAATAGCTCATTTTTTAAACAATAATCAAGTTGGTAAAGCAAAGCCTTTGCAGATTTGTCTAACACAATTAGATGAATACATTACTAGAAACCTGAACTTCTTGGTGAAAATACATTATTCAATTCTCACTTTTTTTGCAATCATCTCTTTAAGACAGCTGAGATCCCTGATGTTTCCTTCCTGAAGCCCCTTCCAAAGGGACAATATAGTGAGAAATTGTTATTTGGTTTATAAACATTATGTTCAAAAAGAGTTGAATGCCTGGCAGAAAGAGTTATGAATAATTCCTTAAATGGGAATGTATAAAAGCAAAACAAAAGCTCTTTGAAGTTCCTTAGGTGCTTCTCAGGGGAAAAAAGAAAGATCTCGAGCAGAAATTCCATAACCAGGATCCCAATGGCAGTGGGAAATCAGTGCAAAAGATGGAAGGAGATGGGATTTTATTTTTTTGGCAGTGGGAAATATTTAGAGAAAATATCTTAAAGTGAAAAAAATTAAACCCCACTACAAAGGAATAAGCTCTCAAGAATTTTGATGTCAAATAAGCCAGAGTCAGCATCAACTGCCTGGGGATGTTTTGAGCATAAATTAAGGAAGATGAATATAAAGAAAAAGAGTGAATGTACTAAGAATCAGTTTAAAGCACACTTAGTTTGTGAACTGCTCTCTTTACCGAAATGCATTAAGAAGTTAAATATTTAAATTACTGTTGGATAGAAATGAATTAATTTATGCTTATTTAATAAGTACATAATTTTTAAAAATAATTTATCATTTACTCATCTAATATATACAGCAGGGCAAAATTAGACACACCTACACCACCTGTGTTAGAAGCCAGCCCTCTACTTGAAGCCTGAACTCTAAAAGGTGAACTGTCATATTGTACTGAAGAATTGTGATTTTTTACCATTGTCTTTGGACAGAGTGGATCATCAACACACTCAGAAGCACATGACCTTCTGAGGCGGAAACTCCCAAATGCCCCTGCCAAAGCACAGAGACAACTCACAATTAATTAATTATAATGTCAATATTTAGCAAGAGTGGGCAAATACCATCTTACATTTGGTTTAAAATACGGAGTCAAAGAGTGAGGAGCAGCCCCAGGTGAGACAGGACAAAGAAGAGGTGGTATGACCAAAACAACACTAGATTGGGAGTTCTGGACTTTAATCTCAATTTCCTTTTACCTGCTGGCTGTAATTAAGCCACCACATTGAACCAGATCCAAGGGCAAGATCAAGTTTTATTTTTCTTTGTGTTTTTTGCACATAGCAAGGTAACATGAACACTGCACTGATTCCAAAGTTGAAAGAGTGGTTGATCCACGTGTTTATCATATAAAGTGACTGATTGGAAGTTTGAATACTGTATGCTGAGAAGATGATCCTGGGCAGAAAGAATGTGAATGAATAGATGTGATAATTAATTCATGTAAATGAATGAATAAATGAGTGAATGAATGAATGAGGTGTTAAGCAAGTCAATTAACCTCAATTTTGCCAGATAACTCATTTATTAGTGAATCACTCTGATTCTTGGTTACCTACTCAATTTCTTTATGATACTTGATTTTATAAGTTCTGTAATATCTTATTGGGTCATTCTTGAGTTCTAACTATCCTGGTATTGTTTCACTCCATTATCAATCAAGTAGCACCAGTCATCATAAGCAGAATTACTTTGTCATCCTGAAATCCTCTCTCACATTCATTCACCAAGATGATTGCTCTATAGTTATAGTGTCTTACCAATCTGTTTCTCTATTTACTTCTCACTGTAAATACCTAAATTTAGACAATGACTGTGCATGGCCTCCCTGCCTGATTCTAGGTGTGGATCAGGTTGAGTACAAGGTAATTTAGTTACATTCTATCATACAGGAAACAAAGACACTATCAGAAACAGCTCTGTTTATGTCTAAATTTCTTTCGCGCCAATTTGAAGTTGTCCTCACTGATTACAGCTGAAATGATTTGAGAAAAAAAATAGCTGTGATAGATCGAAAACATTAAATATTTAAAACATGAGTTCATAAAAATAGTAAGAAAAATTTTTCATCAGTCATGATATTAATCAATTCATTGTTTTGAAAACTAATAAAGAATCAAGCATTTATTTTTATTTTCCCACACACAGTGTACTGCAGCATAACTAGAGTTGAACAGAAGAAGTTTCTTTTCACAGAAATATTATAGAAAAAAAATTAAGATGGAATAATAGAATATATTCATTTTGGAGTCCTGGATAAAATGCTAGATTTAGGCAACAATCATAAATCCAAAAAAAGAGAGACAAACACATAGCACTGGTCTCTTGATGGAAGTACTCAAAACTATCTATGAGGTATTCTGGGGAAAACTTGAAGCAGAATGTGATTAAGTCTTTAACTTGCAGTTTATAGGAAATACAGGGGCAATGGAAATAAATACTAAAAAAAAATTAAAATACCACAGGAAAAATCACCCATTTTTCTTCCACAAATAAATTAAGTAGAAAAACATTTCCATTTTTCCTTCTCTCGGAATAAAGCCACTCTCATTCCTCATTTTACCTGTCTAACTAAAATTTATCTTTATAACTTAGCAGTTAACATTAGGGTTTATAATTAGATTATCTGTATCTCTCTATAGACAGACAATGTCATGTTAATTTTTTGTCACTAGAAACTAACAGATGCTGAATAAATGTTTGCAGAATAAGCAAATGAATAAACTCCAAGCACAATCAAACTGCCATTTATCTTAGCTTTGCAATGCCTTTTTTCATCTCACCAGATCTGGGAATAGAGGAAGCAATGGAAAGCAAGGTAGCAAAGAAAAGCTTTTCATCTGACTTCAGAAAAAGACTTGCAAAACTGGCTGTTTATCAGTGTTCAGAATACATGCCACTTGTTAGTCTCATCTGGGGAAATGTTTAGAATACTTATAGTTGGTCCCATCTCCAGAGATTTCGATTCATTTAACTTTGGATGGGACCCGAGTATATGATTTTCAAAAAAACTCTTAAGGAGATACAAATGTGGGGCCAGGATGAAGAAATCTGCACTTTTCTTTTTCTTTAATATCTTTCCATCCCACCCTGTCTCCCAAACCCCAACCTCCTGTAAGTACAGGGTTCATTGTTATAGCCTCAGATCATAATCCAGAGCATAGTTTATAGTGCTAACTATGTATCTGTGTGTGTGTGTAGATGAGCATGCAATTAGGTGAAGTTCCCTTTTATCTCTCAAAAAAGGTACGTAATAAAAGACAAATGTGTCAACCCCCTTGCCCCACACACACTATTGCCATAAATGGCAGCAATGCCTGTAACAGAATAACTTGGAGAGTCTAGAAATTAAACATAGATACATAAATACAGATAGTAAAAGGATGGAGAGATGGTTATTATAGTAAAAATTATGTTTGATTTAAAGGCCAAATCACTAAACAAGACTACACATATTGTATAATCACAATAAAGATTTGTCATCCAAAATTTATAAGCAAAAGTCGAAGAGAAACACTTGCAGAATGCAATGGGCCTATCAGAAAAGTGGGTGAATTTAATTTTTATTTTATAATCTATGGCTTACCAAGTAGGCAAAAATGATAAGAATTTACAGGTTGTGTGTATAAAATGTTAGTCATATAGTAAGGTATTTTAGGTGTATATGAGTATATTAAACTCTATACTATTAAAATAGAATATATACTTTCTTTTCAAATTCTTTCGGATATATATTCAAAATGTGCTCTACAGTAAACCTTAATTATAATTTAGTGAATTCCACAATTTACAAACACTATGTACTTTGTTCTCTGATGACAATGTCGAATAAAAAATAAGATCCCCCTCAAAAATATCTTCAAATAAAAACCTAGAGTCTAAGGAAAAGCAGAAACAAAATTATAGAATGTCTAAAATATAATGATTAAAAAAACTAAAGATCAGAATCTATGATATAGGTTAAAGTTGTCACTACAGGAAAATTTATAGTCTTAAATACACATCAAAATAATAACATAAAATAAATGTATTAACTGGTAAACTAACAGCAAACTAAAAATAAAATAAGTGAAATAAATCTAATGAAACAGATTGGAAAAAACTAATAATTACAGAAATTAGTGACATTTAGAAGTTACAAATACATTACAACTAATATATAAATCCACCATGTGGTTCTTTGAAATAAATGCTAAAATATAAAAACTAATTAAGAAACAAAAGGATAAATCACAAAGTTAGAAATATTAATGGGAGAAATAATTGAAGTGAAAATTAAAATAACCCTCAATTTTCAACTCTATGTTATAATTAGAACAATTATTTTTTTAGAAGGAATATTAAACACAAACAGGTCAACGTTAATAAAGGGAGCTGAACAAGTTGTAAGATGTTGTGTTTATATGTAAAGCTACTACCAACTAAATTTCCATGAAATAAATGTTTTTACTATTATTTTGACTGATCTAGATTTCATGAAGATTAGAAAAAAACTTTAAAGTGCTAAACCTCTTAAAAAATTAAACATATCAATGAAATTTAACCTGATAAAGGGATAGCTACAAAACAAACAAAAACTTTGGGCCAATTACATTTATGACTATTAATGCAACAGTTCTATACTATAACCCTAAAAAAATAAACGGCCCATGTGCTTTATTCGTGGATAGGCATACTCGATATTGCAAAGATGGTGATTCTCCCTTATTCATTTATAAATCCAATATAATACTCTCTTCCCCTCAAAACAAACAAACAATAAAACTCCAAACATTGTTTTGGGAGGCTTGAAAGATGATCTAGAGAAAGAATAAACATGTAAGAATGGATTTGGGGTGAACAGGGGAGGAGGGTAGAGAGAAAAAGTATACTGAATGGGAAAAGCCCCATCAGATGTTAAAACATAAACACATTGTAAAGCTATGATAAAAAAAAATAGCTGATGCTGGTGTTTATTTGGAAATTGTATGAAATGCTAGAGATCGTCCAGAGATTGTTTAAGATAACCCACCTAATATTATGTTCATATCTCCTATGCTGCAGCTTATAGTCAACACTGGATACTTAACACACTGAGCGAGGTCAGGGATCAAACCTACAACCTCATGGAGACTATGAGGATGAGCCACAAAGGGAACTCCCCAAAAAAACCTTAAAGTTTGATTCGTTTGACTACATACTAATACCATATAGACTATGTTTTTTTCTACATACAATTTTGAAAGTAATAACGAATGGTCACAATGTAAATAAAAAATTTAAATTATGATAATGTGGTAACTTTTATCATTGGAAAGATATTTTACAAGTAAATAAGAAAATGGCTAATAACTCAAGTATATATCAAGGAATATGAACATGCACATCACAGGAAAAACTTTCACATAAATAGTATGAATGCTTGTAATAAGTAAAAGTAGTCATCCTCTGTCTCACTCCTCTCTACTTTGGGTATTGATTCTTAAGAAAACTACTTTTATTTTTATATTTTTATTTTTGTCTTTTTGGGGCCCCACCGGCAGCATATGGAAGTTCCCAGGCCGGGGGCTGAATCAGAACTGCAGCTGCCAGCCTATGCCACAGCCACAGCAACAGGGGATCTGAGCCGCACTGTGACGTACACAACTCACGGCAATGCTGGACCCTTAACCCAGGGATCGAACTTGCATCCTCATGGATACTAGTCAGATTCATTATGACTGCACCACCGTGGGAATTCTAAGAAAACTACTTTAAAAAAATCATCCAAGGAGTTCCTGTCGTGGAGCAGCAAAAACAATTCCAACTGGGAACCATGAGGTTTCAGTTTCCATCCACCGCCTTGTTCACTGCGTTAAGGATCCGGCGTTGCCATGAGCTGTGGTGTGCGTCGCAGACACAGATCAGATCTGGCATAGGCCAACAGCAACATCTCTAATTAGAGCCCTAGTCTGGGAACCTCCCTGTGCCGCAGGTGTGGCCCCAAAAAGACAAAAGACAAAAGACCAAAAAAAAAAAAAAAAAAATCATCGCAAGTAGTTCCTTACATTTACCTAATAAAAGCAACTCAACGGCTTCTCTTGATTTAGCTGTTTTCCACTCTATCATTTGACTTGCTGCTCTCATAAGATAGGTCATTTACACAATCATTTTTCATTTGTCTTTCCTTTCAATACAGTAATGTCACCATTTTTATTTCTCTATTGGTATCCATGTAAATTTGAATAATTTACTTCTACCTCTATTTCTTGTCCCATATCCAACAAAGGATATTTGTTGGAAATATCCTTTCCAACAAAGTTTGCTTTAATATAGATGGTATTTGTTTTCCCACTTTATCTTGTAACCATACTCTATCTCCACTTTCTACTCCAAAACCTATTATCAATATTTTTTTTTTTTTTTTTTTTTGTCTTTTTGCTATTTCTTGGGCCGCTCCCAGAGGTTCCCAGGCTAGGGGTCTAATCAGAGCTGCAGCCACCGGCCTACACCAGAGCCACAGCAACGTGGGATCCGAGCCGCGTCTGCAACCTACACCACAGCTCACGACAACGCCGGATCCTTAACCCACTGAGCAAGGGCAGGGACCGAACCCGCAACCTCATGGTTCCTAGTCGGATTCGTTAACCACTGCGCCACGACGGGAACTCCCTATTATCAATAATTTTATGTTTTGATTGTTAATGTGAAGAACAAATGCATTTTGTTTTATAACCATCAATCTTCTGAATTTCAGCAGGTTGAATATAAAAGGCAAAAGAAATAAATAATGTTGATATTATTGTGACTACATAAAGATGAATGGTTATTAAATATCCTTTCCAACAAAGTTTGCTTTGACCATCCACCTCATCCTAGCCTTACTGTCATGGGTTTTATAGCTCTTCTTTCTTTCTTGTTTTTTTCCTTTCATTTGCTGCCTTTGTCATTTTCAGGCTATTCTGATGTCTCAGGAATATTATGACACCACTAAGATATCCAGTAAGGAAGAACCTGCTTCAGCAGCTGAAATGCTGTCAGCAAGCTGCCTTTTCCTCAGCTTACAGCCTCCTTAGACTGCCTCACACACAGAGAAATGCACTGACCCAGGACCACACTCAGGGGTAGCACCCTCCTCAGATGACTGATCCAGGCAGAGGGATAAAGGCTTTCCCTTTTGGGGCCCAATTAAAGAGAATATCCACTTCTGAGATTCCTTGGAATGAGCAGAGGCTGTTAATTATGCATCATGACTCCACTTCTTCCTCTGCCCAATCCTGCTTCCTTCCACCCTTTCTTAAATGTTTTGTTCCCTATGATAGCCACTGGTAAACATCCCACATACTAACTTCCATCTCAGAGTCTGCTTCCTGGAGAACCCAACTTGCAACAAAGCTGTTTTAGTCTGATGAGCATCTTGGCCAGTAACCTGGAGATCAGTCAATAAACAGAATGCTGATTCAGCCTAAAACTACTAATACTGAGGCAAAATTATTATTTCTCAGTCAACCCACTTGTAGTAAACCGTTCTCCCTGGGAGACTTGCACATCCATCTGGTAAGACTTCTCTTCACTTTTTTTTTTTTTTTTTTTTTTTTTTTCCTGGAGCACACTTTTTCTTGAGAGAACCCATATCTAGCTGCTAACTGAGACATAAGACCAGAAAAAGAATCTGGCTTAATATGGGGCCATGATGCAGTCTCCTCTCTCTCTCTCTTTCTGCTCCAACTCCTTTCCCAATGTCTCCTCCTTTCACTACTATAACTGAAGGATCCTTGATAGAGACTGTCCATCATCTTCCATTTTCCATATGTCTTAGTCAGTGAGCTCCTATAACAAAATACCATAGACTGGAGGCCTTCTAAACAACAGGAATGTATTCCCTACAGCTCTGGAGTCTGGAAGTCTGAGACCAGGTTGCCAACATAGTTGTGTTTTGGTGAGAACCCTCCTCTGAGCTGCAGATTTCTGACTTCTCATGGTGTCCTCACATGGAGGAAAGAGGGTGAAGGAGCTCTCAGGGGTCTTTTTGTGAGAGTGTGAATCTCATTCATGAGGGTGGAGCCCCCATGATCTAATTATCTCCCCAAAGCCCTACCTCCTAATACCATAATATTAGGGTTAGGATTCACCATATAAATTTTGAGGAGACACAATAGTCAGCCTGTAACACTACTTACTTCATTTTTCCTTATTTGCATCTTTTTATAACTCTTAAGGTTACACAGTAAGGCTTTATCTCCCAGCAGACAGGACATCAGCTCTGGGTGTTCAGTTCTCTTGGGCTATTGCCCAATCCATCATCTTGTAACAAAATGACCAAACCTCTTCCTATGTAATCACTAGAACTGCTGACTATCTTTGGCACACCTCCTGCTGTTTCTTAAACCATGTGGCCTATCCACAATTTCCTGTGTATACACATTTTCAATAACCAAGTGTGAGAAGGAGAAAGAGTGAAAGAGAAATACATGCTTTTACAGAGAAATACTATCCATATTTTAAAAATAGATATAACTTAATAAAGACATGACACTATGTTAAATGAAGGATACCCTTTCTGAGATATTCTCCTATAATCTCCCTCCTCCAGCTTCTCCTTTACTTGGTGGGATCAACTTCAAACAGGACTGACCACTCTCCAGCCCTGTTCCACAGACTTGTTTGGAAATGGATCCACAACTTCCTGGATTTCCTTTCTTCTTCCTTGGTTTATCCACCCTCTCCCCCACTTTTAGGAAAAATATTCTCGAATGACCCTTGCCCTTCCATTATGGTGTTTTTTTCACTATGAGACTGTTCCATTTCCTCATTCAACTCTCTTCCATCCAAATGTATCTTCTTAAAATTGCCGAAGGTATCTGCTTGTAGATAAACATCCTGCTGTTCTTTTAAAACTGGCTAATGTACACCCTTTTAAATCCTTTTCTTAATGTAGTATCATGAGGGAAAACATATCCGCATGAATGCTCTTTGCCAAGTTGAAGTCTTTCAGGAAACTTGGATAAGTTTCATCTGGCAGGAGCACTGGGGTTCTAGGGAGGGAAGGATATTTCCTTTTGACTGCAATTCTTTTGAGCTGTTGGAAATTTTTACTGTGAAAGTATATTCTTGTGTTTTTCAATAAAAGAAAGCTAATCTGACAAAGGGACAAGCATTTCTTAAGCAACTAGTATGTACCAGGAACTTCTCTAAGTTTTTGAGAGCATAAGAGATTGAGGAAAATCCAATACCAGTTATACAATTTGAAAAAAAAAATTACCACTGAAGCACAGCAATTTCTGGATTTTTCACTATATGCTAGATCTGTTGAAGCCTATAGATTTTCAGTATGCCTTATAAAAGCACAGTGAAAGCACTCTTTACAGTGTCAGCAGCTGAAATTTCTTGCACTCTCGTAATGTGGTCTCTGAAATATTTTTTTGCATTATGTAAAACCTGAATCAGCAGCTTAAAGTTAGCTCATTTTTGCAACATAGAAGATTTTCCATTGTCCCATGTGTTTTAGAATGATTTCAGCTATAAAATTATAATCAGAGTCAAGCAAAATGAAAGAGAAAATCTTCCAGGCTACTGTAGATACTTAATGGAAGAACAGTCAATTGATTTGTATCATATGGTTCCTTAAACCTAATGCATCTTAAGACGTAATGAGTTTTACTCATTTTGCATGCATTTAAAGTATATTTAAAAATACATAGACAATGCTTTCTTTAATTTTAAAAATGTGTCTAATTTATAGGAAATCTATACTCAATTTTGGATGTTTATATGTTTACATTCATTTTTCAAGTGCAAGGGAGCTCTAATGGGTAGTGGAGAAATTAAAGTACTAACACTTTTTAAATGCTTACTTGTTACCAAACAGAGTGAAGCTAGTTTTCCAAACTCTGGCTCTTTTACCATACTATCTGAATATTAATATTTCATCTTGTAAGGACTAATACATAGTCAGCAATCAGTCAGTGATATTATTTCCTTTTATTTTCCTATATTCATTGGTTAATCTAAATGAGACTGGTCATATTACCATAAATGAAAAAAAAAGTTATTTCAAGGGAACAGCTATTTTTCAAGACAGCCAATAGAGTTGCTGATTAATATGTGCCTATCAAATAAGAACTTCAGTAGTATCAGAAGGACAGCCATCCTGGGCCCCTAGAAATTAGCTCATTAAGTGCACACACGTTGTTGCCAGAAGGAAATGAGGCTGAATCCACAATCCAGGAGTAAAAATCAGTCTTACACTTTATGTTCAGTCACATCGCAAATCGGTCTCATCGCAATAGAAAAAACAGAACAAAACAAACAACAACAAAAAAGTTGACTGCTTATGAACTGAATCCACTACTCTTTGTGAGGAAGAAGCAAATAACTTAATTTCACGTCCCTCATAGTATTATCATGAGCTTTGGTACTATATATACACATAAGGTGCTAACTATTTCTGGTTCTCAGTGATGGCTAATATCTAAGGGTAATCTAAAGAGATTCTATTCCAGTGGATGGCGCTGCTAATCTCTGAAACATACTTCCAACAAGAATGTAAAGCATCATCTTTAAGCTGATATTCAGCATATCTGGAATCTATTTCTTCATTCTTTTGGTCAACAAATATTGACTGAGGACCTACAGTATGACAAACATTATGTTACATAATTCAAGAATAGTATTAAAAGAAACAGACCCTCAAAACAAAACAAACAAAATAAAAACCCCACTCTCGATGGGCTTACATTTTAGAGGGGCATGCAGAGAATACGTGTAAGAAATAAGTAAATTATACAGTAGGTAAGAAAGTATAAGTACTGTCAAGAAGAAAAAAGTAGGCAAAAAATAGGTGTAGCAAGAATGGGGGAATATTGTTTTAATTCAATTAAAAAGGTCTCCATTTGAAGATGATATTTGAGCAAAGACCTGAAAGAGAGGAAGCAAGCCATGGAGATGCAAAAGAAAAGCATTCTAAGTACAGAGAACAGCAATTTCAAAGGCTTTGTGGGAGAAAGGAGGAAAGCAATACATTCCAGGAAACCGACTGTGGCTGGAGGAGAATGAGCAAAAGTGAGGCAGAAGGTGAGAAAGTTTGGGGTGGGTGTGTGTTGTAGAGAGGGGTGCTCTGTAGGACTTTAAGGACTTTGGCCTGGTGCTCAGCTGGCCCTATATTTATGTATAGATAATTATCTTCATGATAATATCCTAAAACTCTATTACCTGGAAAAAATCATTTTTTGTTTTTATCAGTTAAAAAAATATGGGTAGGGAATTAAAAAGCCTGAAGAAGAGTATCCTTCATTATAAATTTTACTCAGGAACAAATTCTTTCCAAAGGAATCATGTTTGTAGCATGCAAAACAATTTTATTTTATTTTTATTTTTTGGTCTTTTTAGGGTCTCACCCACAGCATATGGAGGTTCCCAGGCTAGGGGTCAAATCAGAACTGTAGCCACAGCCACAGCAATTCCACATCCAAGACACATTGTGACCTATACCACAGCTCATGGAAAAGCTGGATTTTTAATCCACTGAGCAAGGTCAGGAATTGAACCAGCATCCTCATGGATACTAGTCAGGTTCCTTACTGTTGAGCCACGATGGGAATTCCAAAACAATTCTATATATTAACCTCTGGTACCAGCCCCGATCTTTCCTATAATGATTGTTTATAGCATTAGACTAACTGGTATACATGTATATATTTATGCAAATGTCTTATAGACGCTAACGAATAGATATTCAGATTCTCTTTAATTTTTTTTAAAGCTTTTAAAATAGAAACCACATTTCTAGTTTTCTAGTGAACTGATGCAGCGTCTGAATCCTGAAGAAATGATCTGGTTTCTTACTGTAATCTAGAGTGACCATATAATTTATCATCTAAAGTAGGACACTTTGATGAAGGACAAATGCTAACCTGGAAGGACATAAATCAGAACTGTCCCAGACAACCAGAATATATGAGTCCTGGAGATAGATTGAACAAGCATTTTGGAGTTAAGCAGACCTAGAAATGAAAAACAGCCTTACCTCTTAAGGAAGTTTACCCAGGCTGTTTGAGACCCATAATATGGAGTTATGAGACCTAACTTGGTTGCTTAGGAGGATTTATTCAGATGAAAACACATGCATGTCCACTACTGAGCCATTTTACAGAGTGAGATTTAAGCAAAAATGGGCAGTTTGGAAGAGCTATGTTTAATTATTGTAGAAGTTATTGAAAAGAAATTATTATAAAACTTTCCTGGGCTATAGTAGTACAGAACTACAGTTACAGAGTAGGTATCAAAGTAATCCGCAGGGGTTATGAGTATACTCTGGCATAAATAATAGCGCAATCCTTGGAGTTTCCGTCGTGGCGCAGTGGAAACGAATCCAACTAGGAACCAAGAGGTTGCAGGTTCGATGCCCAGCCTCACTCAGTGGGTTAAGGATACAGCATTGCCATGAACTGTGGTGTAGGTCCTAGACGCGGCTCAGATCGGGCATTGCTGTGGCTGTAGTGTAGGCCGGCAGCTACAGCTCGGATTAGACCCCTAGCCCGGGAACTTCCATAGGCCACAGGTGCAGCCCTAAAGAAAAAATTTTTTAAAATTTAAAATAGGAGTTCCCGTCGTGGCGCAGTGGTTAACGAATCCGACTAAGAACCATGAGGTTGCGGGTTCGGTCCCTGCCCTTGCTCAGTGGGTCAAGTTTCCAGCGTTGCTGTGAGCTGTGGTGTAGGTCGCAGACGTGGCTCGGATCCTGCGTTGCTGTGGCTCTGGTGTAGGCTGGCAGCTACAGCTCCGATTCGACCCCTAGCCCGGGAACCTCAATATGCCGCAGGAGCGGCCCAAGAAATGGCAAGAAGACAAGAAAATAAATAAATAAAATAAATAAAATAAAATTTAAAATAATAATGTACCCTTTATTTCTTTAACTAAAATCATAATAATGGAAGTGATGGAATCATGAAACATAGTATCCATCTTAATATCAGAACAATGATTCCATAATATAGAAATAATTTTTAAGTTTTAGGTATCAGATGTTTGATGTAAAATGGTAAGATTTGATTATAAAATTTCCTTGGGAAGAGAGATTAAAAAATTTCCCCTCCTCTTAAAATTGTCATCCAATGCCGTATCTACACCAAATTGCCTCACACTTCAGTAAGGCAATCACAGGAGACTGGAAACCATATGGGATCCTCTAGGCTCTTGAGATTTAATAATATGCTAATTTTCATGTCAAATACAAATCTGTGTGCTGGAAAAAATTCAAAGATGCTTTCTAAACAAAGACGTTGAAATATTCTCACTTTCTGAGATTCAATATATTCAGATCTTTCTCTACTCTTTTAAAATATCTTAAGCCAATCAACCTGTATTTTTTTTCTCAGACTTTATTCACACAATTTGACCATCTGCTCCTTATCAGCTACAGTTGGCTTAATATATACTTTGCTCCCCAAATCTACTTTAAGATAATCTTTATTTCCTGATTTGTACTAAAATATCTATTTCTATTTTAAACCATTTTTCATATAATAAATAGTTTTATGATACTGTGATAATTTGCAATAGTCTTAACTTTTATCAATTTGCATAGTCTGTAATGTACCTCAAACAACAAATTTATATACTGTTGTTTATTTTCCAAATGAAATAACTTCAAACACTATATTTATTACACAGAATTCGCTTCTCTGTCTAAACTGCTGCCAAAACATAGTGTTTAGAGTACATTTCTGTTTCATTAAATTTTCTTATTTTTCTTAATGTAATACATATTTTTATCATTGCTTGTGCCTGTGTATAAGCAATCCAATATTGTGGTTCTATACATTATTATAAAACCATACATTATTATATCATGTTATAACTATAAACATTATTGATGATATTGAATATATTAATAATAGTAATAACAACATTTATATCATGTTCTCCATGTTGCCTGGCACTTTTCCATGTGAATTTAATGGTTTTAAAATTCATATGTTCCATGATTGTAACAAAGTTTTGTATAAAACATATGTAATCAGCATGTATATCTAAGAAAAGACTGACTACTATTAATCACTAAACTGTTATAAAAGTAATACAAAGGGTAGGAGATCTTGAGAACAAAATATCACAGTATGAGATTTTAATTCAAAGAATATTTGCTGAATGAATGAAGAATGTACTGTGATTATGATTAAAGGGCTGGTTGATGAATAAGATATGGTGCCTTCTATTCTGAAGCACATACTCTAATGAGGAATGATTTGGTGACAAAATCCCCTCAGACAGGTAGATTGAACCACCATGTATTCTCTGCATAATTTGTGTTTAGCAGTTTCAATATTTTTAACATATATGTTTGTATATATGTATAATACATATACTTATAAATATTATATATATATATTTTGGGTACATATATATACACACTATACATGCATACACACAAATATGTAAATATTTATAATTCAATTTAATACATTGGATATATATTCAAAAATCACATAATATTTTTATTAAACTGTCAAAGATTAATTACAATGTAAAAACATTAGAATTAATTTTTTCCTTTCTAATTCATTTGAAAATTCTACATTTAAAGCTTTTGTTTCCCCCATGCCAGGGGTCGAATCAGAGCTGCAGCTGCTGGCCTACACCACAGCCATAGCAATACAAGATCCAAGTGGTGGTCTGCGGCCTACACCACAGCTCATGTCAACACCTGATCCTTAACCCACTGAGCAAGGTCAGGAATTGAACCCACGTCCTCATGGATACCAGTCGGATTCATTACCACTGAGTTATGATAGAAACTCCTACATTTAAAGTTTTTGAAGAGATTTCTAAGTATCTACTCCATGTATAGTAATGTGAATCTAGCATAAAGTTTTAGATTTTTCTTATGTTTATTTTGATAAACGTAACTATTCATCAAGTGTGAGGAATTTTCAACATGGTCAGAGAAAATAAGTCAGAATCCCTGCGCAAGTGATTTTGTTCAACAAACTAATTTTGGCCTTGCAGTGAGAAGCAACTCTCTGGCACCATCTATTGACTGCATTGCTTTACTTTTGAATCAAGATATATGCAAATTAGCGATGAATGAATAAAACATATTCTTCATTTTTCATTAATGACAAGTAGCCTGAGCCATCAACATTCACAGTGGTTGATAAAGTCAGATATATCATATCAGTAAATTTATGCTGCACCCTTGGAATCTGATGTTGTCTTCTAATCATGAATGAAAACTTGCTCTAATGTGTCTGCAGGGGGTCTACCTCCACAGGTGATATTCATGATGAAATATCTCAATAGAGGCCAAAATAACCTTCACCACGATTAACTGGCTCTGTTGTATGTCTTTTTTTCTTTTAAAGCATTTAAGCTCTGCTGGAGAACTACTGACACAATCCTCTGTGGTACTGACTTTGAACCTGGGTGTCAAAAGGACAAGTATGTAAAAACCACCAGTTAGTTGCGGTATCTTAGCTAGTTACTTTGACACAGACCATTCAATTTAATCCTTCTCCAAATTACAGATGAGGAAAAAAGTTCAGAGAGATTAAAAATATTGCATTAAGCCCCTCATATCTTTAAGGTATTTAATTCAAATGTCTCTTTTTCCAGGAAATACCTCCCTAGGTATTGTGCCTGAGATTTTGGACACCACACCCTCACATGTCTTGTCCCCTTTTATTGTTTAGTAATTACCACTATAATATACCACATATTTTGCTTATGTATCTTGTTCCTTGTCTGTTCTCCTCCGTGAAATGTGAACTGCATGATATTAGGAATTTTACCTGTTTTTGTTCACGACTGTCATCTTCAACAAAACGGTGTCTGACACAGAGTAGATGCTCAATAAACTTTTGTTAATAAATGAATGTGTTAATTTATGAATGTCTAGTCAATGGTAAAGCTAGGATTTGAATCTGTGATTCTTGGCCATCTCTTTCTACTGCCACAGGCTACCACACTTTCATCCTGTGCACAAAAAGTCCCCAATACCTCATGTTAAGAAACTCAAGAGAACAAAGTGGTCTTTCCTTTCAACTCTTTTTTTTTTCTTTTTTTGGCCACCCTGCAGCATATGGAGTTCCCAGGCCAGGGATCAGATCCGAACTGCAGTAGCCAGCTGCACTGCAGCCCTGGCAATGCCTGATCCTTAACCCACTCTATGTGGCCAGGGATCAAATTCGCATCCCAGGGCTTCTATTGCTCTACAGGGAGAACTCCTCTTTCGACTCTTTGAATTAACTAGTAAAAGGGAGCATCTAAGTGACCAGTCATTTCTTCAACATTTAATACATCTCTGCTGAATGGCTTCTATGTACTAGGCACCCAGGAGGAAATGTTCCCTCTTCTTTATGCCTTCAGTATTATATTTGTATGTGTCCCTGTGCAAATGCCTGCATCTCTGACAGCTCTCTACAAAGCTTTCTTGAAGAGGCAAGGAAGGGGATCCATAGACTAACACTGTACTCATAGGATATGAAGAGAAGGAAGATCAGGGCACACCACTTACTTATCTTGATTGACTTAAAGGCCGCAGGTCTTTTCTTTGCTACATTCTTCATCTACATACAGCACATATTGTTAATTACATGCTTACTGTTTTTTTCATCCTTGTAACCTAATGCATTTATTCATTTACTTGAGTTTGTTTCCTGGCTCTTAGATGTGACTCAGTCACTTGAATATACAGCATTTAATGGGGAGGACTTAAATTGAGTAGACTTATTTTAAAAAGGTCCCTTCACTCCTCTTTGTTTTTCACATGCTTCCAGGTGCTCCTGATGAGAAAAAAAATCTATCTAATGAACGGCAAGACAACACAAAGAAGAAATCAAACTTTTCTTTTTCAATAAACTCAGTAACTAAACACAAAGATATTAGAAAAAAAGAAATTTGAAACACAGAAGAGGAGTTTTATCATCCCAGCAGGTTATTTTAAAGAAATTCACACTCTTACCTTAGTTTATTTCCAGCAAGAGTGCTATGGAATATATTTCTTTGTGGATAAAAGGGAAGAACATATCCCTTTGCTAAGGAAGTGGAGTCATATGAGAAAGTAAATTCCAACCGAGGTCAATTATCAGGGATTGACAGCAAGAGGGAAACACTCAGATAAGAAAAAGCCAGATAGAAGGAAGGACTTAAGCTCCCTCTAACAGTCCAATAGATTTTTGTTGAGATAATATATCTATACTTTTCCAGACAGATGATTCAGATCAGCCGCATTCCCTGGGCAGACTCAAGGAAGTTGTTTAACAAATCCTCTGTTTCTTCATCTTTAACATAGAATTGACAGTGACCTAGTTCCTAGAGTTGCTGAGAAATAAATGATTTAATATATGTAATGCAGGGAGTTCCCTTGTGGCACAGTGGGTTAAGGATTCAGTGTTGTCACAGGATTGTTGCTGTGCCCAGTCCCTGGCCTGGGAACTTCCATATGCTGTGGGAATGGCACACATACACACACACGCGCGCGCACACACACACACACGTAATGCAATTATAATAGTTCCTAGCACATAATAAGTACTACATAATGTGGATATTATAGGTTTTACTATTAGGAGCCCCATTTATTCCATTGTTTCCTTTTTGCTTCTAATAAGTCTTTGATTAATTGTTTCAGTTGTTATATTGGCAATATTTTTAAGATTTAAAGGGTATAAGGTAAAGAATTGTCTATGTGTTTTGAACTGCATGCTAAAAGGGGTCATTTCTTCCCTAGGAGTGTATATGGGCATCGGTGTGGAAATGTACAATAGGCTCAGGAAAAAGTGAATACCAGAGATAAATTGAGTCCATGAAGTCCTACGTATTTCCATACTAGAAGACTATCTACTAACCCAAAATCGGAGATTCTGAGTGATAGTTTTAGTTTGGGTGAACCTCATTAAACTTTTTTTGGGGGGCAGTGAAACATTTTATTTTTATTTATGTGTTTATTTTCAAGTTTTACTAAGGTATAGTAAATATTTACAATGTTGTGATAATTTCTGCTGTACAACAAAGTGATTCAGGTATGACATATACACACACCCATTCTCTTTCAGATTCTTTTCCCATAAAGGTTGTCACAGAATGTTGAGTAGAGTTCCCTGTGCTATATAGCAGGTCCCCATTGGCCAACCACTCCATTAGCCCCATTACATTGTGCAAAGAACACAGGTTGGAGACATACTTAGATTTGAATATCACCACTACCAACTGTAATCCTCAGACAAGGTAATTCAGCCTTTACTAATGTACCCAATCCTCTTATTTCTCTGACCTCTTATCCTACTCTTTGCCCTACATCCACATCCACCATCGACTCCAGTCCCCCTCATTTATTTCCTCAAACACATCAAACAGGTTTACATCCTACTACTGTCTGTTTCCTCTGCCTGAACGTTTCTGCCCCCAAGTCCCCATGAATAACTTCTGAATCTCCTACAAGTCACTGTTTGATACATCTTTCTCATTAAAATCTCCTCTGTTGACCCTATTTCAGGTCTTGAAAAATATATGAGTTTGGAGGCTGCCTGAGCTTTAATCTCCCCTTTCATCCTCCCCTCAAAACCTAAAAAAAAAAAAACAAAAAAAAACAAAAAAAAACAAAACAAAAAAAACAGAAATTATCTACAGATGAAACCACAGCTGATCCACACCTTTAGCACCAGCAGGAAACAGAAAATGCAGTAATCTTCAAATCGCCTCTTAGTGGTAGAAAAAAATTCCAGTAGCAGTTCCACTGCCTGCCCTACATGCCTGTGGGTATGAACAGGAAGAGAGAGGCTTAGAAGATTCAGTTAAAAAGAGTAACTAAGTGAAGATGACTTAGATAAAACACAAAAGATACAATCACTAAGTAAAGAAAGTTCAATACTAAATGCCAAAACACTGAGCACAGGGCAGGACTTGGTGATTCATAGCATTGGGCTAAGAGACAGTGATTGGCATTGGAAGTGGCAACTGCAAGGGGTCCTTGCTTCCAGAAAGAGAGGAGTCAGATGAAGATGGGGCAGTGCAACCTGTACATCAGGCTGTGGAGGAAAAGATAGAAACAGAGGGGAAAATTAAAGAAACCAAAGAGACAAAGGGGGAAAAACATATCAAGCTCTCTGCTCTCTGTCTTTCCATCAAAAACACCATTTGTAAAAGAAGTTGTACAGATTAGGGCAGAATTAAAACAAGTGGGCTCTACAAATATGAACATAGAGGAATAGACAAAAGCAGACTACATCATACAAAACTATTAGAAAAATATTTAGTAAAAGTTAAAGCATTTCAGCTGACAAAATATTTCCCCACAAACCAACCAAAAAACTGTAGAGAACTGTAACACAATATGTCAAAGTGAATTAAATATCCTCAAACAAGCTTTGAGAAATAATTTAAAAACACTTAGAAATATAAACGTTGTAGATGAATAAAAAAAGGAAGAAATAAAATGAGAATTAACTGAGCCCAGGAAAGAAACTGAAGAAAAAAGTAAACAGTACAAATGACCACTAAGGTATAACATGTCCAGGTGAGAATAGAGTCAAAGGAAAATTTTGTAAAGGATCTTGATAAAAAAAAAAAACAAGAAGAATGAACACAACATAAAAAATGATAATAAACCCACAGCAAATATAATACTCAATGGGGAAAAACTGAAAGCCTTCTCACTCAAATCTCGAACAAGACAGGGATGCCCACTCTCACCACTGCTCTTCAACATCGTTTTGGAAGTCCCAGCCACAGCAATTGGACAAAAAAAATAAATAAAAGGCATCCATATAGGAAGAGAAGTGATAAAACTGTCACTGTATGCAGATGACATGATACTATACATAGAAAACCCTAAGGACTCAACCCCAAAACTCCTTGAACTGATTCATAAATTCAGCAAAGTAGCAGGATATAAGATTAACATTCAGAAGTCAGTCGCATATCTGTATACCAGCAATGAAATATTAGAAAAGGAATACAAAAATACAATACCTTTTAAAATTGCACTCACAAAATCAAATACCTCAGAATACACCTGACCAAAGAGGTAAAGGACCTATATGCCGAGAACTATAAAACTTTCATCAAAGAAATCAAAGAAGATGTAAAGAAATGGAAAGATATTCCATGTTCCTGGATTGGAAAAATCAATATTGTAAAAATGGCCATACTACCCAAGGCAATCTACAGACTCAATGCAATCTCTACTAGATTACCCATGACATTTTTCACAGAACGAGAACAAACAATCCAAACATTTATATGGAACAACAAAAGACCCAGAATTGCCAAAGCAATCCTGAGAAACAAAAACCAGGCAGGAGGCATAACTCTCCCAGACTTCAAGAAATACTACAAAGCCACAGTCATCAAAACAGTGTGGTACTGCTACCAAAACAGACAGACAGACCAATGGAACAGAACTGAGAACCCGGAAATAAACCCTGACACCTATAGTCAATTATTCTTTGACAAGGGAGGCAAGAACATAAAATGGGAAAAAGAAAGTCTATTCAGCAAGCATTGCTGGGAAACCTGGACAGCTGCATGCAAAGCAATGAAACTAGAACACACCCTCACACCATGCACAAAAATAAACTCCAAATGGCTGAAAGACTTAAATATACGACAGGACACCATCAAACTCCTAGAAGAAAACATAGGCAAAACACTCTCTGACATCAACATCATGAATATTTTCTCAGGTCAGTTTCCCAAAGCAATAGAAATAAGAGCAAAAATAAACCCATGGGAACTTATCCAACTGAAAAGCTTTTGCACAGCAAAGGAAACCAAAAAGAAAACAAAAAGACAACTTACAGAATGGGAGAAAACAGTTTCAAATGATGCAACTGACAAGGGCTTAATCTCTAAAATATACAAACAAATTATACAACTCAACAGCAAAAAAGCCAACAACACAATTGAAAAATGGGCAAAAGACCTGAATAGACATTTCTCCAAAGAAGATGTACAGATGGCCAGCAAACACATGAAAAAATGCTCAACATCCCTGATTATTAGAGAAATGCAAATCAAAACAACCATGAGATACCACCTCACACCAGTCAGAATGGCCATCATTAATAAATCCACCAATAACAAGTGCTGGAGGGGGTGTGGAGAAATGGGAACCCTCCTGCACTGTTGGTGGGAATGTAAACTGGTACAGCCACTATGGAGAACAGCTTGGGGATACCTTAGAAATCTATACATAGAACTTCCATATAACCCCACAATCCCACTCTTGGGCATCTATCCGGACAAAACTCTACTTAAAAGAGACACATGTACCCGCATGTTCATTGCAGCACTATTCACAATAGTCAGGACATGGAAACAACCCAAATGTCCATCAACAGATGATTGGATTCGGAAGATGTGATATATATACACAATGGAATACTACTCAGCCATAAAAATGAATGACATAATGCCATTTGCAGCAACATGGATGGAACTAGAGAATCTCATCCTGAGTGAAATGAGCCAGAAAGACAAAGACAAATACCACATGATATCACTTATAACTGGAATCTAATATCCAGCACAAATGAACATCTCCTCAGAAAAGAAAATCATGGACTTGGAGAAGAGACTTGTGGTTGCCTGATGGGAGGGGGAGGGAGTGGGAGGGATCGGGAGCTTGGGCTTATCAGACACAACTTAGAATAGATTTACAAGGAGATCCTGCTGAGTAGCATTGAGAACTTTGTCGAGATACTCATGTTGCAACAGAACAAAGGGTGGGGAAAAAAATGTAATTGTAATGTATACATTTAAGGATAACTTGATCCCTTTGCTGTACAGTGGGAAAATAAAAAAAAATGATAGAACGTGTGAGACTAAAAGTGACTGAAATATAACATGAGAAAAGGATGTCTGACATTTGTGCATGTGGAGTCCTTGATTAAGAAAATTAAAATCATGGAACAGAACTAGTATTTACAACTATAATCCAATACAATTTTCCATAAAATAAAATAAGACTTGAATCCACATGTTGGGAAAGGCCAAATAGTTAGCAGGAAAGACTGAACTAGAAAAGCAACTCTGAGATGTCTGAGTAAGACTATTAGATTTAAAGAAAATTAGAATATCCTCAGGGCCTCCAAAGATGACAAAGTACAAAGTTATGAGAAGTGGACAGGAAACCAGACTTCTCAAAAATGAAATATAAAGCAAGGCAATGTGAAGCAGCATTTTCAAGAAATAAAAGAAATTCTGACACCAGCTAAGTTCTTCAAGTGTCAACATAAGAGAAAACAGTTTTAAATGGGCAAAACTCAAAGAACACATGTGCCTTTCTAAAGGAATCTATTTGAGGATTAATTTTGTCTAGTCAAGAGCTGACAGGAGAAACTCTGGCAAAAGGATTGATGGTGAGTATCTCATATTTTTAATTATAGAACTAAGAATTATAGAAGAAGAATATGTAAACATGATGTGGTCTGACAAATAAAACAATGAAACAAAGAAAAAAATGAGAAGAAAGAGAGAAATAGGATCAGTTCATTGTGTCTGTATTAGTTTGGAGTCCACAAAACAGAAGTGGACTCACACACATAGAGAACAGACCTCGGGGTGCCCAGGGGTGGAGGGAGGCAGTGGGATAACATGGAGTTTGAGGTTGGTAGATGGAAACTACTGCATTTAGAATGGTAAGGAATGAGACCCTACTGTATAGCACAGGAACTATATCCAATCTCTTGGGATGGAACATGATGGAAGATGATAAAAGAAAAAGAATGGGTATGCCTGGGTCACACTGCTGCACAGCAAAAATTGGCACAACATGGTTAATCAACTGTACTTCAATTAAAAAAACTGATGGAAGAGATACAAACATTTAAAAGAGTAAAAGAAAAGGAGGATTAAGACCACTTTATAAGTATTAAAACAAAGGTAACTGCTAGGACAAAAATAGAAACCTTTATAAATGCCAAATACAGTCTAAAAACTAAAAAGGTAAACAATATTAAAAACAAAGAGGACATACAAAAACAGAAGAAAAACACAGTAAACATGAGATAACCTACTACATACAATAATTACAACGTAAGAGAGTATGACAGAACTGAGACCCAACATATTAGTTAATAAATCTGATCAGGGTATACTCATTTAATGAAAAAAGAAAAAACAAATTTTCGAATTTGCTCATAAAGCAAAATCAAACTTTGCTATCTACAAGAGATAAACCTGAAATACAGTAATTCAAAAGGCTAAACACCAAAGAAACAGCAAAGTTTACTAAATAAGATGAAACATAAGAATGCAGAGATTACAATCCTAATACCAAAAATAGAGGAATTTAAGCCAAAAGCTTTAATTTAGGAAAGAATGAAACTTTATAATGCCAAACTCCATCACTCTAGCAATCCAGATCTTTCTTACCCTACTCTATTCTTTCTTTTTTTTAAAGAATGTACTAATTTCTAATATACAGTTTACTCATTTATTATGTCTAAAAATAAGTGAGTGAATTTAGTACTAGAAGGTCAGCCCACGAGGGCAAATATTTTAGATTTTTTTTTTTCCTTTTTATGGCTATACCTGCAGCATATGGAAGTTCCTGGGCCAGAGGTCCAATTGAAACTGCAGCTGCAGGCCTATTCCACAGCTTTAGCTATTATACGTGGAGTTTTCTTTATGGCTCAGAAAGTTAAGAACCCAACATAGTGTCTGTGATGTGAATTCAATCCCTGGCCTTGCTCAGTGGGTTAAGGATCCAGCATTGCCACAAGCTGCAGGCTTAAATCACAGATGCAGCCACAGTGTTGCCATGGTAAGGAATAGGCCTGCAGCTGCAGTTCTGATTGGACCCCTGGCCCGGGAACGTCCATATGCCACATATGTGGGCAATAAATTAATTAATTAGTTAATTAATTTAATTAAATTAAATTAGATGCATACCAAATATCTAGAATCTCAGGGTGAGGGTGTTCCTACAGATTTCTGCCTGGGCTTCCCCACCTCTCCCCCAGCCTTGTCTGGACCTTAGCTGGTGGCTCAGAGAGGGAGGGGAGTGGGAGTGGGTTCCATGTAGGGGGTCCCAGACTGTGACTGTTTTCCCCTTCCTGCTGCCCTACTGCCCAGAAGGGACCCTCTGGGCTGAATGGGCTTAGGAGCATGGTGCCTGGCAGGGAGGATCTGTGCAGGAGAGCATGGCTTGCTAATCCACGTTTGAGTGTAATAAAAAGAATTCTCCGGGTCAAGAAATATGGTTAAGTGAATGAATTAATAAATTTAATCCATTTTTCTTACTTGGGAAATGGGAATAACAATGTTCTTGCAGGTTTGATGTGAGAACAGGAGAAAACGCATTAAAATCTTTTAGCAAAGACTCACCTGACCCCTGGGTGCATTTAATAATAATAATAATAATAATAATAATAATAATAATAATAATAATAATAAAATAATTTAAAATCAAACTCCTGATGCCCTTAAATACCTGGAAACATTGTTTTGAAAGAATAAAACTATCCTAGAAGAAAACTGAATTGATGGGTCTTATCCAAGTCCTGCTATTTAGATGAAATGTCTGCAATTTTTTTCTCCAGCTTTCTCTACACCATCATGCCTTCTTCATTGACAGAAATACTGCTTTTTTGAGTAGTAGTATAATTTAAGAAAGGAATGAACACATTTTTACTCAATAGTATTTTAATTACCATGGTACATATCATACTTCAATTACTGCCTTTAATTTCCACCTGTCATAAATTCATTGAATGAATTACTATATAAGAAAACACAAGAGATAAGCAACCATAAAATATATTAGTGACCTATATTGAGACATATGGTTCTCTTTTAGCCTCAAATTTCTATAATTTCCCCATTTTCATTGTGTGTTCAGTCTATGGAAAAATAAGTATTAAAAGACACTTCAAAGTGTTTAGGCATGCCAGTATATTTAGGATTCTCTGTAATGTAAATTAGCCACAACTAAAACGACATCAAATAAAATAATAATTTGTCTTTCTCACTGCATGTAGAATTTTTCATAAACTCACAGGATTTTTGAACATGACGTATAGAAAATTTTAATATCATAATTAAATTATTCCAAGCATATACATAACTCTATGTATATTTTCTGAAAAGTAAAGTAGCTTGACTATATTCCTATTTTAATTTTCAGATATGACCCCAAACTGAGCCTCACACAGATAAAGAAAAGCAATAGCAAAATAGTTAGAAATTCAGATAAATAGCCACCCTGTTTGAGTGAACTGGAAAGAAATAAGCTAAGAAATAAGAAGTAAGTGAAGATGTTTTTCTGCAAGGAACACAAGCTATATTATCTTTAAATAGATTGAAATGTCTTCTAATACTGCTATATATTTTTTTCTTCTTCTCACATTCTAAAAGTGCATGTCATTCCATGTGATAGATTTTTATGGCAGTGGAAGGATCTGCTTTATGAAAAAAGAAACCAATCTAAAAAATTGTGAAGTAGCCCTGTTTGTCAACAAGAAAATGTGAGTAAAAGATCCGAGAATCAGTGGGTGGAAAAAGTGAAACATTTGGGTGTTCGTGGAAGGAAAGAAAGTGAGGTGCTATTCTTCTAGGAATGTCTTACATGCATGTTGGCCAGCTAGACAGAAGATAAAGTGACCAGCTACCTGAGAGAAGCAAAATATCACTGGGCAGGGCTACTATTGGGGGGTTCTTCTGGATTCTGGATATCTTTATTCTTTTTTTTTTTTTTTTTTTTTTTTTTTTTTTGTCTTTTTGCCATTTCTTGGGCCGATCCCGCGGCATATGGAGGTTCCTAGGCTAGGGGTCCAGTCGGAGCTGTAGCCGCCGGCCTATGCCAGAGCCACAGCAATGTGGGATCCGAGCTGCGTCTGCGACCTACACCACAGCTCACGGCAACGCCGGATCATTAACCCACTGAGCAAGGGCAGGGATCGAACCCTCAACCTCATGGTTCCTAGTCAGATTCGTTAACCACTGAGCCACGACAGGAACTCCTGGATATCTTTATTCTTTTTATTTTCTTTTTACCTGTGGCATACAGAAGTTCCCAGCCTAGGGTTCAAGTCAGAGCTGTAGCTGCAACCCCACACCACAACAACAGCAACACCAGATTTTAACCCACTGAGTGAGGCCAGGGATCAGACCTGCATCCTCACAGACAGTACAGCAGGTTCTTACTCTGCTGAACCGCAATGGGAACTCCTGGATACCTTTACTCTTATAGATGAAATGTGTATTACCTCTTAACTTGTCCTATTTACTTTGCATCTTCCACAAGAAGGGTTCTTCCCTGATAATAAAGCAAGTTGCTTCAGCTTAAATACGGAGAGAAACAAGTTTCCAACTTTGGACTTGTACCATCCAGAAAGGAGTCACTGATAAGGGTCATAATTCCAAATTTTAGGAGGGACACTTCAGATATTTTAGAGCAAACATAAGCCTAAACATTTTAATGAGTGGTGTTAAAAAAGGAAGCTGTCTTTTTGTGAATGTGTGCAAAATTAAATTCTGGTAATACAATCAGATAATCCCGGTAAGTAAGGAAAAAGCAGAGGCTCTAAACAAAGTACCACCGGTCTCTCAAAGAACTTTAGTTGGAAAAGCCCACTCTACATTGTAGAAATTGGTCAAATAAACAGAGTGAATTGTGGTGGAAGAACTGAAAAAAGGCTGTCTGAAAGTCTCAAGAAAAGGAATAAGCCGAGGTTCATAAGCTAAAGGTGGTCTTAATGATGCTCAGAGTGAGAAAATCAGAGACACCATAAGTCCACAGATTGGGTTATAACATAAATTGTTGAGAGTGAGAAAGCTGAATTATTCAGTTTCCCCATAACTAGAAAAGAAAACTAACAGTAAGAGTTGGTAAAATTTATTTAATACCTGTATTCCAGGTAACATATTAAGAGCTTTATGCTGAGTAAGATCCCTTCGAGATTTGTACTTTCAGCGCTATTTTATTTTACCTCCTAGACCTAAAGAAACAGTGACCCTCAAATTATTCCTATCCAAGGACAAGGTGACATAATTTCCTTTTATATGGAAAGAATAATGGGTTTTTATGACTTTGTTTTAATCTCCCAACAGCGTATGTAACTGCTGAAAAGCTGCATGTAAAGTAATGTCAGGAGATCTGGAGTTTCCACAATAAAAGAGGTGATTATTCCACTGGGTTTAAATGTCTATATCCAAAAATGCTTTAGAAGAGGTCATTGTGCACATTTAGAATATCTTGATAGATTTATCCTGGAAAACAAAAAGCCTGAACATTGTGTTACAAAGGAAATAGCTTTTCTGTACAAGATAGTACTTATAGGGCATGACACTTGTTATAATAATTGGAAAGGATATAAAATAGAAGATAATTGGATTTATCTTCTCCCAACATAGTATAATATTTAAACATTTTTTTAACTTTTGATTTTGTCTTCTTTAAATATAGATTATAATATGACATACTTCCTTGTTAGAATTGTGAGGAGAACGAAATGAGAAAACAGAATACTCAGCATGTTGCATAGCTCATTACAAATGCTCAGCAAATAACACCCTTAGCAAATAGGATGTACAATTTATAATGGCAGGAGTCAGGAATCATGACTATCTTATATACCCTTACACCACCATTATCTGGCAAACAGTAGGTTTTCCCTGACCACATGATGAATATCTAGAGGTGGACTTTCCAGCGTCAGGAATGGAATTGTAAGTGTGGTTTACAAGGTAAAGTCTTCAACTCAATAAATGCGATGGAGCCAACCTATTGGAGCATAGTGGTTTATCACTTTCCCACCATTTGCATATCAACAGAATAGGTTCATGAAAATTGAAATGATTGTCAACTTAACGTCTCAACCTCCTCCAGCGCCTTGGTGTCCTGTCTCTGGGATATGCCACTCAATGGTTTTCCTCCTACCTCTTTTACCATTACTTCTGTTTTTTATTGAACTTCTCCCATTGTTTAAACTTTAACGCTAGGAGATTCCTTGCCTTTACACTCTATTCACTCTATCTGGTGATGTCTGTATTTAATTCTAAGGTTTCAGCTGTAATTTATATGCTGATGATTCCAAAAGCCCCATGTCAAGTTGATTCTTTGATGGTGAGCTCAACTGTCTAATCAGCTAGCAGCTAAATACATCTACTAGAATTTTAGCTTGATCTTTTGTTAATCTAAAGCTAATATCCTCTAAGTACTGCTAAGCACTTCTAAGAAGCTATACATATGATGACCCTCTTCTCATTTTTAAAAGATTTGATTGGAGTATTGTCGACTTATAATGTTGTATTAGTTTTAGGTATACAGTGTAGTGAATCAGTTATACATATACATATATTCATTCTTGGAGTTTCCATCGTGGCTCAGCTATAATTAACCCAACTAGTATCCATAAGGATGCAGGTTCGATCCTGGTCTTGCTCACTGATTAAAAATCTGCTCACTGATTAAAAATCTGGTTAAAGATCTGGTGTACCTTGAGCTGTAGCGGAGGTTGCAGATGAGGCTTGGATCTGGCACTGATGTGGCTGTGGGTGTGGCACAGGCTGGCAGATACAGCTCCAATTCAACCTCTAGCCTGGGAACTTCCATATGTGGTGGGTGCAGCCCTAAAAACACAACTTAAAAAAATCCATTATTTATTCCCATATAGGTTGTTATAAACTATTGAGTAGATTTTCCTGTGCTCTATAGTAGGTTCTTGTTAATCATCTATTTTATACAGTAGTGTGTATATGTTATTCCCATCTTCCCAATTCCTCCCTCCCCACAATGGTTTCACCTGCGGTAACACAAGATTGGTTTTGTCAGAGACGGACAAATGTCATGTGATAGCACTTATATGTGCAATCTAATTTTAAAATGATACAAAAGAACTAATTTATAAAACAGAAACAAACTCAGAGTTTTCAAAACCAACCCTCTTCTCATTTTATGTCATAATCCCAACTTCAGGCTCAACAAAGAACACAATCTCAAATTAGACAAGACACTTTGGAATGATTATGCCTGAAAATTGCTATCCCCACTGTTCTTGTTGAATGCATAGCTGAGTTAATCTATTATTAATACAAGTGCTGTTTCAACCAACATGGGTCTTTACTGGCTGGATTTCCTCAATGTGTCTAGAATATGGAATATGTCTTTTAATTATCTATAGAGTCATATTCAGTAAAGTTTTATCCACTAATGAAAAAAAATCCTGCCTAAGTAGTTATAGAATTCTTATTTTGGTAAAGATAGCTTACAATTATTTTAGTGTGTTCTCAACTGCTAGTCACACTGCTATGATCATCAGTTCATGTGTAAGCCCTGTGTTTCACTGTTATTGTCTGTGGCCCCTTCTGGTTTCCATAGTTGTTCATTGTGATGACTGCATTCATTTTAGCTGATACCAAATAATTTTATAGCTACAAAAGACTGTTGAAGTCACACTCATCCTTGGTTATGTTTATTTCTACTCAACATGAACCCTTCAGAGTCCACTGACATGAATGGTGTTGGCTGCTCTCCCACTAACAGGCCCAGCTTGCCATTCTTATAATTTATTCTATATCATCCGTCACCATTGGCACATTATAATGCTGTCATTGACTCAGCTCTGAGTGATCGCCATCCACATCTGATTATAATCTATGGTACCTGGATTTACAGAAGAATTATGGTTGCCAGTGGAAACCAGATAACTAACATAGGACCCTCTTAATTTAATTTTACAATATTATTAAATCAGTACACTCTGACCTGAGTACTGAACCTCCTACAGAGAAAGTCATAGCCTTTAGGATAATTGTTTTCATTAGCATTTAGGAGATTTTTCATTTTTTTTTCAGGTTCATAGCTATGTTCCTGATAGCAGAGTCTACTAGAAATGTGATGACTAGAAAGTGAAATCTTTAGTGCAAAACATTCATTATTATTACCTGTTATTATTATGAATGTTGTATCCTTAGTGCCTCACAAATAGAAAAGGCTAGACAATTTTGGGGATAAGTAAATATATTTACTGCATACAAAGGCTTGTTATGAGCCACAGAGAATGTAAAATTGAATACATGTAGTATTTTGGCTCCAGCAGTTCACAGTTTAATAGGGCAGACAAATAGTTCACAAATAGATTTAAAAATAGAAGAACATGACAAATACTATGGCAATGGCAGAGAGGGGCAGATTTATTTAAATAGTGATATCTGAAAAGGCTTCATGGAAGATATAATGGTTCAGATGTGTTTTTCATTAATGTGTAGACCTTCAAAAAGCAGATACGAAGACAAGGGAAGGGTTTGTTGGTCAACAGCATGGAAGAAAGAAGCATAAATGAAAAGGATATGTTTAGGGGCATCACATGCATTGTGTGTAGAGGGTGTTATTTTATATGTGTAATCTTATTTCAGTTTGGAAATCATACTCAAAATATTATCTAATAGAAAACATTCCACTCTAATCTAAAAGTGAATACCATCAGACTGAATCTTAATCTTATCTCCAACACTTACAAATACAAATATGAAGACAACGACTAATTAATGAAAAATTTTGTTTGGTAGAAACTGTGCTAGATTCATTCAACATGTCAGACCTGTTAAAATATAAACTTATAATTCTATTTTTAAGACATGCTTAAAGTACTTAAGTACCCTGCCTCAAATTAAAACAATTGGAGAAGCATTCAAATCTAGCTTTGACAGATTGCAAAGACTTCGACAGTTCTTTCTTTGATGCCAAGATGCCTCTGTCTTAAGAGTGAGAACAGGTAAAAGAGAAGCAGATATTACCCAGAAGCTGTGATTTAGAATGTTATGACCAGAAAAGTTAACATATGCAGAAATAAACATATGCAGAAATAAAATCATAGCCTGATTTTAAAATATTTTTGGTTGGTAGTGGTATTTTCTTGCTTTAAATGTGTATTATTTATTACTACTCTCTTTATCCTAATTTTAAAAGGAATAAAACTTTTGTCAAAAGGAATTTTGACCTATAAAATAATCAAGACCTTGGTTTGTAAAGCTGCTATATTTTAATCAAATATCAAACCTATTTAAAATTTAATTTTTATTGACATTGCTATGTTTTGGATAAAGATAGTGCAGTTAAAAGTAATAATAAAAAAAAAGTTAAAAAAGGAGGCAATGGAGATCCAGTTTATACTTTATTTACTTGATATGAAAAATTGTTGTCACCTACCATCCACACTCTATCTGGATGTCATCAGCTTGTGATCTCATCTAGACATAAACTTTATGACTGAGAAACAAGGTATTTTGAAATAATGCAAACATAGTTTATAGTATGTCTCTAGAAAAGTGCATTGAACGGAGATTCACTCAAGACCAGGTCTATGGAATTCTAACAACCACAGTCAATATTGGGGGAGGGTTCAATTATAGCAACTGTGGCAAAGAAATTAATTTATGCTGTCTAAATCTATGGCTAAACTCTTCAATTTTATGGCCAGAAGAAGCCATCCATTGAAGTTATTTATCATAAACATTTGTGGGACAGATATTTAAACTGAAATCTATCTCATTCTGGTTGGAAATGTGATACACATGGGTACAAAACATTCTGGAATTGTGCTCTGAAAACGTGTGCAGCAAGACTGCAACATCGCTGAGATGAAAACACTGTACATTCCTCTGGGAAAAGTGCTCCTTCATTTCCTATTCAAAATAATGATTGTTTGGAGATATTCATAAGGCTTTCCACAAAACTATCTTCAAAATAGCCTCTCTGCAGTACTGTACAAAGTCATAACATTTATATTCTTTTGGATGTGATGGTAAACGGGATTGCTTCCCTAATTTCCTTTTCTGCTCTTTCACTGTTAGTATATAGAAATGCTGTCGATTTCTGTGTATTGATTTTGTATCCTGCGACTTTGCCAAATTCGTGGATGAGCTCTAACAGTTTTCTGGTAGAGTTTTTAGGATTCTCTAGGTATAGTATCACATCATCTGCAAATAGCGATAGTTTTACTTCTTCCTTTCCAATTTGGATTCCTTTGATTTCTTTTACTTCTCTGATTGCTGTGGCTAGGACTTCCAGAACTATGTTGAAGATCAGTGGTGAGAGTGGACATCCTTGTCTTGTTCCTGATCTCAGTGGAAATTTTTTCAGCTTTTCACCATTGAGAATGATGTTCGCTGTGGGTTTGTCGTATATGGCCTTTATCATGTTGAGGTAGGTTCCCATCATGCCCACTTTCTGAAGGGTATTTATCAGAAATGGGTGTTGGATTTTGTCAAAGGCTTTTTCCACATCTATTGAGAGGATCATATGGTTTTTATTCTTCAGTTTGCTAATGTGGTGTATCACACTGATGGATTTGTGGATATTGAAGAATCCTTGAATCCCTGGGATAAATCCCACTTGATCATGTTGTACAATCCTTTTAATGTATTGTTGGATGTGGTTTGTTAGTATTTTGTTGAGGATTTTTGCATCAATGTTCATCAGTGAAATTGGCCTGTAGTTTTCTTTTTTTTGTGGAATCTGTGGTTTTGGTACCAGGGTGATGGTGGCCTCATAGAATGAGTTTGGGAGTATCTGCAATTTTTTCAGATAGTTTCCAAAGGAGAGGTGTTACCTCTTCTCTAAATGTTTGATAGAATTCACCTGTTAAGCCATCTGGTCCTGGACTTTTGTTTGTTGGAAGTTTTTTAATCCCAGTTTCAATTTCAGTTCTTGTGATGGGTCCATTCATCTTCTCTATTTCATCTTGGTTTAGTCTTGGAAGATGTACTTTTCTAAGAATTTGTCCATTTCTTCTAGGTTTTCCATTTTATTGGCATATAGTTGCATATAGTAGTATCTTATGATCCTTTGTATTTCTGTGATGTCTGTTGTTACTTCTCCTTTTTCATTTCTACTTTTATTGATTTGAGTCCTCTCTCTTTTTTGCTTGATAAGTCTGGCTAGGGGTTTATCAATTTTGATCTTTTCAAAGAACCAGCTTTTTGTTTCATTGATCTTTTCTATGGTTTTCTTCATTTCTATTTCATTGATTTCTGCTCTGATCTTTATGATTTCTTTCCTTCTACTAACTTTAGGTCTTGTCTGTTCTTCTCTCTCAAGCTGCTTTAGATGTAAAGTTAGCTTGTTTATTTGAGCTTTTTCTTGTTTCCTGAGGTGGGCTTGTCTTGCTCTAAACTTTCCTCTTAGAACGGCTTTTGCTGCATCCCATAGGTTGTGGAATGTTGTATCTTCATTGTCATTTGCTGCTAGGTATTTTTTAATTTCCTCTATGATTTCTTCAGTGATCCATTGGTTATTTGGTAGCATGTTGTTGGGTCTCCACGTGTTTGTGTTTTTTGCAGTTTTTTTCTTGTTTTTGATTTCCAATCGTATAGCGTTGTGGTTGGAAAAGATGCTTGATATGATTTCAATTTTCTTAAAGGCTGAGGTTGATTTGTAGCCCAGGATATGATCAATCTTAGAGAATGTTCCATGTTCCCTTGAGAAGAATGTGTATTCTATTGCTTTTGGATGGTATGTCCTATAAATAACTTTTAGGTCCATCTGGTCTAATGCTTCATTCAGGGCCTGTGTTTCCTTATTGATTTTCTGTCTGGATGATCTGTCCATTGCTGTAAGTGGGGTGTTAATCCACCATGATTGTGTTATTGTCGATTTCTCCTTTTAAGGTTGTTACCAGTTGCCTTATATATTGTGGTGAACCTGTGTTGGGTGCGTAGATATTTAAAATTGTTATATCATCTTCTTGGATTGATCCTTTGATCACTATGTAATATCCTTCTTTGTCCCTTAAAATATTCCTCATTTTAAAGTCTATTTTGTCTGACATGAGTATTGCTACTCCAGCTTTCTTTTGATCCCCATTTGCATGAAATATTACCTAGGAGTAAACCTACCTAAAGAAACAAAAGACCTATACTCTGAAAACTACAAGCCAGTGATGAAAGAAATCAAAGATGACACAAATAGATGGAAAGACATACCATACTCGTGGATTGGAAGAGTTAATATTATCAAAATGACTATACTACCTAAGGCAATCTACACCTTCAATGCAATCCCTATCAAGTTACCAATCACAATTTTCACAGAACTTGAAAAAAATATTTTAAAGTTTGTTTGGAAGCACAAAAGACCCAGACTAGCCAAAGACATCTGAGAAAGAAAAATGGAGCTGGAGGAATCAGGCTCCTGGACTTCAGATTATACTACAAAGCAACAATCATCAAAACTGTATGGTACTGGCACAAAGACAGAAATATAGATCAGTGGAACAGGATACAAAGCCCAGAATTAAACCCACACCCCTACAGCCAACTAATCTATGACAAAGGAGGCAAGAACATACAATGGAGAAAAGACAGCCTGTTCAATAAGTGGTGCTGGGAAAACTGGACAGCCACATGGAAAAGAATGAAGTTAGCACACTCCCTAACACCATACACAAAAATAAACTCCAAATGGATTAAAGACCTAGATATAAGACCGGACACTATCAAACTCCTAGAGGAAAACATAGGCCAAACACTCTCTGACATAAATGACAGCAACATCTTCTCAGATCCACCTCTTAGAGTATTGACAATAAAAAGAAAAATAGGAGTTCCCGTCGTGGCGCAGTGGTTAACGAATCCGACTAGGAACCATGAGGTTGCGGGTTCGGTCCCTGCCCTTGCTCAGTGGGTTAAGGATCCGGTGTTGCCGTGAGCTGTAGTGTAGGTTGCAGACACGGCTCGGATCCCGTGTTGCTGTGGCTCTGGCGTAGGCTGGTGGCTACAGCTCTGATTCGACCCATAGCCTGGGAACCTCCATATTCCGCGGGAGCGGCCCAAGAAATAGCAAAAAGACAAAAAAAAAAAAAAAAGAAAAATAAACAAATGGTATCTAATCAAACTTCAAAGTTTCTGCACAGCAAAGGAAACCCTAAACAACACAAAAAGACAACCCACAGAATGGGAGAAAATCTTTGCAAGTGAATCAACGGACAAGGGATTCATCTCCAAAATTTATAAACACCTCCTACTGCTTAATACCAAAAAAATAAACAACCCCATCCAAAAATGGGCAGAAGATCTAAACAGACAGTTCTCCAAAGAAGACATACAGAAACACATGAAAAGATGTGCTGTGTCACTCATTATTAGAGAGATGCAAATCAAAACCACAATGAGGTACCACCTTACACCAGCCAGAATGTCCATCATCCAAAAGTCCTCAAACAATAAGTGCTGGAAAGGGTGTGGAGAGAAAGGAACACTAGTACACTGTTGGTGGGATTGTAAATTGGTGCAACCACTGTGGAAAGCAGTATGGAGATTCCTCAGAAAACTAAACATAGAACTACCATTTGATCCAGCAATCCCAATCCTAGGCATCTATCCAGAGAAAACCATGACTCGCAAAGACACATGTACTCCAATGTTCATTTTAGCACTATTTACAATAACCATGACATGGAAACAACCTCAATGTCCATCAACAGAGCAGTGGATCCAGAAGATGTGGTACATATACACAATGGAATATTACTCAGCCATTAAAAAGAACGAAATACCAGCATTTTTTGCAACATGGATGGACCTAGAAATTATCATGCTAAGTGAAGTCAGCCATACAATGAGACACCAACCTCAAATGCTTTCACTGACATGTGGAATCTGAAAAAAGGACAGACTGAACTTCTTTGCAGAAAAGATGCTGACTCACAGACATTGAAAAACTTGTGGTCTCTGGAGGAGACAGTTTCGGGTGTGGGGGGATGTGCCTGGGCGGTGGGATGGAAATCCTGTGAAATCAGATTGTTATGATTATTGTACAACTACAGATGTGATAAATTCATTTGAGTAATAAAAAAATGTGAAAAAATATTATTGGAAATGGCTTATAAAAATAATAAATGCATATTTAAAAAAAGCAAACAAAAAAAAAATCCAAAAAACAAAGTAATAGCACTTATAGCACTGCTTTCAGCTAGAATAAGTCAAGGTCACTACTATACTGGAATCTACTAAATGCAAAATTCATACAGAAAGATACTGAAAAGAGTAGAAGATGTGTGTGTACGTGTGTGTGTATTCATGCACACATGTATGCAGTCTATATATGTATTTATGTGAATGTGTGTCTGACTAGATATTCAGTAATTAAAAAAGAAAAACGGTTGGATTTTGCTGAAATGCAAAGCAGTTTTCAAGGCATTTATCTAATTTAACAACCTAGTGACACTATGAGAAAAGGAAATGACGTGTGACGCTCAGTAGGGATCACATACTGTCCCATACTGATCACCATTTTTCTTCCAGAATGTTCCTAAAACAAGGGTAGGTTTTCTAGACTTTTACTGTGGTTATTATCAAGTTCATCAGTCTATTCTTTTTATTATGGAAAGAACACTTATCATGAGATCTACCCTCTTAACACATTTGTAAGTGTATAATACCATGTTGTTGGATTCGGTTCGGTAAAATTTGTTGAGACTTTTTGTGCCTTTATTCATCAGAGATATTGTGCTATAGTTTTCTTTTTTGTGGTATCTTTGTCTGGTTTTGGTATTAGGGTGATGGTGGCACCATAGACTGTCTTTAAGGGTGTATTCCTTCTTCTTCAACATATAAAAAAGATCATACATCATGACCAACTGGGATTCATCCCAGGTTCACAAGGATGGTTCAACATACACAAATCAATCAATGTAATATACCATGTTAACAAAAGAAAAGTCAAACCACATGATCATCTCAATAGATGCAGAAAAAGCATTTGACAAAGTTCAACATGCATTCATGATCAAAACCCTTACAAAAGTGGGTATAGAGGGAATATACCTTAACATAATAAAATACATTTATGAAAAATCCACAGCAAATATAATACTCAATGGAGAAAAGCTGAAAGCCTCCCACTAAAACCTGGAACAAGACAAGGATGCCCTCTCTCACCACTGTTATTCAACATAGTATTAGAAGTACTAGCCACAGCAATCAGACAAACAAAAGAAATAAAAAGTATCCAAATTGGAAGAAAAGAGGTAAAATTGTCACTGTATGCAAATGACATGATACTATATATAGAAAACCCTAAGGACTCAAACTAAAAACTACTTGAACTGATCAACAAATTCAGCAAAGTCACATTTCTGAACACTAACAGTGAAATAATAGAAAAGGAATACGAAAATATAATACATTTTAAAATTGCACCTCACAAAATCAAATACTTGGGAATCCACCTGAGCAAGGAGGTGAAAGACTTATATGCTGAGAACTATAAAACATTAATCAAGGAAATTAAAGAGGATTCAAAGAAATGGAAAGATATTCCATGCTTCTGGGTTAGAAATATTAATATTATAAAAATGGCCATACTACCCAAGGCAATCTACAGATTCAACGCAATCCCTATCAAATTACCCAGGACGTTTTTCACAGAATGAGAACAAACAATCCAAAAATTTATATGGAACCACAAAAGACCCAGAACTGCTAAAGCAATCCTGAGAAACAAAAACCAAGCAGGAGGCATAACTCTCCCAGACTTCAGGCACTATTACAAAGCCACAGTCATCAAGACAGTGTGGTACTGGTACCAAAATAGACATACAGACCAATGGAACAGAACTGAGAACCCAGAAATAAACCCAGACACCTGTGGTTAATTAATCTTCAACAAAGGAGGGAAGAACATAAAATCGGGAAAAGACAGTCTTTTCAGCAAGTGGTGCTGTGAAAACTGGACAGCAACATGTAAATCAATGCCACTAGAACACACCCTCACATCATGCACAAAAATAAACTCAAAATGGCTGAAAGACTTAAATAGAAGATAAGACACCATCAAATTCCTGGAAGAGAACATAAGCAAAACATTCTCTGACATCAACCTTACAAATGTTTTCTCAGCTCAGTCTTCCAAAGCAACAGAAATAAACTAATGGGACCTAATCAAACTGACAAGTTTTGCACAGCAAAGGAAGCCATAAAGAAAACAAATAGACAACCTAAGGAATGGGAGGAAATAGTTTCAAATGATGCAACTGACAAGGGCTTAATCTCTAAAATATACAAACAACTTATACAACTCAACAGCAAAAAAGCCAACAACCCAATGGAGAAGTGGGCAAAAGACCTGAATAGACATTTCTCCAAAGAAGATGGACAGATGGCCAAAATCACATGAAAAAATGCTCAACATCACTGATTATTAGAGAAATGCAAATCAAAACTACTATGAGATACTACCTCATACCAGTTAGAATGGCCATCATCAATAAGTCCACAAATCACAAATGCTGGAGGGGGTGTGGAGAAAAGGGAACCCTCCTGTACTGTTGGTGGAAATGTAAATTGGTACAGCCACTATGGAAGATAGTGTGGAGGTAGGTTAGAAAACTATACATAGAACTACCATATGACCCAGCAATCCCACTCTTGGGCATATACCTGGACAAAACTTTCCTTAAAAAAGACACATGCACCCACATGTTCATGGCAATACTATTCACAATAGCCAAGACATGGAAACAATCCAAATGTCCATTGACAAAAGACTGGATTAAGAAGATGTGCTATATATACACAATGGAATACTACTCAGCCATAAAAAAGAACAAAAGAAAGTCATTTGCAGCAACATGGATGGAACTTGAGACTCTAACACTAAGTGAAGTAACCCAGAAAAAGAAAGACAAATACCATATGATATTATTTATACCTGGAATCTAATATATGGCACAAATGAACCTTTCCACAAAAAAGAAAATCATGGACATGGAGAACAGACTTGTGGTTGTCAAGAGGGAGGGGCAGGGAGTAGGAGGGACTAGGAATTTGGGGTTAGTAGATGCAAACTATAGCCTTTGGAATGGATAGGTGATGGGATCCTGCTGTATAGCACTGGGAACTATGTCTGGTCACTTGTGATAGAGCATGACAATGTGATATAAAAGAATGTATACATGTATGTGTGACTGGGTCACCTTGCTGTGCAGCAGAATGTTGACCAAAAACTGTAAATTAGTTATAATGAAAAAAAATTCATTATAAAAGTAAAATAAAATCTTCTTCCTGAACAAAAAGAGCAAAAAAAAAAAAATATCATGTTGTTAACTATAAGCACAAAGTAGAATAGCAGCTCTCTAGAATTTAATCTTCTCATATTAATGAAGTTTTATCCTATTGAGCAGCAACTCACATCTCCCCCTGCCCTAGCCCCTGACAACCAGAAATTTACTCTCTGTTTATGTGTTTGACCATTTTCAATTCCGCATCTAAGAGGAATCATGTAGGATTTGTCTATGTCTAAATTGTTAATCCACGGTGTCACATACAGCAAGATTTCTTTTCTTAATGTTGAATAATATTCCACAATATATGTATAACAATTTTAAAAATCATTTCTTGATGGATATTTAGGTTGTTTCTACATCTTAACTAATATGAATAATGCTGCAATAAACACAGGTATGCCAATATCTTTTCAAGATTCTGATGTTGAATATTTTAGGTAAATACCCAGGCATGGAATTGCTGGATCATATGACAGTTCTGTTTTTGAGAAACCTTCAAACTATTTTCTACAATGACTGGATCATTTTACATACCTAACAATGCTGTACAGGGGTTCCAATTTCTCTGCATCCTCAACACTTGTCATCGTTTGTTTGATAAAGCCATCCCAACGGTATATGAGGTGATAATTGTCGTTTTGATTTGCATTTACACAGTGATTAGTGTTGTCGAGTATCTTTTCATGTACAAGTTGGTCATTTGTCTTCTTTGGAAAAATGCCTGTTCAATTCCTCTACCCATTTTTTAAGCAAGTTATTTGACATTTTGCTACTGAGTTAAAGGAGTCCCTTAGATTTTTAAAATATTAATCCCTGATCAGTTATTTTATTTGCAAATAAGGTATATTTTCTCATTCAAGTGAATGAGAGGTTGTCTTTTCACCCTGTTGACCTTTTCCTTTGCTGTACGCAAATGTTTTATTTATTTATTTATTTATTCATTTATTTATTTTTTGTGTTTTTGCCATTTCTTGGGCCGCTCCCACGGCATATGGAGGTTCCCAGGCTAGGGGTCTAATCGGAGCTGTTGCTTCTTGCCTACGCCACAGCCCCAGCAACGCAGGATCCAAGCCATGTCTGCAACCTACACCACGGCTCACAGCAACGCTGGATCGTCAACCCACTGAGCAAGGGCAGGGATCGAACCCGCAACCTAATGGTTCCTTGTCGGATTCATTAACCACTGTGCCATGACGGGAACTCCTGTACGCAAATGTTTTAGTTCTACTTGTTTATACCTGATGCTATTGCTTGTGCTTTTGGCATCATATACGCGAAATCATTGCCAAGTCAAAGTCATGAAGCTTTTCCTTAGGTTTTCTTCTAGAAATTTTTACAGTTAGAAGTCTTATGTTTAAAATTTTAATTCATTTTGAGTTCATTTTTGTGTATGATGTAAGGTTAGGGTCTAAATTCACTCTTCTGCATGTGGATATGCAGTTTCCCCAAAACCATGTGTTGAAGAAACTATTCCTGGCACCCTTGTTGAGGATTAGCTGATTGTATATGCATGGGTTTATTTCTGGATTATTTATTTTGTATTGGCCTATATTTACATCTTCCTATCATTTACATTTCTACGTATTAACAACAGCCTATGTAAAAAGAGAAACTAAGAAAACAATTTTGTTTACTACAGTATCAAAATAATAAAATACATAGGTTTAAACTTTACTAAGGAGGTGAAAAAAACTCTATATTGAAAACTACAAAACACTGAAAAACAAATTAATGAAGACATAAATAAATGGAAAGTTATCCCATGTTCATAGATTGGAAGCCTAATATTGTTAAAATTTCTATGCTGTCCAATGTGATCCACAGATTCAGTGCAATCCCTACAGAAAACCCAAATGGAAATTTTTACAGAAACAGAAAAAACAATTTAAAAATCCATGTGGAACCACAAAGGACACCAACGAGCCAAAAGAATCTTTTTTTTTTTTTTTTTTTTTTTAAGGCCACACTTGCAGCATATAGAAGTTCCCAGGCTAGGGGTCCAATCAGAGCTGCAGCTTCCATCCTACACCACAGCCACAGCAATGCCAGATCCTTAACCCACTGAGTGGGTTGCAGGGATCGAATCTGCAACCTCATGGATACTAGCCAGGTTTGTTAACCACTGAGCCACAGTGGGAACTCCCATTTTAGCTCTTAATAATACAAACATTTAATTATGTTTCAATCATTTAATATTATCTAAAGTTCCTTCATTTTAATAAAATCGAATCTCATGAACAAGTTTTTCTTCTTGTATTATAAGACTTAATTCTTTGGAAATGCAGATGGATTTATTAAGATACTTATCTTTCTCTGAAAATCTTAGCAGTTGTGCTCTCTGCAGACATTTATGGAGTGCCTCTGTTGCAACAGCCATTGGACCAGGAACTGGGAATACAGTTGATATTGCATCAATCATCTTTCCCACTTTTAACTTCTAACAAAGTAATAATACACACTCCAATGCTTGGAAGAATTCTCTGACTCATAAAAATGGTCCCAGGTTTCATCAATATTATAATAACTTTGGAAATCAAATGAGATAATATACAAAATAATTTCTAAAACCATAGGTGCTATAAACATGTTATGTAGTTTCAGAGTTTGGCACAATTGCTTCTTGGAATACGTGAGGTTTAGCAACTGGCTAATGTCTCATAAAGCTCAGCAAATTATGTACAGATTATTCTACTCTAAGCCTAATTGCTGATTTATTTGAATGCTTTTCTCATTTTGTGGTATTAGCCTTTGCCAAACATTAGGCTCATCTGTATAACAGACTATGGAAACCTCAAAGAGACAAATCTAAAGACTAGCAGCATGGACAACATGGCAATAGAGCTTTTGCAAAACTTACAAAATGCAGTGGATTATTTTTTCCCTGAAGCTGAGTATTTGAACAAAGGTGATGTTCTGAATCATTTGAAGTAAATTTTGAATAAACTTGATTTTTAATAATGAAGAAAATCATTTTAGCATCAAAAGGACCTACTCTCAAACAAGAAGAAGAAACGATCATGAGTAAGCTTGATTTCTTGGATTGCATATTTTTTAAAAGGAATTTTTGGACATTTTTATGGATTAGAATTATGTTTGGAATATCAAGTCCTTAATTCCTTTTTCCAGGTTCTCCAAGACATTGCTCTTACAAAGGAGAGATATGATACTGTATAACCTTTAATAGGTCATTTAATTTTTGAAACTCAGTGTAACTGTGTTTAAATTTCTGGGTTGAAATTGCTTTTTAAAAAGTATACAACCCTTTATTTTATTCACTCTGAAATTTGTATTCATTGTAGAACAATTAGAAAATATATACAAGGGGGAATTATTACATATAATTCCACTTGATAAACTTTCAATATTATATTGCATAACCTTTCAAGCATTAGTCTATAAAATTCTGTGTGCATATACACACACATGCACAAACAGATATATGTTCACATTATATGCTACTATACGTATTATACAACTGTTCTGTCATTTTTCCTGTGATAAACACAGGCAAAATATTTTTACATACTATGACATCATTTTTTGATATCATTGTTTGCTTAGGTTTGCATTCACAGATGCTCCCGAATTTGTTTAATGGATCTGCTATTATTATAGGTTGCCAGGCTCCATTTCATTATTATGATTATTAAAATGCTGCAATAAACATCTTCACATAAATATAGTTCCATGCTCACTTATTTTCCCAAGACAGATTCCCGTAAGTAGTTTCTAAGTCTAAGAATGTGGCATATTTTAGGTAATTTTCCCACCATCTCTTAGTAATTTTCTCTTTAGTATTTTCCAATATAGAAGGTAAAATAATGTAGTTTGGTTTTATTTCTATCCATTCAATAAAATTTTATTGAACACTTCCTATATATGTTCAGGAGATAGAGGTGAACAAAACAGACAAAAATTCATGCCTTCATAGATAGAGCATACACACTCATGAGGTAAGACCGACAACAGTCAAATAAATAAGTTCCATAATATATCAGAAGGTGACATGCTACAGAGAAATCCAGGGAAGGGGTTGAGAGGATTCAATTTCAGTAACAGGTTAGATTCTTTCTGTGGTCAAAGTCCTAGACTTTATATTATAATGTGTAAATCTGAATCAAAGTCCTAGTTATATCAAATGCTCTGCCATTTGCTGAACCAACAAGAAATCCAGATAGTGGAGATTTTTATAATTGCAATTGTGTGTGTGCACATGTGTGTGTGTTTGTGTATGTATATACCAGCTTTGTGGTCTGTTTATGAAAACTATCTTTCATATTTCTCCTACCCACCAGACCACTGGGGCGGCTTCTATCAACATTAATATTTTTGTTTTTCTATTTTTTTTCCAAAATATTAATACTGAAAATTCTCACATCACTTCGGTTCATCGATATTTCAATCTGAGTTGTGAATTTCTGGCAAAATGCTTCTGTCTTTTCTGCTAGGCCTCTCTATCCACTCCTATTTTCACTTTCTCTTTTTTTCCCTTTTTTTGAAAAAGCACCCTAACCAGATAATTCTCCCCATGGTCTCTGTATCTTAATACATCTGTCAACAAAATTTTGAGACCCAAAATTTCATGGTGATTTCTTCAGAATTTAACTGCCATGTGGGCTTATATAAAAGACATACTCATTTGCTCTTTTAGTGAGTAGTAACCAACCACTTACTCATTTAGGATTTTTTTTTTTTAATTTTAAAAAACTTTGTTGTATTGAGCAAAAATGAGTTGCTCCATAATCAAAGGTCCTATATTATTGTAAGGGATGAAGACAAACAAATGTGCCCAAATGAGGAAGTGCCATAAATATTTATTTATATTTTTAAAAGATTATTTTGACTGAGGTTTTAGAGAACAGATTGAAAGAGGGGCAAGAAAGAAAGACATAACTTCTATGAGAAGGTTAATATAATAGTGTGAGTGGGAAAGGATGACCTGAATCCCTTGATGGCAATAGAGATAGGCGTTAACTGGGGGAAAGGGGAACATAGTATGAAATGAATTTGATAAAATCTGTTCATGTATTTGAATTGGATATGAGTGTTAAAAGTTAAAAGGGGAATCAGGGATAGGCATCAGGTTTCTGACTTGAGCAAATAAGAGAATGGATCGCTCTACCATTCATTACTATGGGAAAGTGGAAACCATTAAGAATTCAATTTTAGCTCCAATATATGATCTTAGAGAAGAGGTTTAGGCTAGAGAAATAAATCTAGGATTTATCAAAATATAGGATTAGAAGCAAAGGAGACAGGGAAAAGGAAACAGGAATAATGCCCAGAAATACAGCATGAAACCTAGGGGAACACAGTGCTGCTGGAAGAAAGATATGATATGTTATATCAGAGAGACCCTAAGAGATAAATACTGGAAATTGTCACTGATTCCTAAATCTAGCAACTCTCAGTGAGCTCACCAAGACTTCTTTCTGGAGAGCAGTGGGAAGGACTTTAGGTGACAGTGAGGTTCATTCATTTAAGAATGAGGTTCATTCTTGGAGTTCCTGTCATAGCTCAGTGGGAACAAATCTGACTAGTATCCATGAGGACACAAGTTTGATCCCTGGCCTTGCTCAATGGGTTAAGGATCCAGTGTTGCTATGAGCTGTGGTATAGGTCACAGGAGCACCTAGGATCTGGCATTGCTATGTCTGTATTGTGGGCTGGCGACTACAGCTCCACTTCATCCCCTAGCCTGGCAACCTCCATATACTGCGGGTGTGGCCCTAAAAAAAAAAAAAGAAAAAGAATGCAGTTCTTTCTTAAAATGAATGCAGAACCAATGAGGCCTCCTCCAAACAATGACAAAGCAAATATGTCACCCATGGAGAAGAATTTCAGAGACTTAGATTCTGAACAGAGAACCCAAAAGGTATCACAGTCTAGGAGAGAATCATTCCAAAAGAACTGTACCACCTAATGAGAAAAATGGGATTCTTCGAACTGGGGAGAAGAATGCTAACTTTTAAGCTTTTAGAAGCTTTCTTTAGGTCATTCAGTCCAGCCCAGAAATCACAAGAATCATGTCCTTCTATTGCTACAATAATCTAAAGCACTGTAACTACTTAGGATATCAAATTAAAGATGCATAGTTAAAGAACAAGGGTGTACCAAGGATAGTATGACTATGTAAAATGGAGGGAGGTAATGGTACCAATTTTATTTTGTCCAGAATCTGCTGGACCTTTATATTTTCTCTGAAACAGATGTGATTGCTCCTTCAGCATCACTTGAAATAAGCCTATGAATACACGGCAAATTGTAGGGTCTGCTACCAACACGAGTTTCCATTATTATTACTCTATTCCAAAACATCACTAATCAAAGATCAAAGACTGATAATCTCTGGTGATATAAATTAAATTTTGCAGAAATATACATACGACAGAAGGTAATATGATAATATGCTTGTGTAAATCACTCAATTATTTTTAATTACTTTAAAACTTGATTCGGACTGACAAAGTTTCTATTAAATCAATCACTGTGAAAGCATTCTTTTCTAAGAGTTATTAAAATTTATGATCCTGAATTAACATTTTTCAGTCACCTCGAATTTCATCTGAAATAATCTGTGGCTGGTTGTGAGTACTTATGGAGTTAACTTTCCCTATGAAATGGAACCCAAAATTTTCAGAGAAATATTCTGGTAGTTTAAATGTCTTTTATTACAGCTAGTAGTCACCTGGATGGAGTGTCTTTAAATTCAGTATGAGGAAATGTGAGGAAAGCTCGCCACCATGTGGTCAAAAACTAATAGTACAGCAGCTGTTGAGAATAGGAGTTCATTTTGTATGTTCTTTATATAGATATTTAGCATTTTACTGACAAATCATTTAGAGAGTAAAGCCAGACGGAATCAACATAGTGCAAGCTGCCTGGTGGCAAAGCCTGGAATTTCCACGTGCAGCTCTATATCAAAACTCCTGACATTACCTTATTTTCTGCCCTCAAGTGTCCTCTAAGTGAACGACAAAAAATCCTTCCAAGAGTTATTTGTAATCCTTGAGTATATGTTCCCACCTCGCACTCTCTCCTTAATGCAGTCCAGTTGAGAACTTCCTCCTCAATATTTCTCCAAAAGAATTTTTGTCAAGGTCAGTAATTATCTCGATATTAAGAGAATACAAATTGAATTCTGCTACTTTGGTGACATACCACTGGAGATAGGGAGACTTAAAGGATAAAAGGTTTTTCAAAATACTAACTGGGAGATTTATTAATTTCACAAACACATCCATCCTAAACACTATAGTTCCTACACATAATGAGAGATGGCTTTCCCTCCCCCCACCCCTGGAAAAAAGTTCCAGGACCAGAAGTTCCCTGGGCCAGAGATTGAACCCACACCACAGCAGTAACAGAGCCACAGCAATGACAACGCTGGATCCTTAACCCACTGAGCCACCAGGGAACTCCAACAAATAATACCTTTTAAAACTGAATATGGGTCGTAATTATGATTTCATGTGGTGAACTAGATCACAACAGTTTCATGCTTTTAGAAGAATATTGTAATTTGACTCAATAATTCTTTACCTCATGAAAAACCTGTTCCTATTGAAGATTTAAACAATAAAAGAAAACAAATCTAACAGCGTTGTCGATGAACTGACCTAATATTTGAAAATACAATAAAACTAAGAGTAAGTTCTTGTATTCAGGACCATATTTAAATTTCTGTTAAGATCATCATTATTATCATTCATTCCTGAGAACTGTGCATATTATAATCATAACTTTTAGTTAGCTATAGGAATATTGAATTTTTAAGCACCTGTGATGTATACAATGCCTTCAAAAGAAATATCCACTTAAATTTTTACAGGATTATCTCATACAGATGTAGAGTCTATCTAATTCTTGCTTTTTTACAAGACCTCAGATCTTTCACTAATAAATTAATCTTTTAACAGCTTTTTTTCCCCATACAAGTAACAATTTTCTATATCTACTTCAAATCTTATGCCTTGAAACATAGATATATCTATTTTTCAAACTAAAAGGTAATTTGCTTCCTTTATTTCCCATTATTTCCTACATGCACTTTTTGTGATCCACGGGACTTTATGTTGGCAGAGTTTATATATGACACAGATGCTTGAATCCTTCCTATGGGACAGTGAGGAAATTGGACAAGGATTTGTTTTATGGCCTTTAAAGGGATTTCTCTAGAAAAATTCTACTAATGCCCATGAAACTCTGTGGACTACTGGACATGACCCTCTGGACACATCAGCCGTAAGGGAGTTCTTTCCACATTTGTGACTACAATTCTTCTAGGACATTTCAGGCCAACTCTGTAAAAACCTCAGATCTCAATGGTCCTATGAGGCAGTAAAATTTCTCACTGTCTGGAATGTAGTCTGACCCAGTAAATAATGAATGTTTTATGTCTCAGACTGAATTCTGAGCTCAAAGAAAATGACTCTTGAGATTTATTTGAAATGACCAATAAAGCAATCACTTCCACATTCTTCCTAGAGTAAATTTTGAACAAGCCCTTCATGCTGAAATATAACTTGAGATGAGCTTTTCCCCTGCTTCCCTCTGGGTTATTCCCACCCACTGCTCTCTCTGCTTTTGGGCATCAGACACCTCTTTCCTCTCATCCCTGAAGCAGCACAGCTCCAATACTCACTCACTACTGCTTTTGCCTTCAGTTGTTCCCGTCAAGGTTCTATTACTGATGCAATCACATCAGCTTGCTGTGATATTTTCTCCTGATTAAGTCCATACATGTAAGATCTTAGAAGTTTTTTAGATGATTTTTATTTTTTCCATTATAGTTGGTTTACAATGTTCTGTCAATTTCTACTGTACAGCAAAGTGACACAGTCACAGATATATATATCTGTGTGTGTGTATGTAATACATACACACACACAGGGTTAGGGCTAGGGTTAGAGAATATATACATTCTCTGTTTGTTTGTTTTGCTTTTTAGGCGCCCACCTGTGGCACAGGGAGGTTCCCAGGTCGAATCAGAACTACAGCTGCTGGCCTACACCACAGCAACATCACATCTGAGCCGTGACTGTGACCTACACCACAGATCACAGCAGCACCAGATCCTTAACCCACTGTGGGAGGCTAGGGATTGAACCCGCAACCTCATGGTTCCTGGTCGGATTTGTTTCCTCTGGGCCATGACGGGAACTCCTATATACATTCTTTTTCTCACATTATCTTAAACATTTAAACAATTGATATTATTAAAATAATTATACAGATATCTCATGAATAGTAAGTGCTATGGTTAGGGAAGACTTTGCTGAGGAGGTCAAAGTAAATGAATTTCACAAAAGAGGGACATGAAAATTAAGGCAGAATTAACATACCAAGGATCTAGGAATGCACAGATCCACAATGGTCACTCCTTAGAGGGTGGGTTGGAATTTACCCTTTCCAATTTACTCTCTCTCTCTTTGTATCCTTGGAGTTACTGCCAGCAGTAGCCTAAATTAATACAGCCAGTGTTGGAGTATTTAGAAAGAGCTTTTTCAGCATTGAAATTGTTTTTGTTCGTTATGAAAGTTCTGTCGTCAAGTTCCCATAGAACCGAACCTATTGACTTAGAATTGTAGCAGACTATTTAAAGCTGACCAATCGAACTTAACTCTACACGAGTTTCACTGAGAGACAAGCAGTTGTCATTCTTTTCTGGAATAAGGTACTACATAAATCCATGCTAATATTGACTGGCTATTATGTGCAAAAGCCCAAATTAAGCATTAAGACACTGTCTGGTTTTCCTTTTCCACTTTTTAATATTCAATGATTTTTACATGATAGCAGGAAAAGAGGCTGTTTAAAGCTTATGCAGATGGGAAATGAAAGCTAGTAAGAGGAATTCCCATCATGGCTCAGCAGTAACCGGACTAGGATCCACAATGATGGGGGTTCAATCTCTGGCCTCATTCAGTGGGTTAAGGATCCTTTGCTGTGAGCTTTGGTGTAGGTGGCAGATGCAGCTTGGATCTGGCGTTTCTGTGACTGTGGTGTAGGCCAGCAGCTGCAGTTCTGATTCGACCCCTAGCCTAGGAATTTCCATATGCCATGGGTGCAGCCCCAAAAAACGCCAAAAGAAAAAAAAAAAAAAAAGGCCAGTAGAAGAGAGAGATTCCATAACAGTTCTATATAACTAGTTAAATTAGGTGAACTAAATTTGGTTTAGTGAATGAGTATGGCAAAAAATTAATAATCCTTTTGAAAACTTTCCCTAAAATATTACAAATTATCTTTTTTTTTTTTTTTTTTTTTTTTTTTTTTTTTGTCTTTTTGCCATTTCTTGGGCTGCTCTCGTGGCATATGGAGGTTCCCAGGCTAAGGGTCAAATTGAAACCATAGCTGCCGGCCTACACCAGAGCCACAGCAACACAGGATCCAAGCCGAGTCTGCAACCTACACCACAGCTCACATCAATGCCAGATCCTTAACCCACTGAGCAAGGCCAGGGATCGAACCCACAGCCTCATGGTTCCTAGTCGGATTTGTTAACTGAGCCACAATGGGAACTCCCTACAAATTATCTTAAAGTGGAACTTTGGGAGATAGTTCTACCTAAAAAGAACTGTGACCATGTTAACATGTGAAATATTTTTGAAATACCTACTAGCCATTAGGCACTGTGAAAAAGATGGAAACTATAACAGCACACGAGGAATAAGTGGCTTCTGCCTATACAGCCTGACTTTACAATAATTTGTGCTATTGTTCCTCAAGGGTAGGTATCAGGGAGATGTATTCCTGAGGTCAGGAAATGTCATGTGCAAGACAGCATTTTATTTTTTATTTTTTTAAATGATTTTTATTTGTTCCATCATGGCTGGTTTAGTGTTCTGTCAATTTTCTACTGTATAGCAAGGTGACCCAGTCACACATACATTCTTTTTCTCACACTATCATGCTCCCTTATAAGTGACTAGATCTAGTTCCCAGTGCTATACAGCAGGATCTCATTGCTTATCCATATTTTTAAATTTATTTTCTTACCATCCAAAATATTTACATGTTTTTAGAAGAAGAAAATGAAAAAAGAAAGAAGGCAAGAAATTTTTGACTGTGGTCTCAGCATTTTATTGGCTAGCACAATGAGTTTACAGTTCTCTGCAGAAACAAGGAGTTGAACTCACTGACGTCTAAGGTCCCTTCCAGCCTTAAACATTTAAGAAAGAATCTGTAACTATTCCACAGGTGCGTCAAGCAACCTTTCTTGAAGAAGATCGAAGAGTTAGGGCTAGAGTCTATCTGGGGAGATCAGTAAGATATAAACTGGTTATATTCTTATAATTTCAGCACAAAATCTCAGAGTCGTGAGAATAACTTTTCCTCCTTTTTTGTAAGATGAATTCTGACACCAACACTGAAGCCTACACTAGTAATACTAATACTAATAACAATAGCAACAACGAAGACGTACTTAGTCCTTACTTTGTCCCAGGACAGGGACAGTGCTTTAAACGTATTGATATTTGAAAATTGATCTTAACAAACAATAATGTTTAAATCAATTCTATGAGGTAAGTATTATGAGTGGGTCTCATTTTACAAATGAGAGCACCAAAACTTAACAACTTAGCTTGCAGGACATTATAAATTGTAAAGCTGTAACTTGGAAGATGCCTGACTCAAGATAGTGTCTGATGTAGCCCAAAGAGAGAAGGTGGCTGGAAGACCTCACATTCTGTAGTCACTGAAGACGGAATAGAAAGCTTTCTACATGGAATTTCTCAAGCATTATGAAGCAAATTGTTCTGAATAAAATTGCAGGGAAGAGTCCCTGGTGGCCCATGGGTTAAGGATCTGGCATTGTCACTACTGTGGCTCAAGTCACTGCTGTGGCTCAGATTTGACCCCTGGCTCAGGAACTTCCATGTGCCACAGGGACAGCAAAAAACAAACCAAACCAAACCAAACAAACAAAAACTGCATAGAGAATTTTGACTTTAAGAAATGATTCAGTGTAAATTAGGAAGATATCTGAGTAACTACAAAACCTATTATAATATTAATCTTCTAATTGTGGAGGACAATGTAATTTTTTCAAAATCTTTCTTTCCTGAACACACCTGAACATTATTGTACCAGATCCATAGAATTCTGTAAGTGCCAAGAATAAATAGCATGACTGTGTGAAGATCAAGAACATGGAGCTCAGAAAGGTTGAAAAGGTTCTGAAGCGATCAAAAGAAAGAAGAATCTAAATTAGACCAAGGGACTTCTACGTGCCAAGCACGGTAAGTGCAGGAACTTGAGAAATTCTCCTGTGAGAGAGAAGCATGGAAATCAATTCTTTATAATCTATAGTTAAAGGAAAATTGGAGTTCTCTTTGTGGCTCAGCGGTGACAAACCTGACTAGTATTCATGTGGATGTGGGTTTGAGCCCTGGCCTCCATTGGTGGATTGGGGATCGGAATTGTCATGAGCTGTGATGCAAATCGTAGACACAGCTCAGATCCCCAGTTGAGTAAGCCAACAGCTGCAGCTCCAATTTGACCCCTTGCCTGGCAACTTCCACAAGTCACAGGTGTGGGCCTAAAAATACAATAAATAAATAAATCAAGGAAAATTAATTGTTCAAAGCTATTTATTAATATTCCACTACTGCCCAGCATTTATGAGGTGCACTAACTATACATGGACAAGACGGACTTCATGCTGTCATGCTGATTTCCACAGTCTTCATGGTGTGGGGTACTGGTTCCATGGGCAGCCATCCAAGGGCCCACGCTGGAAAGACCTGCCCTTGATTTAATGCTGTACAGTTCAGACATGTTTGACCAGAGGCTCCACATGTTCATGTTGCACTTGACTCTGCTAGTTAAGTAACTTGCTCAGACCAGAAGCATTGACATCTTTGAGAGATTTTTAGAAATGTGGCGTCTGCATCTTTGCTATGCCCACTACTTTGGGAGTTTGGGCATCTCATATAACTCTCTAAGTTTCAGAATCTTTCCTTGCAAGATGGAGAAAAAGTAATAGTTGATAAATTAAACAATCCAGGGTAACCCTTAGCACAGTGACATGCATGTGGAAAGAGTTGGTACATTTTAGCTAAGTATTACTGTTACTACTACATTATGGCCTCTCTACTTCTGTTTTGCTGCTTCTGCAATTACTGTTAAAGATATTCAAGGTCTTAAAGCCTTGCCTCACTTGTTCTCAAACACATAACCATTTTACTTTAATGGATACTGTTTGCCTCATGCTAGTCATAGCTATACGTGAGTTTGTACAATAAAGTAATAATTGGCAGCATGTAAACCAAGTTAGTGAGGAGTGGAAGAATTACTCAATGTGCCCCTTTTGCTTTTATATTTGTAGGAAACACTCATCTTAGGTAATAGGTGTTTGGTGCAATATGAGTTTGTATGAAAAGGAACACAGAGCTAAGTATTTTGTGAAAATGGACAACTTAAAAAATCAGGCACAGGAGTTCCCATCGTGGAGTAGCAGAAATGAATCTGACCAGGAACCATGAGGTTGTGGGTTCGATCCCTGGTCTCACTCAGTGGGTTGGGGATCCGACATTGCCATGAGCTATGGTATAGGTCACAGATGCAGCTCAGATCTGGTGTTGCTGTGGCTGTGGTGTAGGTCAGCAGCTACAGTTCTGATTGGACTCCTAGCCTGGGAACCTCCATATGCTGCTGATGTGGCCCTAAAAAAAAAGACAAAACAAACAAACAAACAAACAAAAAAACAAAACAAGTACAGGTGCATAATAGAAGACAAATTTTAGTATATAAAATTATCTAAAATTTCAAGATAATTTGAGTAATAACGGTGATAAAAGTTATCTCAATCTAAGCTACATCTAAGCCACAGCCACAGCAACGCCAGATCTGAGCCACATTTGTGACTTATACCACAACTCGCAGCAATGTCAGATCCTTAACCCACTGATCACGGCCGGGGATCGAATGGCATCCTCATGGTTACTAGTCAGGTTTGTTACCGCTGAGCCACATCAGGAACTCCCTGAATTTTGAAGTTGATTTATTATTTGCATATCCACAGGTTTTACGCACTTAGTTCAATGAAATCTGATAAAAGTATATTTTATAACTTTCTTTAAATTGCCCCAGTCAGTGACTTGGTTATACTTGTTTCTTTTTTATTATTCCCCCAGCCTTATGAATATATATCCATATATATATCTTCATAATCTCCTATGTGCAGTTTAGCTTACTGGGATTGGTTAGCAATAGTTGAACTGCTGTCTACTTGAATTACTATGTGACCTTAGACATCTAACCTTTCAGTGTCTAAATTTCCTCATCTAAAATGGGTTAAATAATAGAAGTTCCTTCATACGATCGTTATGAGGATTCAACTGGTTACTATACACAAGATACCTAAAAGTCAGTGCCTTGTATTTGGCAAATATTCAGTAGATTTATTTATTTATTTATTTATTTATTTATTTATTTTGGCTGCACCCCATAGCATGTAGAAGTTCCCAAGTCGAGGATGGAATCCACCCCACAGCAGAGACAATACGGTTTCCTTAACTACTAGGTTACCAGGGAACTCCCAAATATTCTGTAGATTTTAAATACTGTTATCATGATTATTCTAAAAAGTCAGGAAAATAGCAAATGGACTTTCTTACCAAAATTTTGGGATTATAGGAGTTCCTGTTGTGGTGCAGCAGAAAAGAATCAGACTAGTATCTGAGAATGTGGGTTTGATTCCTGGCCTCGGTCAATGCGTCAGGGATCTGGCATTGCCCTGAGCTGTGGTGTAGGTTGCAGATGCAGCTCGGATCTGGCGTTGCTGTGGCTGTGGTGTAAGCCAGCAGCTCTAGCTCTGATTTGAAACCTAACCTGAGAACCTCCATTTGCAGCGGGTGAAATGCTAAAAAAGCAAACAAAAAAAAAAAAAAAAAAAAAAAAGAAAAGAAAAAGAAAGAAAGAAAAAAATGGGATTACATTTAGAATCAATCATTTCTTAAAAGAATCAGTACAGTAAAAATTTCAAGGATGTATATTTTTAAAGAATACCTTTTATGTTTCTACTCTGTTTCCAACTAAGAGTTTGCTAAAACTGAGTTTTTAAAGGACTCATTTTTAGGTCTTAGAAAAATAGAGGCTTTAGGGTTTCTGACAGTAATTCTATTTCCATTTTAAATCTTTTATATTGAAATTCTGTGTTTACTTATATATTTTATATATTTTCCAGCATTTGATTAAGTTCTTTACCTAAAGTAATTCGTAAGCCCCTTATCTTTTCAAGAGCTTCTGCACTCGCGAACTTGGATCACAAGTAAAGAGGCTTTGCAACCACCTTCAAAGGAAGGAGTGAACATAATCCATTCTGCACAGTATATTCTACTACCATAACTAAAGTGTATTTACTGGAAAATACAAGCAATTTGCATGCAGTGACAATCTTTTCCTTTGTACAGTGTCACTATGGATTCATAAGCATGCATTTTAAACTTATATTAGCAATGCTGTTCCAAGCACACTGAATGGAAGTTGTCTTAGTCTTTTTATCCTTTGTTTATTCAGAGTACATTTAAATGACTCTTGTAATTTTCCCTTTACACCAAACCACACAATGTAGTACTCCCGAGTAATACAGAGATGTACATTTTTCAAAAGTTTTTATATTGTTCTAATAGAAAAGAAAATGTGGTACCTCAAAAAATCACATTTTCTCAAAAAAGGAATAGTGAAGCTTCTTAATTTTTATTGTAACTTGTATCTTTCCCTTCTGGAGTATAGCAATAGGCTGGATCTATTTTCGTTCTCATAGTTACTTCCTAAAGCAGGCAATAGCTACTTATTGGCTTTATAAAATGCGTTAGTGTTCTTGTTCTGACTCAGAGATAAGCATCATATAAACTGCTAACAAAGCCTACAAATGCAAGGTTTTGTTATAGGGACTATGTTTTTCTGCTGTGCTCTGGCGACATCTGCCATTCTGGTAGCTGATGTGGGCAGGTATCCATGACTTGGGTTACACACAGACAACCACATGAGTCATTTTTGAGGCTGATTTTGCAACAAATAACATTTTTTTTTAGGTCTCACAAATGGCAGCAGAGCCAGAAATCATAAGAAATAATAACTATATTTGATCACTGAAATAAAACAAAAATTTTCCCAGTAGAAATGGCAAACAGACAAACCACGATCTGAGAGAAAAAGTTCAGTATGTGTTAGAAAATAGGGTAATAGTATTACTATGAAAGAGCTCTTATGAGTAAGGAAAATATACAAATAAAAATTACAAAAAAGAAAGTAAATTCATAAAAGAAACAAAGAGAAACAAATAGTCAGAAAACAGGAAAAAAATTCAAGCTCACAAATGCAAATCCTATATTTTGTCTATCAGGAAGATAGTGTTTTGTGTTATTGGAGTTGTGCACCCACTACAGACGTGGCTGTAATAGCAGAGTTTTTATACCATCCTTGACATCACAACATGTCTACAGGGTAGAGAAAACATGGACTAATGAACTATGATAAAGAGAACATAGGTGGAAAATGTTTGTAAAAACAGAAATGTAATATGAAAATACTTAATTATCGCATTGATCAAACATGTTATAGATTCATATAATCAATCATTCATTTAACTTGCAAATATTTCTTGAGTGCCTACTGTGAGCCAAGCATTAAGTAGCAGAATAATGTGATGAAAATATTCAGATAAAATCCCAATTTTCATGTGTGTTTTTCTGTACATACACACACACACACACACCTATATATTTCTAAGTCTTTTTGTATCTTACACTTAATTGTTAAGATTATATGAGCTGTGGATAGGGTAGCCATCTACTCAGTGCTTGCTAGGACTTTCCCAGTTTTAAAACTCGTAGTACCAAATCCTGGGAACTCTCCTAGTCCCAGGAGAACTGGAATGTTGTCAACCTAGAAAGAAAGTGTTGGCAATATAGAAAACAGTGTATATCACCATTAATTTTTATAAAAATGATGACTTTGATGTATATAATAACCTGTAGGAAGTTAATGACACTTTCTACACATCTTACCACAAGTCACTTACTGAAAAACCCTATCTGAATAAAATATTTCCCTGAAGCACTAAATAGGCTCATCATAAAATACCACTTTCAGATTTTTGCAAGGTATGATAAACTGTGATTAAAATAATACCATGAATGTTAAGATACAAATGCCTAAAAGAAATGGCATACCAAGAGCAACAGAACACCAAGTGTTGGGATCTTAGTTTCTAACGTAGTTCTCCACTGAATAAAAACAT